>NC_081413.1:613938374-614274208 GCF_030272615.1 Cryptomeria japonica
TCATGGGACCTCCTCAGAGGAGTGGTGATCATGGGAAACATGTATATGGAGGATCTTCTCACCCACAACCATAGAGACAGATAGAGTCAGGTGGTAGTGGTACAGGACAACCGTGACTTGATTTGGAGGCACTTGTATTGTTTATTTGATATCATTTTATACTTGGAATTTTATTTTTTTATGATGATCTATATGCAGACATGGATTCTATATGATGATGATCTTTATTATGTTACTCTATTTGATGATGATGTTTTATGCTTTGATTATATGGATGATGATATTTATGCATGTTATTCTATTTGATAATGATGCTTTATATGTTGATGCAATGATAAATGCTTTTGTTGATTTTTTATTTTGATGATCTTGGATGCAAATGAAAATGATTACTAATTTAAATGATATGTAAATGATGCAAATGCAATGATCTATATGGAAATGCAAATGTATGATTGCTTTAATGCTTATGATGATGTAAATACAAATGATCTACATGAAATATTTTTGATTTATATGTAATGTTCATAATGAATCTAAGTGTAAAGATGCAACTAAATGATCGTTAATGGAATGATAATACAAATAATAATGATGATACACAACATGATGAATGTAATGCACTTAATTGAATGCAAATTAATGCAATGATTTATATACAACTAAATGAAATGGATGATGTTTAAAATGATTCTAAAAATGAATGCACCTACAATGATTAAATGCAAATTGTTTTTGTTTGTCCAAGTATACTCAATCTTTATTTATGACCGTTGATCTATTAATGAAATGATATGCTTATAATGCAACTGACCATGAATGCATATAATGCAGATGAATAATGAGCTAATCTAAAATGATCTAACTAAAAATTGTACTGCCATTCTTCATATGCTATCTTGTAACAGTGCTTGATTTCATCATTGAGCTTTAAAATGTTGTAAGGAAATACAAGAAACTTGACATAATGATTCAAGATGACCTGAGTATTCCTTACATGGATTTTGATATAGCAAGTTAATACAAGAAACTTGATATAATGGATCAAGTTGACCTGAGTATTGCTTGGAAAACAGACAAGGATTATCCCCTTTCATGCATGACTTGGAACATCCTCCTTGATCTTTTGCGGATCATATCCTGAGACAAGTACATACCATAGTAAGAGATAAACCATAGACAATAATCAAAGAAAATAATCATGCCCCATCATAGCTTCTCTAGTCATGGACATCCTTGAGTTGCATAGAGTACATGATTAGCAATAAAATCAAGATATAAACACTGAATCTTGCATGTCATTCCAATGTTCTTATGGTCATTAACTGATATAATCATCTTGATGAATGATCTTTGGTAATCCTTTTATTATTTGCTGGTTTTTTCTTCAATTTCTAAGTTTCACGATTCAGTTGTTGATGAAATGCCATGATTTTTCGTTGCTTTGTTTCTCGTTATCTGTTTCAAAATCTAGGTGTTTTTGGTTTTTTTAAGTTTTCCGAATGTTTTGGATTTTTCAAAGATTCAAAACATCACCTTAGCAAAAGGAATTAGTATTTTTCTCCTAGTGGAAACAAAAATTATTATGAATGTATGAATTGATCAAGATCCAAACCACGACGGGATACAAATGCAGATATTATTGATTTTGATAAAATTTAGAACAGTGACTATGACAAGTATGTCAAAGATTGATAATTGTTGGTAAGTTGCATATTTATTGCTAAATGGTTCAAAGTAATGGATACGAAAGATGGAATGGATAAGCTAAGATATATGGAAGTGATAGATACGATAGGATGGAGTGGATAGGTGCGCAAAGCGATCTCATAGATGGAGGAACTTACTTTTTAGATAGCACCTATTTACCAGGTTTTTACCATCTACATTTATTTTATTTTATTTTTTTTGGGGGGGGGGTTTCTTTTTGGGGATTTTATATCATTGTTGTTGATTTTTTCAGGACTTTATATGCTTTTTGGTGATTTTTTTCAGGACTTTATATGCTTTTTGTTGATTTTTTTCAAGACTTTATATCTCAAGCGTAGAATTTCTTGAGATGGATAGAATTGATAGGTTCATCAAACCAATCACCTTCAGGGGTAGATAACTTGTATGCTCCTGATCCATATGCTGCTACTATGACAAAAGGTCCTAGCCAATTTGGTTCACATTTTCCCTTCTTTTCTCGATCTTGCTAATTTCTTGGATTGTCCCTTAGAACTATATCTCCAATATGAAAAATGCACGGCTTGACTCTTTGGTTATAGCTTCTTGCCATTCTTTGTTGATATACTTTCAAATTATTTGTTGCATTTTGGCGATGTTCCTAAATCAGTTCTAGTTCTTGAAGTTGAGAGACTCGTTCTTCTTCTTCTGGTATAAGACCTTGCAAGGATACTCGTAGAGAAGGTATCTCTACTTCTATAGGTAATATGGCTTCTGATCTATAGACCAAAAAATATGGAGTTGCCCCTGTTGGAGTGCGGATGCTAGTTCGGTATGCCCAAAGAGTAGGATTTAGCTAAATGTGTCAATCTTTTCCAGCTTCATTGATTGTTTTCTTCAAGATTTTCAAGATAGTTTAGTTTGATGCCTCAACTTGACCATTTCCCTATGGATAATATGGAGTAGAAAACCTATGTTGGATATGAAATTGTTCACATAGCTCCTTCACATCTTGATTTTTGAATGGTCTTCCATTATCAGTGATAATGGTCATAGGAACTCCATAGCATCAGATTATATAATTCAAAATAAATGATGATATTTGTTTTCATGTCACTGTTATTAAAGGCACTTCTTCAATCCATTTAGTAAAATATTTAGTAGCTATCATAATACACTTATGTCCATTAGAAGATGAGGGATTTATCTTTCCTACCAAATCAAGGTCCCATTGTGAAAATGACCATGATCCTATCATAGGATATAACTCTTGTGCTGGTGCATGAATGAGATTCCCATGGATCTGACATTGTTTGCATTTTCTAGTATATGTGAATGAATCTCTCTCCATAGTAGGCCAAAAGTAACCCATACGAAGAAGTTTCTTAGCCAATTTTAAGCCACTTGAGTGTTTTCCACAAATACCTTCATGAATGTCGTTAAGAACTTTATCAGATTCTTCTTGTTCAAGACATCTCAATAAAGTACCATCTAGACCATGCCTATATAGGATATCAGCAATAATCGTATAGCAAGAAGACTGATGGATAAAATTCCTTCTCTGATTGCGAGATAAGTCAAGAAGAAGGATATGTTCTTTTAAATACTGATAAGTTTGACTATATGAGGATTGACTGGTTCCTGATATATGGAAAATTTGGTAGGTATGCTGGGATTGAATGGTAGGGGTTAAGATATATTCCATGAGAAATTTGTAATGTTGTTTATTCTCCTTATTTTGCATGAGAGATGCTATTGTAGCCATTGCATCTGCTACTTTATTCTCATTTCTTGGAATCTGGGTGAATGATATTTATTTAAAGTGTCCTTTAAACTCCTCCACCAGTTGTTTGTATGGCATAATCTTATCATCCTTAGTTTGATATTCGTCATTTACTCGGTTGATGATAAGTTGTGAATCACCATAGACATGTAGTTCTTTGACATTCCATTCAATGGCCATTTTAAGCCCAATAGCCCATACTTCATACTCTGTAGTATTATTAGTGCATGGAAACCATAGTTTATATGATTTAATAATTGTGTGTCCTTGAGGTGTGATGAAAAAGATCCCTGCGTGTGATCCATATTGTGTATAAGAACCATCAAAGTACAATTCCCAAAAGTTTGTACTTACTGTCAAGATATATGCATCAAGAAATTCGATGTGCAAAGGCATGTCATTTTGTAAAGGTGTATCAGTCAAATGATCAACGATATCTCATCTATTGATAGCTTTCTAGTCAACATACTCTATACCAAATTCACTCAGTATCATAACCCATTTGGCTAGTCTCCCTGTCAATGTTGACTTGCTCAACAAATATTTGAGAGGTTCTATCTTTGCTATTAGTTTCATAGAATGAATCAACATAT
This sequence comes from Cryptomeria japonica, assembly GCF_030272615.1. Taxonomy (NCBI): domain Eukaryota; kingdom Viridiplantae; phylum Streptophyta; class Pinopsida; order Cupressales; family Cupressaceae; genus Cryptomeria; species Cryptomeria japonica. Next base: position 613,942,419 of record NC_081413.1, read on the forward strand.
AATGTCACAGCTTCTAAGTTGCAAATACAACTACTAGACATGTCTTTTCTATTGAGGAATAATTTAATTCATAGCCAACAAGCATTCTACTGATATAATAAACTGCTCTTTCTTTTCCTTCATCATCATGTTGAGCTAGGAGAGCTCCTAATGAAACATTTGTTGTTGAGATATAGAGCAACAATGGTTTCCCTTTGGTTGGTGATATCAGTACTGGAGGACTCATAAGATATTCTTTTATTTGCAAAAAAACTTCTTCACATTTTGGATCCCATTTGAATGGAATATTTTTATGTAGAAGATGGGTGAATGGAAGACATATATCTGCTAACTGAGAAACAAATCTCTTGATTGATTGCAATTTTCCTTGTAAAGATCGCAATTGACTTATGTTCCTAGGTGACTCCATCTCCATGATAGCTTTGACTTTTTCAGGATCTACTTCAATTCGACGAGCTGATATAATGTACCCAAGGAGCTTTCCAGAGGTAACCCCAAATGTACATTTCTTTGAATTTAATCTCAATCGATATCTTTCCAACCTGTCAAAAATCTTGCTTAAAATGTTCAAATGTTCTTTTCTTGTATGATATTTTGCAATTATGTCATTGACATAATCTTCCATAAATGTGTGCATCATATCATAGAAAATTGTTGGCATAGCCCTTTGATAAGTTGCTGCTGCATTCTTAAGCCCAAATGGTATAACATTCTAGCAATATGTTCCCCACGCATAAGTGAAAGTTGTTTTTTCTTGGTCTTCAGGTGTGATTCTTACTTGATTATATCCTGAGAAGCCATGCATTAATGAAAACATCTCATGCCCTGCTGATAAGTCCACTATTATATCAATGTTTGGTAACGGGAAATCATCTTTTGGACATGCTTTATTCAGATCTTTGAAATTTGTATAGACCCTTATGCTTTTATATGGTTTTGATACTAGTACAATACTTGAAACCCATTCTGGATAAGAAACAGGTCTTATAAAACCCACTTCTAATATTTTCTTCAACTCAGTTTTTACAAGAAGAGCAATGTGCGGATGCATCTTTCTTAGCTTCTGCTTAACTGGTTTTTCTTTTAAATCCACATTAAGATGTTGCATGATAAGATCTAGAGTAAGTCCTAGCATATCTATATAGGACCACGCAAAATTTATTTGTCTTTGCTTAAATAATTTCATGTATTCATTCCTCTCTTTTTCAGATAATGAAGTATTTTAGGATCCTTCGATGTACCAATGTTTACTGCTTTTGTTGGTTCTATCAGGATAGCAGATCTCTCCTAAAAATATGAAGGAAGAATGTCAAACTTTCCATCTTTTGGCACCTCAAAGAGGTTTTCACCATCAGATGCGTCCTTTGTTTTCCCTTTTGATTGATCTAGTATTGCCATGAAATGGTTTTCAACAATAGGTCTCTTTCCTTGTTTTATTTCTCTTTTGCGACTGGAAAGTTTGGCATTCTCCTGACTATGAGAAACATTACTTGTTTTTGCAATGGAAGATATCTTAGGTGGGATGGGTTCAACAACATTAAGGTACATGACTAAGTCATGATCATTGGAAAAGACATTCAGTTCAAGGTTATTTAAATTATCCCAATCAATTAGTTCAGGATGAAGAAGGGGTAAATCATAATCATTGTCATCATTAGGTGCTTCAATGTTCATGACATAATGATCATAACTTGGCATAGAATAGGTATTGTCATGGATTAAATGTTTTTGAGAATTGTCTTTCTCAAGCATCTTCGAATTAGTTCTAACAAAATCAATATTAGCATTTTGTAGTTCACACTCAAGTGGTTCTTCAACTGATGTTTGTCCCTTAAATGAATGGAATATATCAACACACACATCTTTAATACTGCAAATTCCTTCTTGATTGACCTCATTTATATTTTGGAGTTGACATACTTGTGTACATGATAAAGAGAATTATTTTGCTAGATTTTGTCTCCTTTCAAACTCAACTTCTTCTAGACTAATAGTCAATCCAACTTGACTATCTCTTAATTCTTCTATGGTTCTGCCACATCTGGATACATCTTGTTCCTCTTTTGATGAAGATCTTGTATTTCCATTTCCTTGATCTATCCTCATTTGTACATCTTGTGGCATTACTTCTTTATCTTTGTCATTCCCTTTCCTTTTTGCATATGCCTCTTTTCTCTGAATTCTGAGTTTTTCTTGCCTTCTTTCTAAGTCCATCTTTTGTTTTGCAATAGACAAGTCTTCTTTTGTGATAGCTTCTTGGTCTTCATTGTGTTCTTTACATGATATAGTAAATAAGACATCTGGACCCCATTCATACTCATTTGAATTTGTCTTTGAATCCTGATCTAGGATTACTCCACTATACCATACTGGAATGTTACATGGTGCAAAAAGTTCTCTAATTTTTGCCATCTCTATTTTTACTGCTTCTAGAATAACTTGTTTAGATTTTGCATTTGTTTGTATTTTCAGAACTTGTTGACAAGATTTTCCTTTACCTTTGATGGTAATCTCCTCTTCTTTCTTTTCATATTCTTCTTACTTCTTTTGTTTATTGGTTACTATTTCGGCCGCTTGATGGAGCTTTTCTTGCCAATTTTCTTCTTTAGAAACTGATTTCTTTCTCCACTTTTTCTATTGATGATTATGTTGCCTTTGATTGGATTTTAGATATCCAAGCCTAGATTTATCTTCTTTGGATTGCGAGTGTGGACAAATAGCTTCTGAAATACCTTGATGTCACTTACCAATTGATCCTTTTCCTTCATACCCCATTTTTTGCATGATTTCATAACCTTTGCCATATTGTTTTATGAGAATATTGACTTCTGTTGCTATTGCTATAGTTTAATCTTCATCCTTGTACAACCAACCAAGAATTTCTTTGTCATCATTTTCTTCTTCAAGATTTCCTCCACTAACAAATGTCCCTTTAAACATATGTTTTGATCTTTCTAACGTCTTTGATTGAATACATGTAGGATTTCCATATGACTTAGGGGAAAGTGGAAAATTATGCAAAGAATATTTTCCCATTCCTTCATCGTTTAATTTGAGCTTTTCCTCAAAAGTTTCCCATAACTTTGCTTGAATTTATTTGGTAGGATATATCGATTCTCTATTATGTGGAACTCTTGTATCTTGTGTTGGCTTCAAATTATTGCAATATTGACTAGAATCTGCAATTATAGTGATCTCTTGTCCTTCATGAGGAAATTTCACACATTGATGATAAGTAGAAGGAACTGCTTACATCTTGTGAATCCATGGTCATCCTAGAAGAATGTTGTAAGAGGTTCAAATCTAAAACCTGACACAATGTATCCCTTTCCACAGGTCCTATTTTTACTGGTAGCACTACAGTTCCTTTAGAAGAACGTTTTGCTTCATCATAAGCCTTGATGGTTATTTTCTTTTTTGGTTCTACTGCATTTTCTGAATATCCCAAAGCTTTTACCAAACTTAATGCACAAATATTTAAGCCAGCTCCTCCATCTATGAGTACATGTTTAACACGAGTTTTTATTGATGGTGACTTCAACATGTAAGGGAGGATTGTGAGGATGTTGCAAGGATGCGTCATCATTTTCAAAAAATGATAAGCAATGAGGAGCTATAAGGTGCCCTACCATGTTTTGGAACTGATCTACATCCAAATCTTTTGAAACTATTGTTTCCACTAAAGCTTTCTCCAAAATTTCCTTATGCATAGGTGAAACTTTGAGAAGTTCCAGAATTGATATTTGAGTTGGTATTCTTTGTAATTGCTCTACTAAATTGTATTATTGTGAAGTGGATGTTGGGTCTTTTGTTATACTTGGAAAGGTAAAATTTGCTTTGCTTCTTGTAATAACATTGATTGGCTCTGAAGATGGATTATCTTTAACAATGATTACATTTAACACATCTTCATATGTATAAGTGTAATTCACTTTGGCTTTTCCTTTGTCATCTTTTAATTGGGATGGTTCACCTTTGTCATAATTTGGAAGTGGAATTTTGAAAGCTAGGTGTGATTCATTTGTCTTATGGCTATCCATTGTGATGGTTCCATTATTGATTAGATCTTGGATAAGGTGTTTCAATCTCTGACAATCATTTGTTAGGTATCCTTTATTCCGATGGTAATTGCAAAAATGATTGTCATTCCACCAATTTGGCTGGACTGGTGGTTCATAACTTCTTGCTTCTGGTAAAAAAATCAATTTGTTGGCAAGCAGAGTTTTTAGAGCTGATTCCAAAGGTTCTCCAATGTTTGTGAATTTCCTCCAAGGATTGGAGAAAAAGGACTTGGCTTTATTGTTTTCCAGATTTTTATTGCTTGGGATTTGACTTGATAGATTAAAAAGTGGTTGTTGTTGTTTTGTAGTACTATTATCGTCATTTCCTTCATTGCTGACATTTCTATTCTCTTACCAAAACTTGGGTTTGTCATTGTTGTTGTTGTTGTTGAATGAATTATTATAAAGCTTTAGCTCTCCTTTCTTTACCATTGTGTTCTCTATTTTCAGACCATTCTTGATCATTTTGGTAAAAGAGGGAGGACATTGCATTCTTAGTCGGTAACTCATTTCACTGATAAGATTATCAATTAATATATCCATCTTTTCTTGATCAGGTACATCTCGGGGATACCTATTAAACAAGTGTTTCCATCATTGTAAGAAGATCATAAAAGATTCACCATTCTTTTTTTTAACATTGCAGAGATCCAGCATCGTTATCTCATTCCTTATATTGTAGGAGTATTGTGAAATAAATCTATTCACAATTTCTTCAAAAGATTTGATTCTAGATGGTAATCTTGAAAACCACTCCATTGATTGTCCATTTAAACTCTGAGGAAAAAGACACATAAGGTAAGTTTCATCATGAGCGAATTCCATGCTCATAGTACAAAACTCTCTAATGTGATCCAGAGGATCAGATTTTCCATTGTATTTGTCATATTTAGGAATCTCACAATGTTGCAGAAATGGTATCATGTTCAAATTTTTATTGAAAGGATATGGGCAATATCTTCTAATGAATACTTCTTGGAGCTTGTTCCATTTTGCATGTCTTGTATCTGTTGTTGTAGAGTTTGCATTTGTTGAGTAAGGTTTGATAATGGATTATCCACATAGTTTCTTCTTGTTTCTTTGTGAGTTTTTTTATCACTGCGCTCTTTTCTTGTGGCATCCCTTTCTTTCCTTGTTTCTTCATGAGTTTCTTTGTTCGCATCTTCGTTATTTGGATCATCTATTTTTTGGGTGTTACTTGCCTCCACATCTTGTTTCAAGCTTTCTATGTTAAAGTCTTGTGGTAGTTTAGCTTTAGATTTTGCCAACATCAAAAGATATTTCTCTTTTTGCTTTGTCAACAATTTTTCTATTAGCTTATCAAATTTAAAATCTTGCTCGAGGTCTGTAATGGTGCTATTGACTGCTTCTTCATCAACAATGGTAAACCCAAAAGTTTGGAATACAGGATTATCTTCTTTCTCCATTTGTTGTTGTTTTCTAGGTTGTTCGTATTGAGCTCTAGTCCAATCTGGCATGTGATTATTTCAAAGTTGTTGAAATTTCCAAAGGACAAAGTCAATAGGTGATTATTGGTTTAGGAAGATATGCTTTGTTGATTTTACTGCTATTGTTTGTTCATTGTGATAAAGCCTCTCTTTGTTGAAAAGCACGTCTTTGCAATATTTCACCATCAAAATCTATACCACAGCCACATAAGTAGTGACAAAAATGGTGTAGGAATGTCCTATGTTTTAATAAGATCTTGTGATTGATATAGAAGAATCTTATTCTTTTCTGAGTAGCTTTATAACTGGGTTTTCTTTTCTTAAGGTGATACTTAAAAGTCATATAAGCATTTGAAAATTTATAAGTTTGCTTGATTCCAATGTTGGTGCAGTTCTGATTTTGATATAACCTAGGTTCAAAATAGGAAAGATATATCCAAGATTATGAACCTAGTATAGATTGATCAAGCTTCGTGATAGAGGATTTGATTATCCTGATGAGAGACTTGACAATGATGTTGATTTTTTTTTGCACTTAAGATGTTTGAATCAATAGCTTGTTGAATGTTGATGTTTATAGAACTTTTTGGGAATAACCTATTGGATTAGTGACCTAGTTGTTGAGCTAGTTTGAAAATACGTGATGGTTTAGAGACAAACCTACTTCAAGAATTATTTTGATACTGATGTTTTGACAATTTGGTTTTTGATTTGGTGTTTCAAGTGTTGGAAAGCTTTTGTACTACCCTTTTGATCAAACTTTTTCAGCAATTTGTTGGATTTTTTCTCATGCTTAGATGATATTTTTTTTCAATTTTTGACCATTTGGAACATCTAACAGACATAGAAGACACAATGTCTAATAAAAAAAAATGCACAAGCAAGTATGGATTTTATGGAAGGCTAAGACAATAGTTGTTGAATCTCACATGGGGTTTCCCCTGAGGCTATGCTATTCAGAGTGGATATTTAGATGCTTGACCCCACTAGTTCCACCCTCAGCACTCACTTCTTTGGGTCAGCCAAGCACTAGTTTCCATGAAAACTCCCCATGGCAAACTTTATATCACTACTAGGAGTCGTATGTGTGTGAGTTGCTTCAGAGGTCTGACCTCATGCACCAACAACTAGAAGGATTTTGGCAACTAGTATGAGTGGTTTTTAGTAAAGGCTTCCGGTCATGTGGCCATACATGTGGCACTTTCAGCTCTGTAAATACAGAAGGTTCCCAACCTATAGAGGTTATGCTCCATAGGGTTTATGGGGAAACATAGTGTCGGTATGAACTTATCAACACATGTTGTTTGAGACTTTCATCACAAACATGATTTATTTATAGTGGATTGGAAGGACTTGGTATTAGCTCGTTTCCACTTTAGGTTATTCCCCTCTCACTGGCCCCCTCAAGGCAACTCGGGAAGGCAAACCCTCTAAAGGATTTAATTGCTTGAAAGTAAAGAAAGCATAAAAGAGTGGGTTTGGCTTTTTGGTCACCCAATTAAGGGGAGAGCATATACCTACCACTTTCAAGACATGAAATATAAGTGTTCTTTTTTAACCTTTTCAAAGCAATTGTTGGCTAAGTCCTATTTGGAGATGTTGCTCCAACAAGCATGGTGTTTATTTTAGCCTTTTTAAAAGTCTATGTGCAACTATTTTAGAGAGATTACTAAAAGTGCAAGTTGCATGTTGTCAATTTATCCTCTTAGTTAGACTAAATGGACAAGACATGATATATTACTTCTGAAAATAAGGCCTTTAATTAACTAGATGAGGAAATGCATAAAATTTTCCTTAAACACCATCTTGCACATGCATGTTAGTAGTTTGAAAAATCTAATTTCTTGGACATTCGGACCTACAAGAAAATTTTGTTAGTTGGAAACAAAAGCGCTATTCTAACATATGCGCTATCTTTCTCCTCAAATGAGTTAATCTTTAGAGCAAAAGCGCTAACCTAGACTACAAAAACACTGCTCTATGGATACAAAAGCATGATTTATTTAATAAATGCGCTAATATAGAGGACAAAAGTGCTAAACTAGAAGACAAAAGCACTAACCAACAATGCAAATGTGCAGATTTTCAGACAAAAGTGCTAACTTGCATGGCATATGCGCTAACCTGTGATGCAAATGCGCTAACCTATCAAACAAAAATGCTATCAAAATTCACACATGCGTGAATCTACATTACAAATGCATTAATTTTACTTTTTGCGAGATTTTTAAAGGTATATGCAAGGTCCATGAACCCCATGGTGGGCGCCAAAATGTGTCGACTTGAATTTCATCCTCAGAATGCTACCTGCAACAAGTTAGTTTCATAAAATACCAATGGAAATACTACAGGAAATCCAAACTCAACCAATGAAACTACATGAAATACATATGAAATAAAAATACTAATATTACCTTCATGTTTTATGTCTCATTGTGTCCTAACTCCACTGTTCCCGGTTGCAGATGGTGTGCTCTCAAACAATGCACTGATAGCTTCCAAGATGGCATATGAAGAATGGACTGATAATTGATAGTTAACAAATGCTCTGATATGCAATACTGCATGATTATGCTAAAATGATTATGCTATATGATAACTGCTATTTTTCTTCAAGATTAAAACTCACGGATGCATAAGTTTTACAAATGATTTGATTGAAAATGCAATTGAAGTCTCTTGAAGTCTAACTCTCTTTCAACTAAAGCTCTTGATTTTATAGACCTTGAGAGGATGTGGCTTAGATCAATGATCATGATCAGATCTGCAGATTTGAATGGTTGTGAGCAAAGATGAAGGATGAGAGAAAGGGGGAAGGAGAAGACAAGTGTCACTCATCTCACCTTGACTGGGTTGCTGACTGAGGGAATCTAGGGATGGTTGGAGAAGATTTAGGCATGATAGGACAAGTGGACTCAAGTCCTTCCTAAGATGTAGGGGGTGTTGTAGAGAATATAGGAGATGGTTATGAAATATGTGTACATACACAATATTCATTAAATCTGGAAGTTAGAGATAAATGATGAATTAATATTTAAGAAATATTAATTTCCTTAGCCACATGTTTGATGAGTTGGCAAAGGGAAGATGAAGTGGAGATGGAAGGTGAGTTGGAAAAGGGATTTAAATAATTTATAAGTTATTTAATATTTGAGATTTCAGGATAGGAGAATAACTATTAAATATTAGATATTTAATTAACTTGGTTAAAAAGGATAATTAAATATTAGATATTTAATTAATTAGAAGAATAAGATAGATGAATTAATTAATAGAAAGACATGAAAATGAATTAAATAAATTAATCTTTTCAAATTAACTATTTAATAGAAGAATAATCATTAAATAAATATAAAATATTTATTTAATCACTCATAGCCATTTTTATGTGTATACAATAGGTTTGCAAGTACCAGACATCGACTCCACCTAGTCTCATAGGTTTGAGCATTTCTTTATCCCAATGGCAAGTTGATTGGAGATGGCATGAGTTCCTTCTACACACTCTAGGCTTAAGTTGTCATCCTTGTTAGTTTATGCATCTTGGCTTGAGTTAGTGGTTATATTCTTGTGTGGCGATGTTGATCCAATGTAGTATTGCCTTGTGGCATTTTGAGTATTTGGTTATTTAATTAATTAATAATTGATTTTTATAGTTTAAATAAATTAAATTATGGTTTGATATTAATTAATTATTGGTTGATTTATTATTTATTATATTGGCTTGATTAATATTTATTTAGTGTTGAAAAATGGTAGGGTGGGGGTGGATGTGTGGACAAGAAGAAGATTGGAATGAGACTAGAGGAAATGGTTGTAGGGTGATACAAAGATCTGTACCTGGCCAATGGTGGACGACGTTCAGAGGCAGATTTGGTCAACAACATCAATCCTGGGGTTTCAAGAACTCGTATTGTCGAAGAAACACATGACTCGGAAAAGTAGATAAAAGAACCCATCCAGTATTCAACATATGTGAATAATATCAATCCCCTCGAACCAACTATGACATTGTAGATGATAGATCACAAACATGAGAATATGACAATGAGGGATTTGGCAATGACTGGAAATACCCGTCATATGTCTCTTGGCCAAATAATGTCCCCCTTGATAACCCTAAATTTTTAATCATACCAAATAAAATTCCTCTTCAGGAAAATTTATTTAGTTTTCACTAGACTTCTATCAGAGCCCCCTTCAAGCCAAAAAAGAGTGTATAGGTTTCGAGAAAGAAAACCCAAGAGACTCAAGAGATTAAATCTCCCTCAATGGAAGAAGATCACAATGAGGCAAAAAAACAGTGAGATGATAGAGTGAATAAAGTCCAAAGGGAGCAACAAGAACATGGCTACAATATCACACTCCCAGACCATCTCCTCTTGCCACAAGTTTCATTTCTTTGGGAAACAGTGTTAATAGGTAAGATTTGGAACTCCTCCTAAGTATTTTTTAATTAAAAGAATGGGATAAATCTTTTTTGCTCTTTTTCAATCCACACATGAAAGATATCTGGTTCATAAATTTAAAGGATGGTTTTGTAAGGGCTCAAGAATTTGCACTATCCCTTGGATCCCAAATTTTAGGGTTGAACCCATTTTGTGCAATTTCATGCCCTTTTGGATCTCATTTATATCTCTGCCTTTGGAGTATTATGATCCAAATCTTATTGAGATATTTGCCAATAAACTGGGTATACTTGTTAAGCATGATCTCATTCCATATGAATATACCCATTTACCAGTCAATGTGTGTTTAGTTTCTCAATCTCTCTAAACCAATCCTAATTTCCCTCTCTATCACCTCAAAATTTGGCACACGGGATCAAGGAGTTGTTGTACAAGATGCTCAAACCATTGAAGATATTTATGACTCCCTAGGTCATTATAATACACAATGCTAGGGTCCTAGAAAATCAGTTGTCAAAATCTACAAGGATCATTTGACTGACCCACAATAGTGTAGTTTGCATATGTTCTTTAATGATATTATAGAGAATGTTGCCCGTGCACAAGGTGAGGAATCCTCTTTACAAGGAGAAGAAGCCATGTTAAACCCCTTGCAAAATACTATATTGATACAAGAAACTGGGAAGTAATATCAGTCTAAGTATTCCTCCTCCCAAATCCTTTAAGATTTCCACATCACTGAAAGAATCTCTAACCAGACAAAATATAATATTTGGAATACCATCTCATAATAAGTATCAAAAGGATTTAATAACTCCCCTAAGGATAAGAACTCATTCAAAGGTGGAAATAAGCAGGGGTGCTCTAGTGCACAAGCTAATGTTTTATAATCAACCGATTGATATTACGGGCAATCAACTTTACTTAACTTTGCCTTCACTTTCTCGTAGTGTAGCTAAAGAATACAAAAAACCTTTGTCCATTAAGGAGCTGGAAAATTTGGCAGAGGAATTGAAGTTGTCCATAGCATCGCAAATGATAGATGAAATAGTAGAAGAAGAAATATTTGATTACACAAATAATGTGAACCTTCCATAGGAGAAAGAGACTATCTTGTTGAACACTATTAAGAATATGGAAGAGAATAAATTCCTAGTTGTCAGAGAAATGCAAACTTTAGGACTTAAAGAATCATTACACCAACATTAAGAAACACATTTCATTGAGCAAGAAATAAAAGATGGAGTACAATAAAGTCAGAATCCCATAGAGATTCGTTTACATAGCAATTTTAAGATTATGAAGGAAAACAACCTCTTTGATAATAGTGCTTTGCAAGTATTAGGTTTGGAAGAACCTCATCATCATAATCAAGAAAATCTTCTTAATGATTTAGAAGTAGAAGGTATAAAGTAGAAAAATCAAAATAATACTGCTTTTTGTCCATAAGATCCCAACAGAATTTGGGATCAAAATATCATGGGAATAAAGGCTTTGATTTCTCCAAAACATTAGCGATTTCACAATCACCTATCGTAAGAAAATCAAGAAAAAAAACACAAAAACTGAGGGGTAGGAAGCCAAAAATTAGTAAAATTAAAGAAGAAATAGAGGCAGGGACAAACCACTCTTGATAGGAAATTCTCATCCACAAGGAAGACAAGGAGAACTCACAATTCTCCTCATCAACAATGAGGATAATCTCTTGGAATGTCAGAGGCATAAATGCCTCTGACAAAAGAAGTAGAATCAAGCAACAACTTGATTCTTCACAAGTAGATATCATCTTAATTCAAGAGACCAAAATATCACAAGACTCTTTCCAAAAAACAATAGAGAAATGGACCCAATGAAAATCAATCCAAGTTCAGGCAGTAGGAGCATCTAGAGGTCTTATTACCTTCTGGAATCCGAGAACAACAAAAGTGTAGGTACTTAAGAAAGACAATAATTGGCAATTACTCAAATTCTAGAATTTTGATTTGTCATTTAGCCCGATAAATTTATATGGACCAACCTCCATGCAAGATAAAAAAGGAACATGGACAACTCTTCCTTCGGCTATTCAGTAGTATGCATATTAGAACTTTGTTATAGGGGGAGATTTTAATGCAATAACATGCACATCAGAAAAGCAGGGTGGAATAAGTCCCCCCATTAAAACCATTGAAGATTTTAATTATTTTATACATGATAATGTATTATTAGATGTTGTGCCTCAGAATGGTCTTTTTACTTGGACAAATAGAAGAGCAAATTTCCTTCAGATTGCAGAAAGGTTGGATAGGTTTATGGTATCACAATGCTAGAAAATTTAAGATTTTGATATTCAATCATAAAATTTTTGTCATTTACAAGCTCGGATCACTTTCCTATCACACTGAATATCTTGAAGAGGACACAAACATCAATTTACAAGGACAAGCCCTCATTTAAATTTGAAAAAATGTGGCTATGCCACCCACATTTTCTGCCACTTTTAAGACAATGGTGGGTTAGTGCACCAGTCTTTAGAGGCACTAAGATGTTCCAATTCTATAAAAAGATGCTATGAGAGTTGAGAAATACAACACCATAGGAGCCCAAATGATCTCTGCAAGCTGAATAAACTTGTTACAAGGATAATCAAGGAAGCAACAGAGAAAAACCAAATACACAGGAAATGCTCGAGAAGATGAGAGCTCTGTATTCACTAAAAAAGTGTAATGTGATAATGATACAAAGAAAAGAATTCAACCTCTAATAGGTCAAAAAACCCTAAAAGGGAAAACCCTAGGCTTGCACATAATATTTAATAAAATAATTAATTATTATGCACCTAATGTTAGCTTAAGTGTAAAAGAGATAAAGGGGAACTTAATTAATTAAACAAATATCGTTTAATTAATCAAGTAAAGACCCGATTACTCTAACACCCCCCTTAAGCTAGACTTAGGGAGAAGCTAAAACCTAGAGCAACTACTGAAAAACAAGAAACATGGGTCTTGTCAACAAGGCCTGATCAGGTACCCAAATACAACCAAATCTCTATGAACCAGAGAAATAGAGAAAACCACGTAGGAAAAAAATCTACTCCAAACATAGATGGAAAAACAAGAAGAACACCACTGAAGTAGAACTACAAATACTGTCAAAGAGTAACTACTGATCTGAAGAAACTCCACTGAAATAGAACATGACCAGGTAGAGAACACTATAATCTGCATGAGTGCCCTCAAATGACACTACTCAAATCAGATGGCAAACAAAGGCAAACAACTGAACTCAAAGATACAGATGGCATGAGAAACCAAAGCCTGAAGAGCTGATCAATCAAACCACAAAAGCATTAGAAACAACATGACAAACCTCCCCATAATGCTGAAAAGGGAGAGGGGCAGGAACACTAAAAAAAATGACCAACAAGAACTGCATGATGAAGAACCAGGAACATCAAAGGTGATGAGAAAGTACATAGTGTCATGGAAGGAACACTCCCTTGACACACATCATGAGGCGAATGTCGTGGAAGGAACACTCACTGGATAAAGGTAGATGGAAAACAAAAGGCAAACATCAACTCCCCCATGGCACTTTATAAGTAGTGCATGTATAATAAGGCACAAGATGTGCAAGATCATAAGTATACAATGCATGATGGCACTTTATCTCAGTGTGTTTGCAAAAAATAAAATGCTACAATGATAAGAAGACTAGAAACATAAAGAGTAGCCAAAATTGAGACATCCTACTCAAAGAAAGAGATCCCGGGACCTAAAACATCCAAGATATTTACCAGAGTGCTAAAAAGAAAAAAAATTGAAAGTACACAGAACAAGCTTTCCAACAATATAAAGTTTTCAAAAAACAGAGTTCGGATGCTCATTCTACGGCCCCGAAAGTGAAGAAAAGAGACCCCACTTTTACTAAAAAAAAGTATATTCAAATAGAAAAATTAGGAAAAAATTCCAATACCATGAGGTCTAGCTTGGAACTAGCTTTCCGACGCCTATTTTTTTTCAAAAAAACAACTCCGTATGCTCAAGATATGAGGAAAAAACCAAACCCCCCTACAAAAGCAAGAGGGAGGGGCTGTCTGGTGGTAGGGTCAGGCAGAGGTGGCCCGTGGGTGGCACTTCGGTGGTGGAGCAGAGTGGTAGTGGGGCTGCGGTGGTGGGCGGGTGGCACAGTGGAGGTTAGGGTGGAGGCCGACGGGGCCAAAGGCCGGCAAGGGCCGGTGGGCGGGGAAGGTCAGAGGGGCTGACAGCTAGCCGTAAAGCGGCAGCGTGGGACCTGAGCTAGCAGGGAAGGCCGACGACAATAGTAGGTGCATGGGGCCAGGGGACAAAGGGACCCACAGGGCCTACTACTATAGGTACTTGCAGGTACCTTTTAATAAATGCCCCCTTTTTTTAAAAACAACCCCACCCATGCCAAAATTTTTATTTTTTTTTTAGAAAAACTTTGCCTATTTTTTAAAAAGATGTTTTTCTTATTTTTCAAAAAAAAAAATTTGGCCTGCATGCTGCAAAAAGAAAATAAAATAAAATAAAATTTCTCGAACTACATGCCAGGGTCATACGGCCTGGTACAAAACAAAAAATACCCCCAGAGGTTCAAGTGTCGAAATGATCAAGTTTTATATTACCATAGGGGTTTTTGGGCCTTCTGAGCATGATGGTGAGGCCCGTTTAGGCCCAAAGTGCTCAGAAAAAAGCCTATCCCTAGGTGCACAAAAAAAACTTCTGAAACTCCAGATTTGCTTTCAATGCAAAAAAACTCAAAACAAGAATAGGTAGATGCATATCTGAAGCTTTGATACCATGTGAGAGTTGAGAAATACAACACCACAGGAGCCCAAATGATCTTTGCAAGCTGAATAAACCTGTTACAAGGAGAAGCAAGGAAGCAACAGAGAAAAACCAAATACACAGGAAATGCTCAAGAAGATGAGAGCTTTGTATTCACTAAAAAAGTGTAATGTGATAATGATACAAAGAAAAGAATTCAACCTCTAATAGGTCCAAAAAACCTAAAAGAGAAAACCCTAGGCTTGCACATAATAATTAATAAAAGAATTAATTATTATGCACCTAATGTTAGCTTAAGTGTAAAAGAGATAAAGGGGAACTTAATTAATTAAACGAATATCATTTGATTAATCAAGTAAAGACCTGATTACTCTAACAGATGCAACATGTGAAATTCCAAATCAAAATATGGAACATAAAGGTTTTCAAAAACATTTTTTCACAAAAGAAACCTTGGAAAAGGAGCTATACAAGATAAATGAACACATCATAAAACAAGGATTGGATTCAGTCACTTTTGAAAAGCAAAAACAACTTCAAGCTGAATGGGAAGAATTGAGAAAAAGAGAGGAAATGTATTGGAGGCGGAAATATTGTGAACTATGGCTCAAGGAAGGGGACAAAAACACTAAGTTATTTCACATGTCAGCAAAACTAAAAAGAGCAACAAACACAATCTTTTCAATTAAAGATTTTAATTTCGGAAAGGTTATTTCAGATGTTCTAGGAATTCAAGATGAGGGAGTCCAATTATTCAAAAATCTTCTTGCTCCTCCTCTGCCTCCATATGCAAGGAAAGAAAATGAGCCTCTTGTTGCCATCCTTACTGGGATTACCCTACAAGATAACCAATTTCTAATGGCTCCTTTCACCATGATGAAAATTCAAAAAGTTGTTTTCTCCCTAGAACTAGATAAATCTCCTGGCCTAGATGGGTTTACTCCCTTATTCTTTCAGAAATACTAGGATGTTATTTTTTTTTATCTTTTGGTGGCCATAGAAGAATCAAGGAAGAGTACTTCAGTTCTCAAAAATTTCAATACCACTAACATTGCTATCATTCCCAAGAAAAAGGATCCCAATACCTTTGCAGATTTTAGACCCACATCATTATGCAATACTATTTATAAGATCATCCCCAAAGCCATATACTTGAGACTCCAACATTTAATAACAAAAATCATTTCTCCAGAGCAGGATGGTTTTGTTCCAGGCAAGGAGACAATGGAAGGTGCATTAGTTGCACATGAAGTGTTGCATTCTATAAATGAAAATCAATCACCTGCACTTGTCATCAAGTTAGACATGATGAAAGCTTATGAAAAAGTTAATTGGTTCTTCTTACTCAAAGTACTTAGGAAATTTGGATTTGTAGATAAATGGTACAAATGGATTAAAGCATGTATATCAGGTGCTTTCTTTTTAGTTATTATCAATGGAGTTCTAGCAGTTTATTTTGTTGCTTCATAGGGCATCAGA
This sequence comes from Cryptomeria japonica, assembly GCF_030272615.1. NCBI lineage: Eukaryota > Viridiplantae > Streptophyta > Pinopsida > Cupressales > Cupressaceae > Cryptomeria > Cryptomeria japonica. The sequence continues at coordinate 613,958,606 of NC_081413.1, forward strand.
CAAGGAGAACCCTTATCTCCTTTTTTGTTCATTATAATGGTAGAAGATTTTAGCAAGATAATCAAATTGAGAAATGAAAAGGGGTTGTGTTAAGGAGATAAAATCATAGGCACATCTATTTCAATTACTCACTCACTATTTGCAGATGACACTCTTCTATTTGGTCAAGCAACTATCCAAGAAGCCAAACAACTCAAAAAAATTCTAGAATTATACACCTTAGTCTCAGGGAAAAAGATCAATGCTCAGAAATCTAAGGTATACATTCTAAACACAAATGTGGTTATCTCAAAGAGAATTGCCAAGATTTTAGTCTTCACATTAGAATAACTTCCCTCCACATTTTTGGGCATCCCTTTCTTTGTGGGATCCAATAAATCAAGTTATTGGAAAACGGTAATTGAAAGAATAAAAAACAAAGTCTTAGTTTGCAAAGAAAGATGGCTATCATTATCAAGCAAAATCTTACTAATAAAAAATGTTCTTGCTTCCATCCCAAATTTTTACATCTTGGTACTAAAACCCCCAAGATCAGTGATACAACAAATTGAAAAACTCTGATAAGAAGCAGGAAGAGCAGGGAAAGAAAAATAAAAGTAACCAGGAGTAGTGGAAAAAGGGTATGGAGGAAAAAGTGAAGCTGGAAGCTTAGATTAGTAAACTAGAGGAAGAAAAAACTGCCATGAAAAACTTTTTGGTTATGATTTTGGATATCCTTACCTCTGTGACTAGGAATATAGAGGAAATTGCCAAGTTCCTTGATGGCTCTAGCACTTCCAAACTTGTTGTGGACCTAGATATTGATGAGGGTGCTATTGAGGCAGGGACAGTGGAAAGTGCTCCTTGTGGTGCAACAAAAAGGACTAGGGCAAGTATGAAAAAAGTTGCTTTGGCCTCTTCCAAGGAAATCCCTATGCTTAGGGATAATATTAAAGATTTGCAAGGGATTAGTGGAAATTTGGCTAATGCCCTTAAAAACATTAAGTAATTTGTCTTTTGTCTTTTTTCTATTATCGCTGGATGTTGCTGGTTTTGTTGGGCTTTTATGCTAGTTTTTGCTTAGAACTGTGTTGGTTTTTTTGCAGAATGTCTTTTCTTGTTTCTTAATGCTATTATCTTTTAAGGATCTTTTGTAAAGGGTTTCAAGATCCCTTCAAAACCTGTTTTTCCCGTAATCAAAAACAAATTGAAAAACTCATTCGAGATTTTTTTTGAAAAGGAAATTTAACAAAGGATAAAAAAATCCCATTGATCTCATGAAAAAACATGACGCTCACTAAAGGAGTTGGTGGATTAGGGTTACACGACATCTAAAAAATGAACAAAGCATTCAGAGGGAAGCTTGTTTGGCAAGTGTATAGCAAACCAGAATCCAAATGGTACCAAATCATGTAAGAAAAGTATTTGGATTCAAGCAACCCTCTCACTATCTTAACCACATTGGATCCACCTAAGGGATCACCCATATGGAATTTCATGATTTCATCTAGAGAACTGGCAACTAAATATATGTCTTGGGAAGTGCATAGTGGAGAACTAGCTCATTTTTGGAATGATTCTTGGAATAGGCTACCTTCACTTAATCAAATTGCTCTTCTATCAAATCTCATCCCATGTATTATGAATTGTTGGGGATGAAGGTTGATTGATTATGTTTGTGGAGTGGAACTCTTTACACGAAGAGCCATCTGGAAGGATCCGTTGGATCTTCTCATTGATGTTGGATATTCCCATTGATGTTGTACAAAAGAACTGGATGTAAGACATGCTATTCAATAGAACTATTTACATCTCAAAAAAGTAGGATATATTGACATCGACCCCTTCAAAAGATGGTAAATACATAATCAAAATGGGATACAAGGCTCTCCAACAAATGGACAAATGACAAGAAACTCAAATAGCATTTTCTCTTTGTTGGAACAACTCGGCCTTACCTAAAGTAGGCTATTTTGCTTGGTTAGCATTAAAGAATAAGATTTTAACAAGCGACAAATTGGAAAATTACAAACTACCCAACCCTTTCAGTGTGTCATGTGTGAAAAAGAGAATGAAACAGTGGATCATTTACAATTACACTGCACATTTTCCCAACAGTTCTATCTTTTTATCATAAACAAGCTAAGATTATACATGCCACTTCCAAATACATTATGGGATTTGTTTGAATCCTGACCCACTCTCTTCTCCTCCTCAATATTTACATGCATTTGGAAATGTGTACCATCATAAACTATTTGGGCTATATGATGGGAGAGAAACAAAAGAATATTTAGACATGTTGCATCACCCATACAGAGTGTGTTGGAAGGACTTGAGAAGTCCATCTCATAATTGGTTAGTGCCAATGTTAAAACTCATTCTAGCCTAATTACACCTTTCACACCATGGGATGACATATTGTTAAAAGAATGGAAATATATCTCCATTTCCTCTCTCACAAGTCTTCCCAAGCAAAATCAATACTCAATTGATAGAACTACCATTAAATGGAATCCCCCAACTCCCAATTATGTAAAGATCAATTTAGATGGAGCTTCGCGAGGTAATCCAGGTGATTTAGGGATTGGGGTATACATTAAAGATCATATGGATGAATTGAAAGCGTTTAAATCTCAAGCTCTTCCACTAGGCATGAAAAACACTATGAAAGCTCATGCGCTCTTAATTGGTCTATCACTGGCTAAAAAGATAGGATGCAAAAACTGTTGGCAAATGAACACTCCAATGAGACATTGTAGGTGATTGAAGGTTTTGTCATTGATGGCAACCTTACAATCCTATTAAACCGGCAAGGCAATCCACCGACACCAGCAAAGTTAGATTCTACATCGACACACAGATCACCAGCACCGGCAGTGAAAGGAAGCATACCATCACAGAAGCCGACAGGAATTTTGTTGTTAATATATTTTATTTATTATTGTAAAATCATTGCAAGCCAACTTGGAAAGTTGTAAAATGAATCTTATATAAGAGAGATGATTGTAGAACATTTTGTAATAGATAGAGAATGTAATTAGGTGAAATAAGGCAGACCTATTATGCGAATTATAGGTTAAGGGTTTATGTAAGAAGCATAGCAGAAACTAATACTAGATCTGGCATAGTAGATGCTATCTTGAAGCAGTACAAGACATTGGATTTGTATAATCCATTTTGCAAGTCAGTGAGACTTTCCATTTTTTAATTGAGCAGTGAGCTTTAGGCACTTGGCCTCCTGCATGTGCAGGCCCCTCTTGTAGTAGTAATATTCTCTTATTGGCCAGTAAGTGAATATTGTGGGTCACAAATCCCATCGAGGTTTTTCCCACACTGGGTTTCCTCATTAAAAGATTGTGTTATGGTGTGTTTTTCATGTGGTTGCTTTTGTCTCTATTTATTGCATTACTTTCTGTTTACCGGTACACAGTATTAATATGCTCTACATGTTTTAAGTTTAGAAAATCTTACAATCAGTTAGTTACTGATTCACCCCCTCTCATTATCTGTGGGAATCCTAACAATTGGTATCAGAGCCTGGTCCTCTATTTTCAGAAGCCTAATAGCTTAAGGAAGATATTGACACCGGTAGAGATGGAAAACTTGATGAAGCAACTTGAAGGAGCTCTCTTAGACTATGATGCAGAAAAATTGAAAAATATCAAACTTGAAGATAATCTAAAGGCTGCTCAGGATATCATTCAAGCACTTCAAGAAAATCTTACTATTTCAAGAAACAAGAGAAGAGAACTTTGTGAAAAGATGCAAAATGAGAATGATGAAAAGGAAACTCTTAGTGATCTGATGAATAAGATGAAACAAGAAAACATGACAACAAAGAATGAGATGCAAGATATGACTATGAGATTTTGCAAAGAATATTAAGATAGAAAGAAGAATGAAGAAGACTTGACTAGAAGACTCAATGATGCTGCTGTAGACATCTAAAACTGGTCAACGCTTGCGGAGTCGTATTTTAACATTGGCGCATTGCCTTATTTTAGGGTTTTTACATCGCATTAACATTTCTTCTATGTCATGCACTTGGTCTTTATCATTTGCGAGCATCGAGTCCTTCTTCTGCATTCTTCATTTATCTTGCTCTCGAATTTGGTCTTGTCGACAACAATCTTCAGTCATGATTTTGGTCAATCTTATCCTGTCGCATCAATGTGCATGCTCATTTGTTATCATTTTGGACATTGTCAATCCTAATTAGGGTTTTGTCCTCTTTTCAATCTTGTCATTTTACGATCGATTTGTCATCAATCGTTGTCATTTTCAATCTTGTCGACTTGCAATCAATTTGTCATTGATCGTTGTCATTCTCAATCTTGTCGACTTGCAATCGATTTGTCATTGATCGTTGTCATTTTCAATCTTGTCGACTTGCGATTGATTTGTCATCAATCATTGTCATTTTCAATCTTGTCGACTTGCAATCAATTTGTCATTGATTGTTGTCATTTTCAATCTTGTCAACTTTCGATCGATTTGTCATCGATCATTGTTATTTTCAATCATGTCGACTTGCGATTGATTTGTCATCGATCATTGTCATTTTCAATCTCGTCATTTTGTGATTGATTTGTCATCAATCATTGTAATTTTCAATCTTGTCATTTTTGTGATCAATTTGTCATTGATCGTCATCCTTCTCAATCATGTCAATTTGGATCAATTTGTTATTGTTCCTCGTCAATTGGCACATTTATCAATCAAATCACTTATCAGTATGAATCATTTATCAAGTCAAAATCATGATCGAATTGACATCAAATCAATCTTACATCAAGACCTAATTGTCGTTCTTGCATTTCTAACTCATCTCCTAGGGTTTCATGATTTATTCATTTAACCTTGTTTGTCATTTTCTCTCCATTTTCTCTCCATTTTCTCTTTAGGATAAATGATTTATTTATTTATCCTAAGTCTTCTTGTCACAATTAAATGTTTATTTAATTGACTAATTAATTCCTCCTATTTTTGTAAATTAATTAATGAATGAGAAATTATTAATTAATTTACCTAATTTTCATCAATTTCCTAATTTCCAAATGTCTATTTCTATTTCAAATTAATGTCATAATCCTTGCATAGCAATTTGTCATAAATTGTCATAAATTGTCATAAATCCTTGCATAGCAATTTGTCATACACTTGTCATAATTTTGCTATTCTTGATTTAAATTTATATTTGAATCACTTTCATGCTAATATGATCTTTTCTCCAATTTGTCTATAAATTGGATGAATTTCTTCAATCAAAGCCCCTGGTCGAATCAATCATGCTTCTAGTATTCTTGCGCTATCGTCTTGTCTACTTGCTTTCACATCAAGCTTATGCACTAGTAGGTGAGATCCACAAACAAAGCTATTTGAAGGAGAAAGAAGGACAATGGAGCCACATGAAGGAGACATCTGCATTTGGTTTTCTTATTTTTCGATCTTGAATGTCTTGTTTTCATGTTTTCATTGAATGTAATTAGGATTGGTCATTGCAATTGAGTTTTCGTGATTGAGCTAGTCCAATTTGCTATTGCTTGTGATGATTTCCGGATTCCTATCTACATTAATTGGTGAACCCAACATGAAATTAACCCCTTAACTATGTTTTTGAGTGCTTTTGAGTTGATTTGCAGGTAAAAAACCCAAGAAACAGGGTAATGCAGGGCTTTCTGGGCTTTGCCCCTGTGTAGGAGAGTTTTGCGCCTGTGTCAAGCAATCTACGCCTGTGTCAAGGAATTCTGCGCCTGTGTCAAAGGGATCTGTGCCTATGTTACTACATTCTGTGCCTGTGTTACTACATTCTACGCCTGTGTTATTGAGTTCTGCGCCTATGTGAGACATTCTACACCTGTGTAAGGCCAGAAACAGGGGTAAAAAGCAATGTTTTTACTTGCAAATTGCTTTGTTTTGCATTCTGTTTCTTCTTTTTGGTTTTTCTTTGGTACTGATTCTCTGTGCAGTACCTTGGAATTACGCATGACAAAGACAACAAATGAAACTACTAACACATTGTATGTAGGTTCTCTAGTCAAAGACTAAGCAAATCAAACTTCTGACTTGGTGGTTTTGCAGGTTGCCTTGTACTCCAACTAAACTTGGTGTTTGTAATTCATAATTAGGCACTTAGTATGATTGCTAAATAGGATGGAATGAATGTGTGTTTGCTTTGATTGTTGAGTTTGACATTGGAGTAGGATAGTATGCTCTCATCCTTCTTAGGGTGATCAGAAATCCAGATCTTTGATACCATTCTCAGGGCTCGGATTGTTTGTTACCTTTAGAGGGCCTACCATCCCGACCATTTTCTTTCTTTTGCAAGCAAGTGACAATCATGAGAAGGGAATGACCCAAAGTGAGTATAGCTAGAATACCCTGGCATTCTAACTCACTATAAATAAATACCTAATGGGCGAAAGCTTTGAAGGAAGGGTTACGTGGGAATTGTAGTTACTTGGGAAGTGATGACCCTTGGACTCTTTCTCATATCAACATCTAAGTAGGGCCTCACGGTCTAAATCATGCTTGCGTGACTACATTTGTTTGGTATCTTGGTGGGCTTAATGTCTCAATCATGCTTGTGTGACACCAAGGAGTAACTCTTAATAGAAATCCTTACCAAACACCTTGTATTTAGAGGCCAAAAATCCTTCTAGTTGCTTGAGAAGGACAAGTTCAGATACTTGGAAGAGATACTAAGTTCACCATGGGGATATTTCCATGGGGACTGATGCTTGGCTGCCCTAAGAAGTGAGTGTCGTGGAGGGGAGCCCGTGGGGTCAAGCATCTATGTATTCTCCTTGAATCTCATAACGAGTCTACCTCTCAAGTACCTACTGTCCTTGCCATCCATAAGAAATGTGTGAATGAGCATGATTGTCTTGAGTCTAAGTTGAAGTATCTTGTCTTCTTTGCTTGTCAAAAGTTGAGTTGTGTCTCATTTCAAAACCAAGACAAATTGATTCAAAACAAGGTTAAACACAGGAGTATTTCATTCAACAAAGTTCAAAAACACCTTCAAACATGGTTGTCAAAATTTTTTCAAAATCTTTTCTCAACATTCATGTCACTTAGATTTAGGTTCATCCTAGGTTTGCATTTTGCAAATTCATTGTCAATTACCAAGGTTAAGTTTCACCTAGGTCATACTACTTTTGTATATCAATAAGGGTCATCCATTTGCATGTGTCCTCTTGCATTAGAGTAATACCATTTCATAATTCAAACTTAGATTGACATTGTCATACATTTTCATTTGCATACCCTAGGTCCCTTCATTAAGTTTAGGTCATTATCATATCATATTAGGGTCATTTGCATAGTAATTGTCCCTTTGCATATAGTGTCAAAACAAGGTTTTGTCATACTTGAGTAATCCAAATCTTTGATAAACCCTAAGTAATTGTTAAGAAGTCTAGACCTTATCAAACTTTTGTCTTTTGTCATCAATGTCATTTCGTCAAACCTAGCTTAGTATCCAAGCATATAGGGGAGACATTGTCATTTTGTCCTTTTGTCACTTGGTCCTTTTGTCCTTTGAGGTCTAGACATCATTTTAATTGCCTAAGGGTCTCTTTTAGATTTGCATTCCAAAAAGTTTGTCAAAATCTTGAAAAACAAACAAAAACATAGGTTGCATTCTTGCCATAGATTGCATTTTCATCTATCTAGTTTGCATTTAGTTGCATATCATACATTATCCTTGAAAAATTCCAAGGATATTGCATTTGCATAGTGACATGCCTGTTGAGACAAGGTCAAAATCTAAAAAGATGGGCGAACCAACGTATCAACCCATTGACAACATATCAAATTCACAGTTTCAAACTAGTCAAACAGTGCAAATTGAAGGTTCATCAAACACATCATTACCACCATATGGAATGGTTCAACTTGGACCACCTCCATTATATGAACCAGTGTTTGTACCCATGAAACCAGGACATGGGAGTGTTCCACCAACACCAAGAGGAAATGCACATTTTGATTGGAATCAACTGAACCTGCAACATGATATTCAAACTCAAACATTAAATGAGGAACAAACTCTTTCACAAGGATTTGGTTCAGATCAAGGCATTCAACAAGAAACAAATCCAAATATTTTACCAGATTCTTCATTAGATTTCGATGCCTTTGATGATGTTGATATGTTCCTTCAAGATCCAAAGTTGATGAAAAAGATGGATAAATTCTTGAACAAGGTCTTTAAGATGTTTCCACAAAAATATCTTGATATGATGAGTAATGTGACCTCCTCAAGTGAGCAAATCAATGTGCAAAAACAACAAGGCGGTGAGTTGTTAAGTTTCTCTCCGCATCCAAATGAAGAACATGTGCACCAAGAAACTCAACCTACCTTGATGAGTAAACGTGCTTCAAAGGCATTGACAGTGACTATTCCTCAAAAGTCACCATTTGAGACAATAAATAATCCATTATTTAACACAACACCTATAACACAAGATCAAACGAGGACCACACAAATATTGACAGTTGTCCCTCAACAAGAAGTGGTTCCTCACATGCATAAAATTGGATCAAAATCTAAGATGCAAGAAAGCTTCACAACTGGAATGCCTGATCTCACAAATGTCCAAAACAATTCTACAATGCAACAAAGTTCCTATGTCCCACTAAATTCAATATATTTACCAAACACTCAAGTACCTATTATACAGACTATTACGATAGATCCTTTGATAATGGTGACACAAAGAGCTATAGATAGTGGTTTGCACCAACAACAAATGTTGCAACAATTGAGTAATACACAAAAGGTACAATTAAATGTGCAAGCAAACAATGCTCAACAACAACAATATTGCATTCGACAACAAGTTGCAGTGACCTCTGCACCATTACAAGTTAATGCAAACTTGCAACCACCACAATGGATCGGAAAAACAACACAACAAGTTAATGCAAGTGCCATACGCCATCTTAAGGAGAAACAACAAAAATGACCTAAACAAAGTTTTTTGCAAATGATGGGATTTACACTATGACAACAACAATTGGCACAAAGTCAACAAATTCCAATTCGTCAGCATCAACAACAACATGTGCCTCAATATGTGCCAAGACAAACAAGCTATCATACTTCACAACCGCAATTGACATCTATGCAATATCAACAACACCCTCAATTGCAATATCAACCTAGGTTACAAACAATGATTCCACCACAAGAAGCACAACAACAAGGTCAATATCAAGGCATGGCACAACCACAACAACAAGAGGTGTATCAAGAACATTATATGCCGGAGACACCAAAGATGGAAATTTCAGAGCATCAACAACCGATCGGAAACATGATGTATCGACAAAGATTACCCACCAGGATTAATGATGGACCTCCAAAATCTGACACAATTGCGCAACAACTTGAGAAGTTGCAACGACAAGTCGATGCATTAGAAACCAAAGGAACAAAGAAGTTGTACATAGATCAAGATTTATGTCCTAATCCATTTGACAAGAGCTTATACATGCCTCCCTTCCCTAAGCATTTTGAGGCACCTAATTTTGAGAAATATAAAGGGAATGGCAATCCAAAAGATTACATTCGAGCATTTTTCATGGTGTGTACCGAAGTGAGTTATGAGGAAACATATTTAATGCACTTATTTGCATGAAGTCTCATGGGACAAGCCATGGATTGGTATTCGTATCTACCAGGAAATATAAAGACTTGGTTAGAATTGGCTCAAAAGTTTATATCTCATTTCGCATTCAACATTGACAGTGGCGTGACCATGTCAGATTTATGCAACACCAAGCAAAAGCAAGGTGAACCATTAGTGACTTTCTTGCAATGATGGCGAAGCTTGTATAGTCGTTCTTCCCTAGATATACCTGAAGAACAACAAGTGAACTTGTTTATCCAAAATTTGGTCCCAGAAATGATGTATGAACTCAAATTGAAAAGTCCCAGTACTATTGAGAAACTCATTAAGAAAGGGATGAACATTGAAACTACCCTTGTAGCTAAAGGAATCATTAAGCTCAACAAAGACAGTGACAACACAAACAATTTTGGGGACCGAAATAGATTTTGATACAAAAACAAGAATGTCACTAATGATGGAGTTGTTGACGCAAGAGCAGTGAATGCAAATCAACCCCCATTCACAATCAAGAAATTGAGTGCTCCTAATATGTCAACTATGGAACAAAATCAAACACCAGCGAGAAATGTTACTCAACAGCCGCAATACCAACAACATCCTCAACAATATACTCAACAATATAATCAACAACAAGGTCAACAACAAAACCAGCAACGAAGACCTTTCCGATCAAGGGATGGGCCTCCTCGACAATTTACGCCATTGGGAGAGCCTATTGAGTCAATAATGAAACAATTAATACAAGCAAAATTTATCAAGTTACCAGATATCAAGGCAGAACCATTGGTAAAGCCACATTGGTGGAATGATAATGCCTATTGTGAATACAATCGGTCAAAAGGGCATAAAACTGCATCATGTTTTCAATTGAAACATATGATTTAAGACTTGTTAGAGAAAGGAGTAATTGAGGTAGATCCGCCCAACATAACCTCTAACACTGATCATACAATTTTCAAAACTCCTTTGCTTGATCATGACAAGAGTAAAGCATCCTCTTCAAACTCTACCCAAACAACAAATTATGCAAATACTGGTTATAACAATGTCATCAATTGTTTTCGAGCATCAAATGAGTATGTTTCCACCCTAAGAATAAAGGGACAAGATCCTTCTTGTGTAGTCACCACTCATCGATCCAAAATAGTCCTAAAAGGAGCTCCTGCCGTTCCTCCCAAGCCAACTCTTGTGAGTCAGTATAATCTCCTAGATCATCTGGGAAAGACACCTGCTCAAATATCGATCCTTCAGTTGTTAAAAATGTCCCCTATGCATCGTGCAGTCCTAGATAAAGCTTTAATTGAGTCCACTCTCCCAACAGACATTGATGTTGACCAGTTTCAAGCCTGAATAGGACATCTAGCTATTTCCCAACACGTTGCATTTTCTGATAATGATATTTCACCTGATAAGCTCCCTCATAATGATCCTTTACATCTTGAAGTCTTTGTCTGTAATTGCAAAATCCGATGAGTCTTGATAGATGGCAGAGCGGGTCTTAATATTTGTACCTTGAGAGTGGTCATTGGTCTTGGTTATACAGAAAAGGATATTGATTCTTCCAAAAGAATAACAATCAAAGCATATGATTATGCTGAGCGCCCATCCAAAGGGATAATTACATTGCCTATCAAAGTCGGTCCAGTAACAAAAAACACTTTCCTATAGGTCCTAGACCTCGATCTCCCTTACAATATGATTCTTGGTCATCCGTGGATCCATGCAATGAAAGCAGTTCCATCCACTTATCATCAATGTTTAAAATATCCTTATAATCGAACTAAGATAACAATTCCAGGAGATCCTAATCCATTTCAATTTTGTGCTACTCTAAAGGATTCCCCACAGCAGCAAGTCCCAGTTAATAGAGAGGCTCACTCACATAGTTATGTGGATCCTAATGAGTTGTTAGAAGCTATCAAAGGTAAATTGAAGATACAGGACCAAGGATGTGGAGAGTATTCAATGGCTCAAACATTCCTCATTGGGAATTTACCAAGATCTCCAAAATCACATGGCAAACCACATTTGTTGCAAAAAGAACCTAAGATAGTCATTCAGTATCAGCCCCCCACTACATTTACAAGATGGGGTGAACTTGATAAAGAAACTTTGGATGATGATGTTATAGACTGACTTTATAAGGACCCTACTGAGACACCACCTATCAGGTTGCCAGTGGAGCGATACGGCAAAGGATTTACTATGCTGCAAAAGAAAGGATATGACAGCTGCAGTGGCTTAGGCCCCGACAAGAAAGGAAGGCTAGAACCTATTATACCCAAGAGGCGACCTCCAACTTTAGGGTTAGGTTTTGTACCATTGTGAATTGGATCCTCATCTACCAAAGTGACCATGTGTGGAAAGGGGCATGACTCTGATGATGAAACAACACCTAAGGATACCCAACCTGAAACTGATTCCAATGAATGGGAGTGGAGTTCCTTTTCCTCTAGTTCCTATGCCCTTGACAATGTTTTCCTTGACCCTGATGATTTGCCTATGGAAGACAAACATGAAATAACTCCCCTTCCCAAAACATGTCCTAATGCTTGGATAGAGTCATTCTGGGACCCAAGCTCCGAATCAGATACAAGCAGTTCAGACAGTGTTACCACGGATGTTTACATCTTTACCATCTCAGTCCTCCCTCTCCTTAAAACTGATGATGACATGCCCCTCATTTATCCCCAACTTATCCAACATGACCAACAAGAACCACTCACATTGGACTATTTTCAAAATGATGAAGCAATTGCAGAATTCCTGGGATTACAAGAAGGCATACCACAAGGTGATCATAAGGCAGGATTTGCTATTGATCTAGATTCCACAACATATTTTGGGGAGTCAACTCCATCTTCCAGTCATCAAAATGAAAAAAGAAAAGAAAAAGTACAAAATCAAAAAGATAGGTCTTTGAGTGAAAACCGTAAGGCACTCTTTGATCATACAAAAGTAAAAATAAAAGACGTACCTGTAGGTGAAAACCTCTCTGAGGTGCCCAAAGGTGGAAGAGTGGACATACCCCTATCAAGTCAGGATAAATCAACATTGCTTGTGGAAATGACTGAGGAAATCAATTTGGGTACACCTGACAACCCTAAGGTCATTCATTTCATTGCTTCTTTATCAAAATAGGAAAAGATAGATTTTGTCAATTTCTTTCTTGAGAAAAAGATCAGTTTTGCGTGGTCCTATGCAGATATGTCTGGCCTTGATCCAGAATTAGTCCTTCATCACTTACCATTAAAAGCAGATGCCAAGCCTATCAAATAGAAACTCAGAAAGATGCATCCCCAAGTGGCTCTTTTGGTCAAGGTAGAACTGAAAAAATTACTAGATGTGGGCTTTATTAGACCCATTGATTATGCAGATTGGATTTCAAATTTGGTACCAGTTAGCAAAGTAACTGGGGGCATCAGAATCTATACAAATTTTAGGGATCTCAATAAAGCATGCCCTAAAGATGACTTTCCACTGCCAAATACAGACATCATAGTTGACATGACTGCTGGATATGAGATGCTCTCATTGATGGATGGTTTCTTCGGCTATAACCAAATTCGCATTGCTCCTAAAGATCAACATAAGACTGCATTCACCTATGCTTGGGGTACCTATTGCTAGAATGTGATGCCCTTTGGTCTTAAAAATGCTAGCGCAACATATCAAAGAGTGATAATGACAATTTTCCATGATTTCATGCATACTTTGATGGAAGACTATGTTGATGACTTATTATGCAAATCTATCACAAGAGATAGTCATCTAGCCATCCTGGGCCCAATCTTTGACCGAATGGAGACCTACAAGCTCAGACTCAATCCAAAGAAGTGTGTCTTTGGTGTCACAGCCGACAAATTACTAGGGTACATTATTTCTCATAGAGGCATTGAAGTCGACCTTGCCAAGGTTAAAGAAATAATGGATATGCCTCCTCCTTCCAATCTCTGGCAATTAAGAAGTCTGCAAGGAAAGCTACAGTCAATCCGTCACTTTATAGCTCAATTGGCAGACAAATGTCATCCATTCCAGCATTTATTGCATAAAGGAGTCACTTTTAAATGGACTGAGCAGTGTCAATCAGCATTTCAAGCTCTCAAGGACTATTTATTGTCACCGCCTATTCTAATGCCTCCTATAGAAGGAAAGCCATTTATATTGTATATTTCTGCAACTGAAATGACACTAGGAGTTCTCTTGGCCCAACAGGATGAGAATGGCAAAGAGCGAGCTATTTATTATATCAGTTGGACACTAGTAGGCTATGAGTTGAATTATTCAACTATTGAACGGGCATGCTTAGCAGTGGTCTTTGCAACATAGAAACTTCGACACTATATGTTAAATCACCAAACATTGCTGGTTGCAAAAATTGATCCCTTGAAATACTTACTTAGCAGAGCAGCTTTGACGGCTCGCCTAGCAAAGTGGGTTATGATCCTCAGTGAATTTGATATTGAATACATGGAGTGAAAGGCAATAAAAGGACAAGTCATAGTAGATCAACTTGTAGAGGCTCCTATTTATGATGATCATCCCATGTTGATAGATTTTCCAGATGAATCAGTCTTTGCTTTTACATCTTCTAATGAATGGAAGTTATACTTTGATGGAACCCATACCAAGTTTGGATCTGGAGCAGGCATATTGTTTGTCACCCCTCAAGGTGATGCTATTCCCAAGTCCTACAGAATAACTTTTCATTATACCAATAACATTGCAGAGTATGAAGCTTTGGTCACAGGACTCTGAGTAGCGGTCCACTGGAACATCACACATTTACAAGTCTATGGAGATTCTTAGTTAGTCATCCGTCAAGTCAATGATGACTATGAAACAAAGTGAAAAGCTTATTCCCTACAAGCATATGGTAGATTTCTTCAAGACAAAATTCACGGCTATCCATTTCAGTCAATTTCCAAGAATTCAAAACAAGTCGGCAAATGCGATGGCTACGATTGCTTCCATGTTGAATATGCCCCACAATATGGACAAATGTGAATTTTTGGTCGAACAGTTGCTTGTCCCTTCTTTTGACATTCCGACAGCAGATGTGATGTGCATTCTTGTTGGTCCTAACTCCCCGTGGTACAATGATGTATATCAATACTTGAAATCCCAAACCTTACCACCTAACCTTTCTGCTAACCAACACTAAGCCTTCATCCGACAAACAGCCAAATATGTCATCATTGCCATTACCCTTTACCGTCGTTCCTTTGACCATACCCTCCTCAGGTGTTTGGATTCTGATGAAGCACAAATGGCTTTACACGAGGTTCATGAAGGTATATGTGGGGGCCATTTCAATGGTCTGAGCTTAGCCAAAAAGTTGATTTGTGTTGGGTATTATTGGCCCACTCTGGAGAAGGATGTTCATGATTTTGTTAAGAAGTACTACAAATGCCAGATCCATGGGAACTACATTCATGCACCAACCCAAGAGCTTCATTCTGTCATACCTTCATGGCTCTTTTCTCAATGGGGATTGGATCTTATTGGCAAGATTCACCCGACATCTACAAATGCACACAAGTTCATCATTACAGCTATAGAGTATTTTACAAAGTGGATCGAGGCTATCCCCATGACCTATATCACTGGTGTGCAAATTTCAAAATTCTTACTGAATTATATCGTATGCCGATATGGGGTTCCCCTTGCCATAGTCACAGATAATGGCTGTCCCTTCAAGAATAAAGATGTCAAGGAACTCTGTGAAAAGTTTCATATCCAACACCATTTTTCCAGTCCATACTATCCAAAAGGTAATGGTCAAGCCGAAGCATCAAATAAAACCATTATCAAGATCTTGAAAAAGGTTGTCAATGACGCTGGTCGAGATTGGCATGTACAGTTGAATCCAGCACTATGGGCTTATCGCACTTCTATCCGCACACCTACTGTCGCAACACCTTATTCTTTGGTGTATGGTGCGAAAGCCATTTTACCCTTGGAAGTGGAGATTCCTTCTTTGCATGTTTCCTTGCAACATCTAATTGATGATGAAACACATAGAGTCTCTCGGTTGCATCAGCTTGAGATGTTAGATGAGAAACGTCAGATAGCCCTGACACATTTGCAAGCATATCAAAACCATCTCCGTCGCTCTTATAATAAGAAGGTCAAAGGGCGACACTTCGAAGTGGGAGATCTAGTTTTAAAGGCAAACCCCAAGAATGCACAATCTACTGATGTCATCAAAGGCAAGTTTGAACCTAATTGGGTTGGGCCTTTCATAGTAACTGCAGCCTATGTCTCGGGGGCATATCAGCTTGCCACCCCAGAAGGTGAACCTTTGTCCGATCCTATAAATAGCATGCACCTTCGCAAGTACTGAGCATAATTTTCTATCAGCACTTCTTCAAGTATGATCCTGAAAAAAAAAAAAAAAAAAAGCTCAAAAAAAAAAAAAAATACAAAAAAAGTGAAAAAAGTGAAAAACAAAGAAAAAGAACAAAAAAAGTCAAGAAAAATGATTCACCCTCTAGTGAAAACTTGGCAAACAGGCGCTTTGGGCAAGTACCATGGTGAAAACTTGGCAAACAGACACCATGTGTAAAAATGATCATTGCTTTGTCATCTATCATGACCTCTAGCTATGCTTTCTCTCTACAGATTTATCGTGCCTATCCTTGTCCTGACCCAATGTTCTGTTTCAGGCCTGTGATTGGTCAACATCATTGTCTTGCATACTCCATTTCTTGTGCATATGTTTTGGTCTTGGTTTCCATATATATCTTTCGGATGTGCATTGGGTGCGTTCCCCTTGTCATGAACAATCAACTGGAACTTTCGAATCAATAAATCCAAAAAAAATTGAAAAATGTCATGAAATAATCCAAAAAAAATTTGAAAAATGTCATGCAATAATCCAAAAAAATTGAAAAATGTCCTGAAAAAAATCATTAAAAAATTGAAAATTGTCCTGAAAAAATCATTAAAAAAATCAAATAATGTCCTAAAAAAAAAATCCAAAAACATCAAATAATGTCCTAAAAAAATCCGTAAACATCAAATAAAGTCCTGAAAAAATGAACACAAATTTTTTTTGTAAAAACTCGAAAAGCTAAACAAAAAAAAATATATTCCCTTTGTGCATAGACAGATCACTGAGCATACATCCAATGACAGGAAATCACACACCGCATTTTACTGAAATCACGCATTAACAAATGAATTTTTCAATCAAACCAGACATTCAAACTGATCAAAATTGTCATATCAATCAATCAACATCAATATCATTCATCCTTAGCACATTATCATGAGTCTTATATAGGGTGTGGTATGCTCGAAACTAGACTGTGTCCTATCTTAGACGGGGTACCGCATGTCCTGAAACCAGACAGCATGATCGTCCTATCAACACTTTCAACTTTTAACAATGAAGATCAAGATGTTTGTTTGACTTGTTGGAATTAGCGAGTCTTATCATTTATTGATTTATCTTCGATCATGTTCCTATCTTGCTCGATGATGTCACTGAGTGATTTAGAGTGACCGGGATGGTTCATGGTCCCTTTTATTTTTTTGTTGTCTTTGCTGTTTGTGGAATGTTTGTTACAAACTGGGGCAACTATATCCTTGGGTGTCTGTGATAAGTACGTTTGCTTTGTGAACACCACACATACCTCGACCCTTGATGTATGCACCCTAGGATGCTTCACTCATTCCTTGTGTGAGATGTGTCTGTCTTTTGCAAAAAGGGTTGCATTTCAGCTCTGGCCTTCAATGCCCTGATGCTATGCGTCCGTTTTGCTACATTAAATAAAGGTTCTCACCTACAAAGTGCATTACTAAAAGCAAGTTTTTCTTCATCTCTAACTATCCTCTATCTCATTTCTTCTTACTAACATTTCTTTCGTCAGTTCAGATAGTCAGTTTGGTCTAGTGCTCTGATTTCCCCAAACACATATGCTGCATCCTGCATTCATTGGTTAGTACATTTGCATTATATCAAATATCACATCGAGCATCATATCAAGCATTTTATCCATTTCATATTATAAATGCATTAAAAACACATAAAAAACTATATCCATACATGTTCCACAATGGTACATAAAACCTTGCATATGCCATCCATACATGGAAAATAAACAATCACGTCATAACACATTGCATCCCGTCATATTGATGCATGTCATATCATATATCAAAATAATATCAGAGTACAAAATTGGACTGTCTGTCCTCAGTATGGCCCGCAGGCTGACTACATAATGTCACACTACATCTATCTCTGTCCTAAGGAGTATGTGCCTCTGTCACTGGGTGCTCCCTCTATTGTGCCTCTGTCACTGGGTGCTCCCTCTATCCTCTTCATCCCTGCCATGTCTCAACGATGATGTCCCTCCTGTCCTAGGTCCTGGCTATGGTGGTCTCATAGGTCCACTCACCCCCATGCTGCTCACTGACCTCCGAGAGCGTGCCTTGCTCTCTGTCCTCGATCATGCTTGATATGATGATGCTCTCTACTCTGGTGGAACTGCACTCTCATATAGTGTCCTCCAATGGCGTATCTCCTCTCCGGTCTCTACCAACATCTGTGCCATCTCATGTGCACTGGCATCCCTAATCGACCCAATATACTCAGTGACTCTCTGTTCTTCTCGCCGTGCCTGTGCTATTGCTATATCTCGAGCTGCTGTCAATTTGGCTATCTCTGCTCTGAACTGATCATGCTTTGTCCTCAATATGGCATTCTATCTCTCTAATGTCACAATGTGATCATGCTAACTCGCTATGGTAGCCCTGCACATCTCCATCTCCTCTATCCTAGATGTCTCCGGCTCTATGGGTATATCCTGCAATGACTCCTGATCAGCTGAATCTGGCTCATAATAATCATCCCCCTCATCCTCATCACCACCCTCATCCTCCTCATCCTCATCATCTCCCTCCTCCTCTCCTACAAGTGGGAAGTCCTCCTGTCTCCTTGGTACCGGAATATCAGGATCTGTCAATGGCACTGGCCATCGTCATGCAAACCATCGCTCATACTCCTCTGTCATCCTGGCGTCCACCACATCTAATCTCCAATCCTATTGTCTCCACTGTAGCTATGTGAAATTGGCATAGGCAATTAGTGGCTGAATCATCCTCCCCCACTGACTCGTCTCTCTGTGAGATTGGGCAAAGTGTGCAGTCCCTCTAGGTACATCCTACCTCTCTCCAAACTGCCGTCAGACTCTCTTTGGTAGGTACATCTCAATCACTCTCTGGCAATTCACTGGTCGCCCAATCAGGTATCTCTCCTATCTGCAATATGATAGCTCATTACTATCATCTGACCATCTAGGGCAACCAAGATATGGCCTCTATGTGAACTCTCTCAATCTATCTAGCTCATGCCACCAATACAGTATGTATCCGAAAGGACCCTGTCTTAGTGCTCCCCCATAGCAATACACATATGGTCGGTATGGTACTAGCTGTCTCTCTACAATCAATCAACATATGGCTATGTGCTCAAATGCCCATACCTATAATAGTGTGACTCCACAGCTCAAAGTCTGCACTCCCTGATATGCTATCTGATGCAACTGAAAATATAGCATAGCAAGCACACATGGTCCCCATGTGTACATCATCCCCTCTGTCGCCATCTGCTCTAGCACTCTTCCCCATCCAATAGGGAATCCATGTCCTCGTCTATCCCCTGCTAGTAGGCATGCTATCACCACTGCTATGACCACATATCGTCGATCATACTTTGATGCCATGGTCTCCCAGCCAATCTCCCTCTCTACGATATCCAGATCATCTACATCACACTCAAATAAACTGCACAAAGCATCTCTCCCTATCACTGGATCATACTCTACCATCTCTCCATGAATCAGAATGCGGAGGATATGCCATACATCCTCTAGTGTCACAGTCGCTTCTCCAGTCACAAGATGGAATGAGGAAGTCTCTGAATGCCATCGCTCTGCTAATGCAGTGAGTAGTCCTGTGTTTTCCCTAATCTCGAGCATGAATGTGATATAGTATATTCCAAGTCCTGCTAATGTATCTCTGTCCGTGCTCCTGAGTCTATGTCATAACATGAAGCAGTTAGGTCGGTTCTCCCGCGTGATCAATGGATACTGTCGACTCTGCATCACAATTGGGGCACATTTTGTCATTTTTAGGGTTTTCTCCTATGGGCTGCATTTCCTTGTTTCATGTCCAAATTAGGGTGTTTCTAATCTATTTTGACCTATCCTATTCTTATCCCCTTTTTCAGGATCGTTCACATGTTGTTTTTGATCAAATTGGGGATCTCAGTGCACAACTGCGCCTGTGTGATATGTCTTGCACCTATGTAGCAACAACTTGTGCTTGTGTACCCTACACAAGCATAGGATACCCTACAAAAGTACAAGATGCACTCACACAGGCACAGAAGTCAGTTTCTACATTCCCTATGGGCCCCGTAATGTCCAGCAAGCGATCAAAATTCATAAAATTGATAATATGGGTTTTTGAGATACATACCACTGCTCTCGCATAATTCGGTCATCTGTAGGTGTGTACACATTCTTCGAGGTGATCTACCATTGGAATGTTCACCATCTCTTTGCAAGTGTCCTTTTCCAGAGCCACAAATCCTCCTCTTTGGCTAGTGCAAATGAGAACTTTTCACTCTCTTTGTCTCATTTATAGATCTTTGTCAGTGCATAGATGGATGTGCACCCTCTCCATCTTATGTTGGTCGCGGTCTTTTGTACCTTCAATTGCTTGTCCTTTGTGCATCCGGTCTCTGATTGTCAGTCCGTTTGCTCCTATCATGTTCTATCATTCTTATCGATCAATTGGCCTCTTTTCTAGATGTTTCCGGCCAATTCCTCGAGGGGGCATGCATATGTCATTGTTATTGTCTGGGGCATTTTCATTATTGTTCTTTGAAACAACACTTAATATCGCATTGTCTCAAAGAGGGGCAAAATGTAGACATCTAAAACTGGTCAATGCTTGCGAAGTCATATTTTAACATTGGTGCATTGCCTTATTTTAGGGTTTTTGCATCACATTAACATTTCTTCTATGTCACACACTTGGTCTTTATCATTTGCGAGCATCGAGTCCTTCTTCTGCATTCTTCATTTATCTCGCTCTCAAATTTGGTCTTGTCGATAACAATCTTCAGTCATGATTTTGGTCAATCTTATCCTGTCGCATCAATGTGCGAGCTCATTTGTTATCATTTTGGACATCATCAATCCTAATTAGGGTTTTGTCCTCTTTTCAATCTTGTCATTTTGCGATCGATTTGTCATCGATCGTTGTCATTTTCAATCTTGTCAACTTGCGATCAATTTGTCATTGATCTTTGTCATTTTCAATCTTGTCGACTTGCGATCGATTTGTCATTGATCATTGTCATTTTCAATCTTGTTGACTTGTGATTGATTTGTCATCAATCATTGTCATTTTCAATCTTGTCGACTTGTGATCGATTTGTCATTGATCGTTGTCATTTTCAATCTTGTCGACTTTCGATCGATTTGTCATCGATCATTGTTATTTTCAATCTTGTCAACTTGCGATCGATTTGTCATCGATCGTTGTCATTTTCAATCTCGTCATTTTGGGATTGATTTGTCATTTTCAATCTTGTCATTTTTGGGATCAATTTGTCATCGATCCTCGTCCTTCTCAATCATGTCAATTTGGATCAATTTGTTATTGTTCCTCGTCAATTGGCGCATTTATCAATCAAATCACTTATCAGTATGAATCATTTATCAAGTCAAAATCATGATCGAATCGACATCAAATCAATCTTACATCAAGACCTAATTGTCGTTCTTGCATTTCTAATTCATCTTCTAGGGTTTCATGATTTATTCATTTAACCTTGTTTGTCATTTTCTCTCCATTTTCTCTCCATTTTCTCTTTAGGATAAATGATTTATTTATTTATCCTAAGTCTTCTTGTCACAATTAAATGTTTATTTAATTGGCTAATTAATTCCTCCTATTTTTGTAAATTAATTAATGAACGAGAAATTATTAATTAATTTACCTAATTTTCATCAATTTCCTAATTTCCAAATGTCTATTTCTATTTCAAATTCTTGTCATAATCCTTGCATAGCAATTTGTCATAAATTGTCATAAATTGTCATAAATCCTTGCATAGCAATTTGTCATACACTTGTCATAATTTTTCTATTCTTGATTTAAATTTATATTCGAATCACTTTCATGCTAATCTGATCTTTTCTCCAATTTGTCTATAAATTGGATGAATTTCTTCAATCAAAGCCCCTGGTCGAATCAATCATGCTTCTTGTATTCTTGCACTATCGTCTTGTCTACTTGCTTTCACATCAAGCTTATGCACTAGTAGGTGAGATCCACAAACAAAGCTTTTTGAAGGAGAAAGAAGGACAATGGAGCCACATGAAGGAGACATCTACATTTGGTTTTCTTAGTTTTCAATCTTGAATGTCTTGTTTTCATGTTTTCATTGAATGTAATTAGGATTGGTCATTGCAATTGAGTTTTCGTGATTGAGCTAGTCCAATTTGCTATTGCTTGTGATGATTTCCGGATTCCTATCTACAGTTGCAAATGAAAACACAAGAGTTAGTTATGAAAATGATATGTTGAAGACAGATCTGATGCATGCTAAAAATGACTCAAATGAACTCATGAGACAAAAAGGTATCTTGGAAGGAGAACTGGCTGCTGCAAATCAACATAAAGAAAAATTTAAGAAAAGCTCAGAGGAACTTGGTGACTTGTTGAAGAATCAGAAACCCAATGGTGACACTAATGGTCTTGGCTTTGAAACTGGTGAAAGCTCTAGTACTACAAACACACAGGATCATGGCAAACTGGTAAGACAACCTACTGCTTATAAATCAATGGCAAATGCTTTAACTATAACAAGTATGGTCATAGAGAAAATCAATATAGATCTAGAAATTATTAGAATACCAGTACACCCACCGGTCAATGTTCTAAATGCAACAAAGTTGGTCATAACTCTGAGAATTGCAGAATGAATGTGAGATGCTATGTTTGTGGAAGATTTGGACACTTATCTAATCAATGTAGAATGCAAACCGACATAGGTTATGGAAAGGCTATTTAGAGAAATAATGTGACTTGTTATGCATGTAACAAAATTGGGCATATTGCTAAATTTTGTAGAAGCAAGTCCTCACTGGTAGACAACAAAGGTCCTAGTTTGAAAGGAAAAGAAAAGGTTGAAGAAGTTAAGCAAGAATTCTCAAAACAATGGATTAGGAAATCAGATCTAAATGGTGTTGGGAATACTCCTCCACCGGTAGAACCAAGCAACACTCCACTGGCAGAACATAGTAGCACTCCATTGGCAGGAGTCTCTTCATCTATTTGAAGAAAATTCTTTTGAGGGTTTGGCAATCAATATGAAATATGCTATTATTCCCTCGGTTGATGGTAAGAAGTTGAAATTACTTCTATACCGGCAGATATGTTAAGTAAGTACTTAATCAGAAAGCATTAAATGTGGTAGCTGGCAAAATTGACATTATAAATTAATGTTTTTGGCTCCATTTTACTTCACCGAGCATTCAAACATTCGAAGAGCGCGAAATTTCTAGAGCTAAGGCATTTTGAGCAAAGAGGCAAAGCATTTCAGCAATCAATCTTTCCAAAGGCAGAAAAAGGTATTTATCATGGCATCATCTTCTGTACCTGAATTCATAGCAAACCCTACTGTAGTGGAAGTAATCAAGCACCCTAGGCCTATTTTTCAGTTAGTTCTTGAGATAGCTAAAAAGGATGATAATATTGGTGCATTTTCCCAAATCCCCAAAGGAGTTGTTTTTGCAGAAGACCCTAGAATGTACATCCATTGCCATATAGAAGAACTAGGTGATGAGGAAATCAAGAACATGTACAAGACTGTGATATGTGATGATTCTGGTAATGTGAAACCTGAACACAAAATTATTGAAACCCTAGGATTCACTGAAATTCTCTGCATTCCAAAATTCCCCAAGGAAGTGACAAGGATAGTATTGAGTAGGGTTCATGGTGAATTTTTCTGGCTAGATTCAATTCATAAAATTACCAAGGAAGCTATGAAAGCTGTAACAGGGTTACCTTCCACCGGTAACAAACCAGACAAGACAGAGAAGGTCTCAAATGACCTAGTAATGAACCTAACCGGTGCAACATCTGACAAAAGGTCTTTAAGGGTGAATGATGTAACTGACATAAATGTGAGATTCATTAGCATGATTTTAGGTTACAAAACAACACATGCAAACAGACTCAACTCATTTTCCAGCTTATGCATAAAAAGTGCTCATGATATGGTTAAAGATAATGTGAAAATTGATGTATGTGAATGGTTAAAGGATGAACTTATTGACAATCTAGGAAAGATCAAGAAGGATAAGAAAGCGACATTCAGATTTGGTAACTTACTTGTATACTTAATGCTACATATAACCAAACAAGTGCCCAGTATAGGTAATAAGAACCTTGGATTTGACATACTGGTAGGCAAACAACTATCTGACTTATTGAACAACATGGGTGAAAACAGAGAAAAGAATATTAATGAATACTTTCAAGCATTAAAGGCCAGAATGAACACTAGAGTAAGATTATTACAAACAATTGTAGATAAATATAAAGATGACATATGCTTTGTGATTAAGAAGGATGAGATCTGGATGGAAGCAGTTATCCCAAGAACATTTGGGTTACTGAAATGGGTTATGAGACAGATGATCACATCATTGAAACATATGCAAAAGCCCTTCTGGAAGCACCCAATGAACCTAAGGAAGAGGTATTCGGTAGTGCTGAAACCATTGAGAATCAAATTCAATCCAAGAAGAGAGTGAAGAAAGTAGAGGCAACAGTGAGGAGAGGTTCAAGGCAGGCTAAGGCTATCAAAGAAGATGTACTAAAACAAACCGGTATCACTGAAGATGAGTTATAGGCACAACAACTAGAAACTCGCCTTTCACTGGTAGCAACTTCTTCAGAGAGTGACATACTAGATACATTTAAAAGAGTTGTGAGGAAAAGACAACCTTCACCGGTATCCACACCTTCGCCTAGAAGAACCAGACAAAAACAACAGGCAGTGAGGCCCCCAGTTAAGAAGTCTACTCCTAAGAAGAAAAAGTTGACACCAAAGAAAAGGACACAATAAAATATTGCTCTGATTAACAAACTGCTAGATGAAATAACAGAGGAAGGACAACTGAAAAACATCAACAAACTATATGACTCACTGTCAGTTGATGATAAAGAAAAGGTTGAAAATAGTGTTATCTTACACTTGGATATCTACAAGAAATTTTTGATGCAAATTGTAGATGAAATACTAGATGAACTATTCAAGATATTGGAAGCAAGAAGACAATCTATTGTAGAGCTTGACAAGAAAATAAAAACTGAAAAATTACTTGTTGTCTACCTAGTTAAATCTCCAAAAGAAATAGATGATCTAATTGCAAAGGCTAACCAGTCAGTATTCTCTACTGCACACTGGCATATTGCACTAATGGTTGGAAGAGTAAATGAGGTTACAAAAGAAACTAAAAATGCATGGGATATATTCCTTGTTGAGAAGGAAAAATAGGAAGAGTATAGAAACCCTAAATTAATCAAGGTATATCAGAAAGACAAGGATAAGGGAAAAGGAAAGGTTGGTGGACCTCCAAGCATCAAAATAAGAGATAATTTATCCCCACCACCTCTGGTTACTCCACCGGTAACAAAAACTGAAGATCAACCGATTGATGAGAGTATGGATATATCATAGGAGGATACAAATCCTAATTCTGAGATACTATATATAGTAAATGTTGATACTCAGAAGGTCAACATTGTGCTAGATAAGGACACAACCAGCAAGACAAATAAGGCTAGTGAGCCACCGGTAACTGATAACACAGATAACACTGAAGGTAAACCAGCAGATGGGAAAACAAAACAACAAGAAAAACATCAAACAGAACATCAAGCAGAGCAACAAGCTCCAAAACAGGAATAGGTTAATACAGAATTAGTGCCACCAGCAACTACTGAGCAAGACAAACCCTTTTTTAAAGAAATGGAAACACAAACTGACCTACCAAAGGTCACTACAAGCAAGGATATTGCTCCCATCAGCGAAATTCAGAGTGTTGACTCTTCAACTGCAGGATTTAAATCAACAAATGTAACTGAAGTTCTTTTAGATTCTTTAAAAAAAATAATAGATTGTAGTTCACAGGCATATAAAGCTATAGATGACACAATTCCAATTTTGAAGATGATAGGTCCAAAATGCAATGTAGATAATAAGGATTCTTGAGTCAACTTGACACTTTGTCTAAGAATATTACTGACAACACAGTGACAGTTGAACAAATAAAGGAGGAAGCATTCAAAGAGATGTTAGAAAAAAAAAATAGAAATTCTTTGAGGAACAAATAAAGAAGTGTACAAGGCAGTTTGACACACTTCTACCAGAACTATGCAGCACACTTAAGGAGTTCAAAACTTTGTACAGACACACTTGTAAGACAAACTTTTTGATAGTTGACATAGACAAGAAAATGAGCAAGATACAAGAGGAAATTAATAAGCTACCTGACAATTTTATTAATTCATCTGATTCATTATCAATTGTTGAGCAAAAGATAATAGGTCTTGAGGAAGAGTTACTAAAGCTAGAAAGAGAAAAGGAGAAAATAAAAAGTAAGGCTAAGGATCTGAAATGGAGATTAAGTCCAAAGTTGGACTACCTCGCATGTTTAAGGAAAGAAATATCTGATGCATTAGTACAAGGACAAAAAACACTGGCAGAGCAAATGCAACACCTCACCGGTACAGTTAAGAGGATAGAGGCCGCAATAAAAGACAATAAAAAGTTTATTGAGAACTTGAATTTGGTTCTAGTAGAACTTTTTCAAATTGTAACCAACCGGTTACAAGGTTGAGACAGGAAACTACACTCTATTGACACTTTGACAACCTTTGTCATTGATGCCAAAGGGGGAGTAGTGGTATGAGAAAAATCCAATAACTTAGGGATCATCTACTCAGGGGGAGCACACATTTTTGGTAACAACCACTGGACTTCAATTCTTGGATACACTTCTAAATTTTTCTCATGAGTGTTGCCATCAATGCCAAAGGGGGAGATTGTTGGCAAATGCACACTACAATGAGGCATTGTAGGTGATTGAAGGTTTTGTCATTGATGGCAACCTTACAATCCTATGACACCGGCAAGGCAATCCACCGGCACTAGCAAAGTTAGATTCTACACTGACACACAGATCACCGGCACCAGCAGTGAAAGGAAGCATATTGGCACAGAAGCCGACAAGAATTTTGTTGTTAATATATTTTGTTTATTATTGTAAAATCATTGTAAGGTGACTTGGAAAGTTATAAAATGACTCTTATATAAGAGAGATCATTGTAGAACATTTTGTAATAGACAAAGAATGTAATTAGGTGAAATAAGGTAGACCTATTATGCGAATTATAGGTTAAGGGTTTGTGTAAGAAGCATAGCAGAAACCAGTACTGGATCTGGCATAGTAGATGCTATCTTGAAGCAGTACAAGACATTGGATTTGTATAATCCATTTTGTAAGTCAGTGAGACTTCCCATTTTTTAATTGAGCAGTGAGCTCCAGGCACTTGGCCTTCCTGCATGTGCAGGCCCCTCTTGTAGCAGTAATATTCTCTTATTGGCCAGTAAGTGAATATTGTGGGTTACAAATCCCACCGAGGTTTTTCCCACACTAGGTTTCCTTGTTAAAATATTGTGTTATGGTGTGTTTTTCATGTGGTTTCTTTTGTCTCTGTTTTTTTGTATTACTTTCTATTTATCGGTACACTGTATTAATATGCTCTACATGTTTTAAGTTTAGAAAATCTTACAACCGGTTAGATACTGATTCACCCCCCCCCCCCTCTCAGTATCTGTGGGAATCCTAACAAAAACATTCACATTGAAGGAGATTCAATAATAATTATTAATGTTTGTAAAAATAGAAGATCATCAAATTGGCAGATTGCTTACATCTTGCAACAAATTTGGGTGCTATTAGATATTTTTGAAGATCACTTTATCTCCCACACATTCAGAGAAGGTAATCAATTGGCAGATTATCTGGCTAACTTGGGATGTGACAAATTAAATATGGACTCTTCTAATTAAAATTATGATCAAGAGGATCTTACAACATTATTTGAAATGGTGGACAAAGAAAAAAGACAGTCACCTTAGCTCATAAAAATGCCAAAATACTTAGCTTGGGAGGCATCAGGCTATATAGTAATGATGAAGTTAATCTATAGAGATCACAATGGAATTCATAAAGAATATGGTAGTGTCCTTTCAAGTATGAAAAAAATACCCCTTAATAATTAGTGAACACTACCACAAAATGATGTGAAGGACATTACATTTGGGTAGGAAAGACGACAATATTCTCGCATGTTGGAAGAATGGGAAGAACCTTGAGGAAAATATCACCAATGTCCAACTAGGGTTAGTGTTCAATATCCAGTGTCAACATTGCAGAAGGAGCGTTAAGAAGATGTTGGGTGAAGAGACATTCAGTCTGCAGGCATGTAGATTGATTTACCTATTGCAGCTCATTTCTATTTTTCTCTCAAACACTTTAGATTTGGTGCAGTTATGGAAAGCGTTAGAGATAATAGCAAATAAGACGGTTAGATTAGAATTCTTAACATGGGGAATAAGTTAAGACTAGCAGTCCAATGTTATGATTTTGGAGGGGGCAAGTTCATGTTGGTTGTATTTGTTCACGTCACTTTCTATTGCATAAAGAATTCTTCATCAACATTTATGATAGCATCAAATAGACCTTGGAGCTGAATAATGTGTGACAATAGGTTGACGACAACAAGATAATACCAACTCCCTTATTTCTCCTTTGCAGGACTCTCAACATCATTTAGCCCCAAGTTCTTCTCAGGTACAACTCGACTATGATACTAATGCCTAGCTAGTAATTCAGGTAGATAACACACTTCAATTCAAAGTTTAGGATGAGAACAACTTGAATGTGCAACCCATGGAGGAATGAAAGAAATTTATTCAATTTCTGTTGGGTTCATTCCATTTTTTCTTTTTTGGGTTCATGGTCTGGTCCAATTTTTTCAAATTTTTCAACTCGGGGCTTAAAAAGGCATAAAAATCATAGTACATTAGATGGTTAAAGTAACCTCTTGTTGGCACAATATGATTTCATTCGTGTCACAATTTTGTTCGATGCAAATGGTGGTCAAAGCAGAAAAATCATAGTTTTTCAGGGTGAATAGAATATGCTTGTTGTTTCAATGTGGTTTTCGATTCAATATGGCTACATATGTGTCACAATTTTGTTCTATGCTAATGGTGGTCAAAGCAAAAAAATTACAGTTTTTAGGGTGAACAAAATATGCTCATTTGGTGTTTTGATGATTATGGACAATTCTTTAATGATAAGTATTCCAACCCGAGAAAAAGAAAATCAAGAAATTAGAAATTATTTTTGTTAGTACTCATTTCAATATGTAAACTTAATTGTAAATTGATGAAAGCCATACAATGCCATTAATAGCATTATAGGCAACACTTTAGATGTTCTACTTGATTTCAAATAGAACATGTTTTATAAGGAAAATGATTGTAAATTGCTTCCATAGGTAGTAGATTAGGTCAATTAATTATCATTGTATTTTGAGCTGAGAAGGGAGGTTTTCTTTACTAATTCTTTCCTTATGGAGCTCTTGAATTGGTTTTTATATATAAATATATAATATTAGTGGCTCGCCACTTTTTCCAAAAAAAATAAAAAAATTATTTAGTGTTTATTGGATATTTATTATTTATTGTTCAATTATTTTAATAATGAATTCATTTGGAATTATTATCCATTTATATAGTGGAGGCTTTAATATTAATTTGTGTATTTATTTGTATACTCCTTGTTTATTTTATTATTGGAATTTTATATTTAATTGTGCCCATGATTTAATTTATTATTGGTTGTTTATTATTATTTCCGTTTTTACCTATTGGATTGATTAAATATTATATGTATTCTACCTACCCTATTTTACTATTGGCTAAGATATTGGGGTAAGTTATTTAAATAATATTTTATATATTTTACCTTATTTTTTGAGAGGGTTGGTATGAAATATATTTTTATGCAATTTTATGATTGGTCGACATGTTTCTATAGTTTTTGAATAATTTTCTATATATTGAGTTTTCTGAGATTGTCTAGAGGTTGGTTGTCTAATAAATTTTCTATGATTTGGATTTTGGGATTGCTTTCTTGGAGCTTGAATTTGGGTTGG
Source organism: Cryptomeria japonica (assembly GCF_030272615.1). Classification (NCBI taxonomy): domain Eukaryota; kingdom Viridiplantae; phylum Streptophyta; class Pinopsida; order Cupressales; family Cupressaceae; genus Cryptomeria; species Cryptomeria japonica. Next base: position 613,988,560 of record NC_081413.1, read on the forward strand.
TTGGTTCATGATTTGGATTTCTCTTCTTTAGATTTCATTTTGTCATTCTTCATTATTCCTGGTTGAAATTTTTTTCCTTCTGTGCATACGTTCTCCTAAAAATATTATCTATGAAAGATTGTTTGCAGGGATGGGGAAACAATTTTTGATTGATAAGTTATTTGCATAGTTTATTAATCATTATGGAATTGGGGAAAATATTGTGATATGAAATTTATTACCGGTAATTTCTAGAAATGATTTTTGGATTAGCTCTATGAGCATTGCCATGTTTGTGTTCTTGTTTGAGACTGTGAATGCATCTTTGTGCCAGATTTGTTGTATCGGGACTTAATTCTCTTTGTATTTGTGTATGTTTATGAGATGTAAGAGTTATTGTGTCTCTTCTGAGTCGTATTGATGTTGTAAATGAGACTTTATCTTATTTTATATTGAATCATATTTTCTTGCTCTTGTCTTTTTTGAGTTTTGGCTTTTATGCGTTGAAAATACATATGCACTAATTCTTTTGTCAAATGCACTAAAACATTTAGTGAATGCGCTACAGGAGTTGGCAGATGCACCACTTTGATTTTCATTTGTTCTATTTGGTATGTTATATGCGCTATCTAGATATGCATATGCACTGAAATACCTGTTAGAAGCACTACAAAGTCTGTTATATGCGCTAAAATAACTGACAGAGGTGCTACTCTATGAACATATGCACTAATCTACTTTATTTGATTTCTGAGTCAATTCTAGTCTTTTCTAAGTTTTTGTTTTGGGTAGTTTTGTCTATCCAAAGGCCGAGTTTGTGTATTCTGAGTGTTTTGAGGTATATCGGGGTTTTATCATGGATTTATATTTTTGTCTATCCAGAGGTCGAGTTTGGCATGATAAGAAAGATGTGCCATGCCTTGTGATGAGGATAATTGGATTATACTAGATATTGTGACTATTGGTTGTTATATGGCTAAATGATGTGGTAATGGTATTGATTTATATGCTTTGTTGATTATGTTGTAATGGAGACCTTGGTTATCCGGGTGATGTTACATTGAGAGCCCTTGTTCTTGTTGTGTATGTTTACCCTAAGGTCTAGGTGTATGATTAGGGGAAGTGGGCTTCCATGAGTCTATTGAGGTCATGAGGAATGGACCGCTAGCATTCCTTGTATTATGGAGCTAGGGTCTAGACTGTTGGGATAACTCATTGGAGGCTTGTTGTAATGATCAAGTGATAGTATAATAAATTAATCATAGGTGGGTTGGGTAGCAGTAACTCATCTTAAGAAGATAAGACATGTATATGCGATACCCCATCTCATGGTTGGATTCATAGTGCAACTAGAGTGAGGTATGGGCAGATCTAGTAATCAGAAAACCGAACTCCCTTGATTTCCTCAAAGGTTGAGATGGTTCCGCATTTGCATCATGGATGTCAGGACTGAGTTCCAGGATATCCTTCAATAGTGATAGCATGTGATGAGACTTTTACCTACATGTTGATCCTAGTTCCTTATGACTTGTCTTGGGTAGCCTATGGAGGTTTAATGGTTTTGATTTAGTCTTGTGATGTGATTGGCTTGTTGTTTATGTGGTTGTTTTTCAGTTGTGGCTTGTGTGTTGTTATATCTCTTTGGTTGTTAGGTGTTAGCCTCATTCTAGAGTGTGTGTGGGACCTTGTGTCATCTCCTATCATGGGGGGTGGTTCCTTTGGTTCCACATGGCCGGGTGGTTTGATGACTTCTTCCATTGGGATGTTCTCCATTGAATGCTCTTGTAAGTGGACATGGATTCCTATCGTCTCAGCTCATGGATCGATTCTTGTAGTAGATTGTTGTAATATGATTCATTTGGAATTTGTATTAGTAGGACTTATGAGATGGTTGCATTATTAGGAAAGAGACCATGTGCCTTGATATAGTTATATCTTGTATTTATATGTGATGGAAGGATGTAATCATTATGATATGATGTTTTAATCATTATTATATCATGATGTATCTTGGATATACTTCTTTACTGGGAATAATGTAATTGGTTTTATGGATATGCATTTAGTGTGATGAAATTGTCTATTGTGTTAAAGAAATGGATTAGGAATGTAGTAGATATGTTGGAATGGAATAACGATGTTAGGAACATTTGGTTTGGTTCTCTTAAAATGAACTTAAGAGGGGGTTGTTGATATTTGCATTATTAATTGATGAAATCATGATAGTTAGAGTGGTGAAGCATCTTATGTATGAATAAAAAGAAAAATGTTAGCAGAGTTAGATTACATTGCATTATGGTAGTAATTATGATGTTAAGCTTATTTGGATATGTTCTTGAGGATGTTGTAAGTAATGACATTGAGATACCCTATGGAGGATTGTTTTTAGAATTATATTTATTTCCGCTTGTGTAATAAGATTATATGGTTATGTTTTATGATTATGTCATCATGAATATATGTATATCTTGTAAATGGATGTCAATGCATATGAGTAGTTAATTGTACTTGTTGTATTAGAAGATGTATACAAAATTATTATCTCTATTTGTATATTAGATAGCTTTATTTCTCTAGGGTATTTTGGTGGGTAGTACATATCAAGGATTTGCATTGTCCCAAAATAGATAACCCAAAGGCACATTTATGAACAATAGCACATGTATAAGGGTGAACCCAAAATAGCAGGTTACACTTTTTTGGACGGAAACTTTCTACTCTTTTGGTCCAAAACCAAAATTTTACCACTTTTCATCAAATCTAATGTTCTATCGAACAAAAAAAAGCTTTCAATCAAACATATTTTTTTATAGTATTTTTAATCGAACGTCAATTGAAGTGTTCTTGGTTTAATTTTTTTTAATATTTAAAGGGGTTAACCCTACATTTGATTGAATCCCTTTAAATAGGGTTTTTTTATTTTAAATGTATCTATCAATTATTTATTTTTAAATTGTGTCAACCATGTTCAATAGAACATGGGTTCGATCGAACCCTATTATGTTCTATTAAACATATTTGCTAAACATCTCCCCCCCAAATGTCCCCTATTTTTTGAAGATTTTTGGCCCTTGAAGCTCTTATTGAGGGCTCAAATGGAAAAATATTAAGAAACCCAAATGCGTTATAGTAGTACTTGAAGTGATCTTTCCAATGATTATAATTTTAATATATATATTGATTTTATTATGAATTTATTTTTTAGTTAACTAAACATAGATTTTTCACCAAACCAACTTCTCTATTCAACGCTTATGGAAAAATAGCAAACTAGCGATTTTTTTTTTTAAATGTCTACATAATAGGTATTGAAGTCCTCTTTCCAACAAAAAAAGAAAAATTAAGTTTCAATAAATACACAACAAGTTTCAAGTTACCAAATGAACCTGTGTCAAAATTATAATTAACTCAACTTCAAAACTTAATAAAATATGAAATACTAAATATAAAGCTATGAAACCAATTGCAAACATTAGATATTGATGTTACAAACCTAAATTTGAAAGAATCAAAATTTTATCTATTTTAGAAAAAAAGTTATGCCTTACCAAGTGAGTATCACTCTTTAAAAATGTTGTTTACCATTAAAAACTAGTTTTCGAGGGAGATAGAAAAATGGATACAAATTGATTCCAAAAAATTTCAAAATAATATATTTATAATATACATACAAAATAGCACAAGTTGGTATGAGAGGCCTTTGATGTCACAACTCACATCATTTAATTTCTCATTATCGAACTAGGTGTGCCTTAGAGCTATATGTGATAAGGATGTGTTTAAACTGGGGGTTTTTGCACCGAAAACAATAACTTATGCTTCGGTCATGCTCTGTTAGGAGCTCATAGGATCACTCCCAAAGAATTAAATCCTATGCTAATGATACTTCTATTTCCTAACAGAAACTAAAACTTAAGGTACTAAATCTACTCTAAGAAAGACTCTGGTTCTTTTAGTGAAATATAAACATGACTTGATTAAAACTAATTCATGGAATCATTGAGCTAAGACGAAGACTATATTTAAAATACAATATAAATTCAAATTCTATTCTACATGTAGAGAAATTAAATCTACTTTAATTTTGTAGAAAATCATAATTCTATTCTAGAGGACATTTAATGTAAACTAAATTCCATGAACAAGTTCAAAAAAGCTTCTGTCTAATCACTACTTTAATCGCCATTGTCATCTACTTTAATATAATTTGAAACTAAAATGCTATAATTGACGAATTCAAAAAATACTAAGTAAAACATAAATCTGAACATTCATGAGCAGATTCATCTATCTCTGAGAACTACTTAAATGATCTATGAATGAAAGCTACAAATTGCAATTGATTTTTAACTTTTGGAATTAACATGAACTTACAGAAAAAAATGTAACTAAAACAAACATGCAATATCTAAATAAAATCAAAGAAACAACTAAGGATCACCTCCCTTTGGTTGAGTGGGCCATGCTCTTCCTCTGGTAGGATCTGTAGTCACCATTTTAATTAAATGAATATTTGCTATTTATTTGATTAAAAACCCCCACTAGCCATCAGTTAATTAAATTCATATTTAATTAATTCATCTTCAAACATTCTTCTATTAATTAAATAAATTATTCAATTTATTTTAATTAATTCATTATACCAAATTCACAATCAATTAAATGAATAAATTCTATTTATTTAATTTAATCCCCTTTCTTATTTTAAATAAATTAAATAAAACACTTATTTAAAACATTTATTCCCCCCCCCCCACTTGCATTTTCCTACAAATGCAAGTTGCAACCACAAGTTGAAATAAATTAATTTTATTTTAATTAAAATCCTATTTTCCCTCACCCACCAAATCCACTTGCACTCCTAAAGCCCCTTCTAGATTCCTCTAAATCCTTCCTAATTAACCTAATCCATCCCCTAATTATTGTCACATTCCTAAGAAACTTGGAGTCACTTCTCAAAGACTTCAAAGTCTTTGAAAAGCATTAATGCTTTGTGTGTTCAATAATTTAACCTCTAAAGTCTTCCAAACCACTTATGGCTCTTACATGACCATTTATGGTTAACCCCTAACTCAACCCATGTGTCTCCTCAAGCATTTATTGCTTTGACCATGGTTATCCCTTTAACCTTTGCACAAGAGTTTATCCATTGGATAAAAGCTTTATTCTTTGAATAAAGAATTTATTCACTCAACCCAACCTTGACCTTACCTCCCAAGTTAACCCTCAGGTCATGTCAAGCATTTAATGCTTATTTCCTCTCCTCTCAACCCCTCTCATGTTGACATTTGTCATCTTGGGATTGGGTAGAAGGCCCTCACATGGATTGAATACCACTCAATCCTGACCCTTGTTGAGATTACTCAATCTCAACCATCCATTGCTCCATTTTCCCTATAAATAGAGCCCATTTCTTCATACTCCAGATCCTGAAAACTTGTATGCATCTAAGTTATACAGAATTTTAGAGAGCATTTAGCATATTTTAGTCATATTCACTCTTTTTGTTAAAATAAACAAATAGCATTTAGATAACTCATCTTTATTTGGTTATTAAGCTTGCATTTGCATACTTTTCATAATCATCTTCAATCTGGAACCTCCATAAGGCATCCATAGTGCAAAAAGATGCTGAGAGCTACACTAATTTGGAGCTTGGAGAGGAGAGAAACAAGGAAGGAGAAGCTACCGGCATGGTAGAGAGCATATGGAGAAGTTTAGTTACTTTTTGTAGATTCCTTAAGCTTTCTATTTGTTTAGTAGTTTCTTTCTTGATATGCTTGCTTAGGATAGTATTCAATCTTTGACTTGCTAAGACTAATGACTAACTCTTGTCTTTTGTGTTTCCTTGTGTGTGTTTAGCTATCAAACCAGGTTCTTACTAATCCTTCCTTTTTGCAGAGCATCATTTGGTGAACCTGATGTGAACCCAACAACATTTTTTTTACAAACTAACTTTTTGACTGTTTAGATTCACACACAGGTCGCACTTTGGCACTTTTGTTCATCCTATTGCAATTTGATATTTTAGTGCTATTGTTCTTACAATGGCACTATTGTCTCAAATTTAGCGCTATTGCCCATGTTATAGCGCTTTTGATAGTTAACTAGCGCTTTTGTCCATGTTGTAGTGCACTTGTATTTGTTGTTCAAATATTTTACTTGTCTATACTTTAGCGCATTTGTGTTAAGTAGTGCTTCTATTGTCACACAGAGTAGCGCTATTGTAACAGAACATTGTAAAAGAAATGCCTTGTAACCAATAATATTGTTTTTTAGGCTTGTGGAAGCCCACCATGTTTTCGGATTTTTCTAACTATTCATTTCGTGTGCAGGTTTTAAACTAACCCCCTTTTTGTACTTAACAATAAAAAAAACTTCCTTTGGTGCTTTAAAAAATCACAAAACAAACTTTATTTCTTGCAAGTTAAGATTCAAATTTCGTTTTGGTGCTTAAAATCAACAAAACAAACATTTATTTCTTGCAAGTTAGGAATCAAAATTTTCTTTTGGTGCTTAAAATCGACAACACAAAAATTTGATTTCCTAGCATCAAAATCCAAGAATTAAAAATTCACAATTAACACTTCGATTTTGTGCAAGTAAAAAGAACAATCAACTTGTCTCGTTTTTTTTGGAAAATGATTTTACTTCATGCAAACGTGTTTTTCATTAAGTTGACTAGGATTTCAAATTCTAGTTTACTCAAACATATTGCCTTTGAAGTTAAAAAGAACATCATGGTTGTTGGAGCAACATCTCCAATTAGATAGAACACCATTGCAATGACAAGTTAAAAAGAACAAGTGCATTTTGTGTTTGGCACACTTGTGCAAAAGAGTTTATCGAGTGGTCCCACTTCTAACATACACTATCCTCTCCCTTGGCTTTCGTGGTCCTAGGTGCAAGAGAAAAGTGTTAGTAACACTCAAGTCTTATCTTTTTAAGAGAGGCCTGCCAAGAGACACATCACTCTTGGGAATGACCTCGTGTGGTAAATCCTTCGAGCCGCTATAGAAATCAGGTGAGAGCGAAAGTTGTAGCCTTGGGTATAGTTGTTCCTACAATGTAACTTGTCGAAAGGACAAATGGGCCCCACCACAAGTTACACGGCTCTTAAGTGAGTCACTATAGAATGAACTTATGTCCAAAAACATCAAAAATTACTAAACACTTTTAAGTAGTAGCCCACCCATTCTATTGATTGAGGATGTTTGTGATAAAATTCAGTGCAAGAGCATAGATGGTTTTTCTCCCAAGATACTCACCATACATATTTCCTTGAGTAGAAATATAGCTTTTTGAAAGGTTACTTGTAGCCCGATAAAAGTGGTGACTCCCCAATCATAGGGATCATCTATTTGTTATGCTCACGCAAGACTTAGTATATCACATCCTTACTTGCCATGGTGGGATTTATAAGGTATATAGTACCAAAGTCGAAGAAATATCAAGATGTGGGCTGAAATTATCGCAACTGGCCATTTGACCTTAGGGATAAAAAGTGTTTGAAGTATTTTCATTTTTGAGTCAAGACCAGTACAAATTGAGCTGACTTCAGGCTTTGGAAACACCTAAAATATATTTGAAGGAAAAGGTCATAAAAATTTCAAAATATTGGGTTGATCTAGACCCATACTTACTTGTGCCTTTTGAGGCAACATTCTTGTGTTTGTGTGCTTGCTTTGTTTTCTTGTCAAAGAAACATCATAAAAAAACCAAAATCCAAAACAAGTATTTCTCCAACACAAAGATTTTCAAAACACAAAAGATCAAAAACAAAAAGCAATAATCAATGTATCAAACTATATGACCATTCTTCACATCTTGAGAAAGAAGAATCTTCATCAACACATCAACTTGAAGAAAAGACCATTAAGCTCAAAGGCTTTTATCAAAAGGAGGAAATTCTTCTATCTTAATAGACAAAGATTTGTCTCTCATAGAACCTTCTTATGTCACATGTGTCTTTACCTTCAAGGGAAATCAAATGAATTTGATCAAGAATCATTAAACCGCACAACTTTTATGCAATATTGAGCTTTGAGTTATCACAAGAACAAGAGAGGCAAGATCAATCCTACTTTCTTTCTAGATATTTGTATCACATATAACATAGCTCGGGAAGAACCACAAACCCCTGAACAAGAAGAGGAAGAATTTGTTCCTTTTGTAACACAAAATTTCTATTTAAGTTGAACATCTCATCCATTATCACATTCACATCTCATCAAATCCATTCCTACTCTCAAAACATCAAAAGGCTTTTGTCCTAAGTTCTATTTTAATATTTCTTGAATCAAACACAACACATCACTTTTAGAGTGTCTCTACATCTAGGATAAACTCATCCTAAGAGACATTTCTACACAGGTTAAAACTGGTCTATGAGTGCATCTTCTCATTACTAGGTAGTTGAATCTGTAACACACCTCAGACTTCTCTAAACCTTATCACATCAAAATTTGTCAATCAAAAACAACAAGCAATTCAAAAAAGAACTTTGGTAACATCTACCTTTAGTGCTAGGGATCTGTATGCAAAGCACTTCACCAAACATCAATATTTCATTTCATCATCATTTTCATTAAACTTCAACAAACACTTGTAAACAAAATGGCTCATACCAAATCCAAGTCTAGAGAACAAGAAATTGAAGAGGAAGAGGAGGAAAATCTTAATGAATTCCAAGAAGCCCTTGGAGGAAATGTAAATGATGAAAATCCAAGTACTCCTACTCCTACAGCAATAGAAAGGGCATAACACAACCCTCTCTTTAATAGACTTTTTGACAAAATACTTAGGAGCAATGTTGATGCTCACTTTTTAAGACTTGCTCAAGAGGGGGCTAAACTACCCTCTGACTTTGATGTTGCACAACTAAGACAAGCATCAGAATGCCAAAGTCGAAATGAGGATGAAAGAGGTAGAGATCACATCAAATATAACCCTCCTCAAGGTAATCCTCCTCCTCCCCCAAATGAAATAGACATGTTGCGGCAACAAGTCAAAAATTTCGCCCAACAACTTCATAGTGGTGTGAAAACTAACCAGTTTTTGCTTAATGATATTTGTCTCTATCCCTTTGATAGGAATCTACATATGCCACTTTTTCCATGAGGGTTTGAAACACCCAAGTTCAAAAAGTATAGAGGAAAAGGAGATCCTCATGATCATGTTAGAGAATTCCATTCAACTTGCCTCGAAGTGGCATACGAGGATACATACCTAATGCGACTTTTTCCCCAAAGCTTGGGAGGAACAACCACATCATGGTTTTCCCAATTACCAGGTTGCATTAGGACCTTTGAAGAGCTAGTCCAGAAGTTCCTAACACATTACTCACACAACATTGAACATGATATCACCATGGTAGATCTATGTAACACTAAACAAAAACCGGGTGAGCTATTTTTAGTCTTTCTGCAATGATGGTGTCAAATGTCTAGCAGATGTTCTCTTCAGTTACCTGAACAAGAACTAGTGGAAATATTTATTTCCAACTTAAATGACGAAATGGAATTTCACCTAGACGTAAAAGACATAGACTCTTTCAATGACATGATCACCAAAGGATTAAAATGTGAGTGGGCTCTCATAAAAAAGGGCTTATCAAGATATACAATGAGCCAAAGGATGACCCTCACCCATGCTTCAATAGTGACAAGCCTAACTTCTGAAACAAAAACAAAAACATCATCAATGATGGGGTTGTGGATGCAAGAACTATTAAAAGTGCACAACCTGTGGTTTCATTTGTAGGATAGAACCCCCCACCCAAGAATAACACAGTTGCTCCTCCAAATCAAGGACACGATACATTTCAAGAGGAACCCAGACAACGTCAACAAAATTTTAAACCAAAACGAACATACACTCCCTTAGGGGAACTCATCGAAATAGTGTTACATCAGTTGGTTTCTCAAAATCTGGTGACCTTACCCAAAACATCAAATTATGAACCTCAAGTCAAACCTTCATGGTGGAGGGATACTGAACATTGCGATTTCCATCAAGGGAAAGGCATAAGACAAGCAATTGTCACAAATTGAAAGATCTGATTCAGGATCTTATTGATCGAGGTGAAATCAAAATCGAAGGACATGACCCAAAAACAACAAACAATGATCATCTTATGTTCAAAAATCCACTTCCATCCCAAGATCAAAGGGGTCCTTCCACTTCAGGGAGAAACGCATATACCACCGATTATACACAAGTCGCGTATAATTACACTGTGAATCACCTATATGATGCCAGTGAACAAATTGCAACTATTACCATCAAAAATCCTAGCTCCACTTGCAATGTTGTTACACATCGCGGCAAGATTACCATAAAAGCAGCTCCACAAGGCACCCCATCTATCCCAAAGCAATATAACCTTGTAGAGTAGTTAGACAAAACACCTGCATTGATATCTATCTTAGAGCTATTGCGCCTATCTCCATCCCATAAAACAATCTTGGATCAAGCTCTCCAAGAGGCGTCAGTCCCTACAAACCTAAATACAGATTAGTTCCAAGCTATGATTGGAAACCTAAGATCATCACCTTGTCTCACTTTCTCTGAAAGTGACAATGCATCCTTCCAACAACCTCACAACACCTCACTCCACATTGAGGGGTTTATCAACCAACATAGGATAAAGCAAGTCTTGATCGATAATGGAGCAGGCCTAAATATCTGTACACTACAATTAGTCACAACTTTGGGATATACAATTGAATCAGTGGGTCCCCGCAAGAAGATCACAATCAAAGCCTATGATGATGTAGAGCGTTCATCCAAAGGAGCTGTTGTGCTACCAATCTAAGTGGGCCCTATGGTGAAACACATCATCTGTCAAGTTTTGGACCTTCCTCTACCATAAAATTTATTGTTAGGAAGACCTTGGATACATGCCATGCAAGTCATTCCATGCACCTACCATTAGTGTATCAAGTTCCCACATAATGGTGTAGAAATCACAACCCTGGGAGATACAAACCCCTTTGCATATTGTCATAATATAAGTCATCAACCAGAGATTACCGTTCCCAACAATAGAGAAGCCATCTCATCCACATCATACGTAAGTCCAGCCTCTCTTTCCAGTTCAAACACCACTATACCCAAGCAAGAGAAGATCGAGATGAAAATAGCAGAGGAAGGTCCTGGGGAGTACAATTTGAGCCAACTCTTTTGTGTTGGACAAATGCCTACTTCTCCTAGAACTCATGGTAAACCTCAATAGTTACTTCAAACATCGTTGGTCCAGCTAGCATGCACTTTGACGCCTTTCATCCTTGGAAAGAGTCAAGAAGAAGAGGCCATAGATGAGGACTTAGTAGAATGGATCTATAAAGATCCTATTACCATGAACATCCCACAAGCTAAGATTCCCATAGATCAATATGGAAAAGGCCTTCTCATTATGCAAAGAATGGGTTATGATGGTCAAAGTGCTTTAGGACCTTGCAAGCAAGGGCGACATGAGCCACATCAACCGGAATTAAAACCCAAAGATAACACAGGACTAGACTTTCAAAAGGAGATCCTTCCTAAACTCAGATTCAAAGGGAAACCTGGAAAACCTCTATATCAACCTACTACAAACATAAAGAGGTCACCTTTGATTATATCAGCAGTATTGCACACCATCACAACTACCCCACCGAGGGTAAAAATACTAGCAAAACCATCCACAACACCAGTCATCCCACCAATCAAACCAACAAACCCATCAACAACAACAATAACATCAATAGCACCATTAGTAGCAACAATTGAATCAGAATACCCAATAGTATCAACAACACTAGCAATTTCAGCAAAAGCAGTAGAATCAACACTACTAATACTCCCCATATTGGATTCATTGATCCCCATAATCCTTCCTGCAGCACCAATCATTTCATCTACAAAGGTACATCAACTGATCACACCTGCAATGTTTAACTCAAAGGATATCCTAGTATGGTATAGTAATTGAATACTGGAAAGCAACTGACTCACATGAGTGGGAATTTGGTTTTGTCCAGCTTAATACTTCAGATGAGGAAGACACATCACCACCTCCACCCCACAAAGACATCCCTGTTTACGGAGAAGAATAGATAAAGACCTCTTGGGTTCCTAAGCTGGAAACTTCTTCCACAGACCCTATGTCACATCCTATGCCTGATTCTGACAGGGAGAGTACCATCAACAACCTTCACTACAACATCTTAACCCTCACTAACACATCTAATGAACTTAACCTAATTGATGAAGTAATGTTCATTATCCATCCTGAACTCATCTAATGGAACCAACCTAATCCCCCATGTCTTGACCATTTCCAAAATGATGAGGTGATCATTGACTTTTTGGAACTATGGGATAACCTACCAAGCGGGGATCACCAAGCTACATTCGCCATTGAACTTAATAGCGCAGCATACTTCGGGGTGGATGCCAAACCTTTTAGCTGCAAAAATATAACAATAAAACATGTATCTTCTAGTGAAAACCACACTGTGGCACTGTTTGATCTCACAAAAGTAAAAAGAAAGAGTGTATCCAATGGTGAAAACCTCTTTGAGGTGCTAGAGGATGAAAGGTTTGACATTCTCCCTTCTAGTACACATTAGGAATGATCAACAATTCTTATTGAAGAGACAAAAGAATACAATGTGGGGACTCCTGAAACTCCTCACCACATACATCTGGCATCTCTTTTAACTCCAGATGAACAACCTAAGTTTGTAGAATTATTCCAGAAATGGTAGATCAACTTCGCATGGTCATATGAAGACATGCATGGGCTTGATCCTAATTTAGTCATGTATCACCTCACCGTAGCAAAAGGAGACAAACCTGTCAAGCAGAAGCTTCGCAAGATGCATCCTCAGATTGCAATACTAGTCAAAGTAGAACTTAAGAAACTCCTAGATTTTGGTTTTATTAGACCAATTGATTATGCAAATTGGATATCCAATATTGTGCCTGTCGACAAACCAAATGGGGGCATCCGTATCTGTACGAACTTCAAAGATCTGAACAAAGCATGTCCTAAATATGACTTCCCCTACCAAACATCAACATAATAGTGGACCTAACAACAGGACATGCCATGCTTTCACTCGTGGTTGGCTTTTCAAGGTACAATCAGATAAAGATTGCACTAGAAGATCAACATAAGATGACCTTCACATGTCCATGGGGAACATACTGCTGGAATGTAATGCCTTTTGGTCTAAAGAATGCAAGAGTGACCTATCAATGAGCAATGACCACCATCTTCCATGACATGATGCATACCATAATGGAAGATGATGTTGATGACTTATTAGCAAAATCACTCACAAGAGAAGGTCATCTAGAAATATTAGAGGAAATATTTGATAGACTAGAACAATATCATGTTCGAATCAACCCAAAGAAATGTGTCTTTGGAGTAACCTTTGGGAAACTTCTAGGATACATTGTCTCAAGCCAAGGCATTGAGGTCGATCTCGCAAAGGTCAAAGCAATCATGGACATGCCACCCCCAAAGAATATTAGTCAGCTAAGGACATTACAAGGGAGACTTCAATCCATCCGAAGATTCATTGCACAACTGGCATATAAGTGTCACCCCTTTACACACCTATTACACAAGAACATCCACTTTCAATGGGATACCAGATGCTAGCAAGCATTCTAGATGCTTAAGGACTATCTCATGAATACACCATTGTTGATTCCACTAGATCCAAGTAGGTCTTTATTACTCTATATCTTAGCAACTAATACAACATTGGGAGTGCTACTGGCTCAACATAATGTAGAAGGAAAAGAGTGTGTTGTTTACTACATCTCTCGTACACTGGTTGGCTATGAACTCAATTATACACCTATTGAGTGAGCTTGCCTAGCAGTAATCTTGGTAGCCACTAAATTGAGGCACTATCTATTGACACATAAAGTACAACTCATTGCAAAGATTGATCCACGAAAGTACTTACTCAGTAAAGCAGCATTGACAAGCCACTTGGCCAAATGGGTGATGATTATAAGTGAATTTGACATCGAGTATGTGGATCTTAAGGCTATCAAAGGTCAGGTTATTGCAGATTAGTTGGCCTATGCTCCCCTCATAAGAGATCATCCTCTCATTTCAAATTTTCCAGATGAAGAGATATTCATGATCACAACATCACAACCATGGAAACTATACTTTGATGGTTCATACACTAGGCATGGCTTGGGGGCAGGCATTCTATTTATCACACCTCAAGGTGACAGTATCCCGAAGTCTTACAGGCTTACATTTTCATGCACAAACAACATAGATGAATATGAGGCCTTGATCACAGGACTCAGGCTAGCCATACAATGGAAGTTACAAGAACTACAAGTATATGGCGACTCCCAATAGGTCAGTCAACAAGCAACAGATGAATATCAAACAAAGGATGACAAACTCATGTCATACAAACAAATGGTGGACAAATTAAAAACATCCTTCACTACTATCACCTTTGAGCAGATACCCAAAGATCAGAATCGGGCTGCTGAAGCTATGGCTACTATTGCATCTCTCCTAGATCTTCCACAAAATTCAACATGCTAGGAGTTCTTGGTCGAACAACTTTGGATTCCCGCTTATGATATCCTCAAATCTGAGATGATATGTCACCTTATCGGTTCCAAATCCCCATGGTACGATGAGTTCTATACCTACCTCCATGATCACACCCTTCCTCCTAACCAATCGAATAACCAACATAAAACCTTCATTCGCCAAACCACTCGATATACCATTATTGCTGAAACCATATACCGACACAGTCTTGATGATACTCTCCTTCGATATTTGGAACACGATGAGATAACAAAGGCCTTGGAAGAGGTAAATGAAGGAATTTGTGGAACTCATGCAAGTGGTCCTTCACTAGACAAGAAACTCATGTGCACTGGATACTATTTGCCATCCATGGAAAAAGACTCCTACTACTTTGTTAGAAAGTGCAAGAAATTTCAAGTTCATGGAGACCTGATACATGCACCAGCACAAGAATTGCAACCAATCACAACACCATGACCTTTTTGTCAATGGGGACTTGACCTTGTGGGTAAAATCCATCCTTCTTCATCCAACGACCACAAATTCATTATTACCACCACTGAATACTTCACAAAGTGGATCAAAGTTGTTCCACTTATGCAAGTCACCGACAAGAAGATCGCCTCATTCATCCTTAATTACATCATCTATCAGTATGGTGTACCCATGTCCATCATCACAGATAACGGTCTTCCTTTCAAAAATCAGGATGTCCATGAACTCTGTGAGAAGTTTCACATCCAACTCTGCTTTTCCTCTCCCTATTACCCACAAGGTAATGGTCAGGCCAAAGCATCAAACAAGAACATATTAAGAATCCTCAAGAAGACAGTCAATGATGCCAGCCATGATTGGCATGTTCAATTGAATCCAACACTATGGGCGTATCGAACTAGCATTTGAACCCCTACAGGCGCAACTCCCTACTTATTGGTCTATGGAGCAGAGGCTATTTTACCTATTGAGGTCAAGATACCACATCTACGGGTTTCCTTACATAATTTTATAGATGATGAAGCATACAGAGTATCCCGTCTTTAGGACTTAGAGCTACTTGATGAGAAATGACAAGTTGCATACAATCACCTCAAAGCTTATCAGCAGCGCATGAGCAGAAGCTATAATCATTGAGTTATACCTCATACATTTGAGGTAGGTGATCTTGTTCTTTGAGAGAATTCTTGTAACCAACCAAATAGAGAACATCAGGGAAAGTTTGAATAAAACTGGCTGGGTCCATATGTTATCACTGTTGTATTTGGGTCCGGGGCATATCAGTCGACTACTTCAGAAGGAGAACCACTAGTAGATCCAATCAATAGCATGCACCTCAAAAGGTTTTATACTTAAGTTACATAGAGCATCAGGCTCCCATACATACCAAAAAAACACCAAAAAACATTCAGATAAAAGTCCTGAAGAAAATACAAAAACATCAAAATAGTAAAGAAAAATCAAGCATCCAAATGGTGAACAATAACTTCGGTGGCAACTTGGGTAAGCGCGATGGAAAAATCCTGGCAAATAGGTGCCACTCGTAAAGGCTATGGCTCCCTATTCTTTCAGACTTGTTGTGATCACATTCATTTCATCCATTCATCCATCCATCCAAACCATGGCTTGTTATTGATTTGCAATCCAAGATAGTATTTCACACATCTTGCATCCCGCTTTTTCATAGTCATGTCTAAACTAGGGGCAATGCCCTTAATATAGTTTATGGAAGTGGATTCTACATTATTTTGTGATTCATTGAGTTCTTAATTCAAAATTATCTCACAAAAATATCAAAAACATTAAAAAACACTCGCAAAATTCAACAAACATCTAAAAACATCAAAAATCAATAAAAAAACATGGCAAACGCATTGTACATATGAACTCAAGCAGATACCAAATAAACATTGTGAAATACTCAAGCAATAACCACTTATCACATCAACTCAACAATCAACATCGACACACACACTATTTTAACAAGGATGCATCCTTCCTTACCAAAACAAAGACAAGATGACATTTTCTTTGACAAGAAAATTTTGTTTAAGCTATCAAATACTTATTTGATTTGTAGGTTATTCATTCATTTATATATATCAGGTTCCTACGCTACTCCGGGATATCCACAAGTGATTAGAGTGGCCGAGATGGTTCCTATGACATAGTTTGTATGTCTTCTACGAATTATTCTGATGAAGTTCTGGGGCATGTACTAATGGTGTCTATGTGGGAAGTTCACTAAGTTATGTAATCATATGCGAAATACAGTCATAGTTCACTACGGCTTGCTGACTACAACATATACCTCAACCACATGAGCATGAACCATTATTGAGGGTCCATATTCTTTATTCTTTATATATGTTGTTTGCTTATAGGTACAATGCTCCATCTTTGGTTCCTACTGCCTCATTCAAGCTCGATAAAGGTTTATCTCTTACTACGGTATGAACTTGTCTCAGGATATGATCGACAAAAGATCAAGGAGGATGTTCCAAGTCATGCATAAAAGGAGATAATCCTTGTCTATTCCACAAGCAATACTCAGGTCAACTTGATCCATTATATCAAGTTGCTTGTATTAACTTGCTATATCAAAATCCATGTAAGGAATACTCAAGTCATCTTGAATCATTATGTCAAGTTGCTTGTATTTTCTTACAATATTTTAAAAGCTCAATGATGAAAATAAAGCACTATGGATAATCATTTCATCTCATCTGTTTATATTGCATTCTGTCACATATTGCCCATCCATTTACTTATTCATTATTCATATCCATGGTTTTGTATGCAAGTGTGAACAAAGTTAATATGAGTAGTTATGTGAAAATTGAGTTGGTTTGGGATACAAATCATGATAGAGTACTCTGATACATCATCAGTGCATCATGAAAAGTCTGCACAACCTTGCATTCATCTATCATGATCATATCTTCATCATTACATTTAGTTGCATTTGCATCGAGTGCATTTTATATCATTTAGTTACATAAAACTACATATAGTTCATTATCATTTATTTGCATTAGTCTCATTATATGATTTCATCATTGCATAATCATGACATTTTAGGTTCATTTATATATTGCTCTTGTTTGCATTAACTATCATTATTAGCCATTACTATGCATTCATTTAGTGTCAGTTACCAATCATCATTTATCATCATTTAAACACATGTACCCTACATTTGTTTAGATTTCTATCATTGCATACATTTATTTATCTATCCATTAGTTAAGTACATTCATTTATCCATTTAGTATATTCTTATACTCATTCATTTCATTTCATTTAGGATTCATTACAATGCAATCATTCTCCTTTTTACATTGCATTAAGGTACAGTTATCCGTTACCCATAAGTGGCATTATCATTACATTATCATTTCACTTCATCATACTTTTCGCCATTTAGAATCATAATAAAACTATTTGCTTCTACATAAGTTCATACATTATCCATATGCATTCATTTAGAAATCAGAATTTAAACATTTGTACTTTACATTTGTTTATTCATATTCCATTCATCTAGCAAACCATCTAGATGCATTTAAATATATAAATCCTTCATGTAGCACATTATATCATAACATCATTGCATATCATTATCTCATTTGTCTCATCAAACATAAAATCCAAAGTACCATCATCATCATCATTTCATTATGCATCTATAATCATCATAGCATTTACATCATACACACATATATCAACCTACATCCACATGTTAGCATCACATCATAAAATATGCATATAGACTATTACTACTTACTAAGTTGCCATTAGTTTTATGTCCAAAGTCATTCTATATATACTCTAGTCAGTTACTACTACCGAAATATTCAGTCGGTAAGCACAGTGCAGTCGGTTATAGAAGAAAGTAGTCACAGAGCCTAGTATACACCGAGTTGTCTACCGAGTAACACTCTATGTTTACCGAGCAGCAAAAATGATATACCGAGTGAACACACAGTGAGTGAAACGTGTTACCAAATTCATTGAACCTAGACACACATGGGAAACATGTTATAAGATCGAGGAACAAAGAACCGTTATCACATAGGAAATTGCACTTAAAGATTTTGTATGATCTTGAGGTCATCTATCCAATGAAATATTTTGTATGGTTATTCATTCGATAAATCATGTTTGTAAGATCGAAGCAATGAATAGATCATCGACATAAGAGATCTATTTATACAGCATGAGTTGGGATCAGATACAAGAGAGAGATATATGAAGCAAGACATGTGTAATAGATAAGGAAGCATTGAGTATTATGATTTTCAAAGACACAGATGTCACCGAGAAGGATTTCAGAGAGCAGTCAATGAACAGAGTAAACATAAGGGTTTACCGAGTTACTTTATGGATTACTGAGGTATACTATAAGCAAGGTAATCTCATTTTGAGAGCATAGAAACTGCTATAACATTTTAGATGTGAAGTTGCAGATATTTGTAAAGATTTATTGTAATATTTTGAGTTATAAGAGAAACCTTTAATAGGGTAAAAGACTCTAACAAAGTCTATAAATTGTAAAACCTTTAACCAGGTGCAGCATTTAGAATAAGTGTTGTAAAATCCTTTAGCAAGGTAGATCTAACGATCTTGATACTCCTAACAGGGTAAGTTATCAGAAATAGATAAACATGTAGCTCTAATCGAGCAACCTTTATTATTGCAGTAGTGAAGTTGTGGGTGCCATCCCCATCGCAGTTTTTTCTCTCTAACCAAGAGTTTCTACATAACCAAAATATATGTGTTATGGAGTGAATCATGTATGATTGTTATTTATTTGTTTTAGCTCTATGTTATATTACAACAGTTTTTGGTTTATGCATAACAGTAAAGTTATTGTTAAAGAAGAGATTTGAAGTACTGATTCACCCCTCCCCTCTTAGTACATTAGCTTTCCATATTGGGCCTAACAATTGGTATCAGAGCTTCAATCTTGGAAAAGGGTTTAACAACCTAAAGATAAAGATCTTATCAATGGAAGGCTATAGACAATCTCGAAGAATTGTGAATCTTCAAAATGAATTGGATCATGCTAATCAAGTGATTGCTAACATGCAGAAACAAATGCAAAAATCTCTGAAAGTTAGAAGAAGATTATTTGATGATTTGTAGGACTTTCAAGAGTTAGTGGAACAAATTGAGACATCATCTGAGAATAGTATATATGAAGAGACTGAAGAGATGATTGAAGAACTGAAAGAAAAGAAAAAAGCACTGACTGATCAGCTAAAAGCAATGAAAAGAGGACATGAACATTTCAGCACACAGATGACTGAAAATCTTAATGCATTGAGGACAGCTGAGGATAAAGTAAGAGATCTAGAAAGAGAAAAACAATAACTTGAAGCAATAGTGTCTGAAAAGAATGATGAAACCACTAGGATGACTAGAATTCAAAGTAATCTGTCAGATCAATTGGGTTATGCACATCATGAAGCAAATCTGAAAGATGATGAGAATCAAGCATTAAAACTTGAACTATCAAGATTGACCGATGAACTTGAAACAGAGAAGAAATCCAAAGAAACACTGAAGAAGAGTTATGAAGCCTCAAAGATGTTGGGTGAACAACTTAATACAAAAAGACCCAACAAAGCTGCAGGACTCGGTTACAAAGGAAAAGACTCTACCAAGAAGGGAATCCACACTACAGAGAGAGGAGAATCATCAAAGCAAGCTGGAAACAAGAAGAACATCAAAGGAAAGAATCCTATTTGCAACTACTATGGAAAACAAGGACATACTGCTAACATGTGCCAAATTAGAAAAGGTAAGCAACTGAATGTCACAAGGTCTAATGGTTATTGTTACAATTGCAATAAATATGGTCACACATCTAACCAGTGTAGGACAAAGTCTGCTAGCAATTATCAGAAGGCAAAATTCAAAGGATTTTGTAAAAACTGCAATAGATATGGACATAGTACCGAGAAGTGTTGGTTTAAGAAAAAGAACTATATGTGGTCTACACACAGAGAAAATACTAGAGGCTACCGAACTCACACAGAACCTAACCAATAGTATTCTGCAGTACCATGGGATTACAATAAAAGGATATGGTGTGAATGTTGTAGAAGATATGGACATATAAGTGCCAACTAATTTATAAGGTTTAGAATGAACAACCGAAGATCATGGAGAAATCTTGGTATGACATGTTTTCATTGTCACAAAGTTGGACACTTGGCTAGAGATTGCAGAGATCGACCTAGAGGAGACACTGAGGAAATAAAAGGCAAATTACAGATGATTTGGAAAAAGAAGGAAATTGTGTCAAATGAAGAACGCTCCTTAACTACCAAGTTAGGTGCACCTATTCCAAATTAATCGGTGAAGGTATGAAGGGACTGCATTCTCTCAAAGGTTAAATCTTAATAGTTCCTATTTTATTATATTTTTTAATTCAAAATCTGCATAACTAAAGATGCATTAGGAAATTTGAAATTTTATCAAGTCTTTTGGAAGCCTATCTAGTCGGTAAATACAGGAAGTCTGGCTACTCGGTAAAAGCATAAAAAAAAGGAAGTGGTACCGAGTGCATTTAATGTTTTTTGACCTAACTACACAAAGCTCGATAAGGTATATTGTGTACTTAAAGCTTTTGTGTGGTCATTTTACACTTACCAAGTTTTCAAGAAAGTAGAGCAAAGTGATTCAAAGGCGATCAAACCTCCTCCGAAGTGAAATTCAAGGTATTTACATCAATCACAATGCATTGTCAAGCTAGTTTACCGATCATATCAGTTGTGAATATCTGTTTTACATTTGTTAAGTGGAAAGCGTCTGTCATTTAAAAGTTTTCAAACCCTAAGGATCTTTTGTTAAGTATTTATCCGAAATCTGCAATGGCACCGAAGATCCAAAAGCCCGTTGTTGTTGAGAATATTGAAAAGCCCTCACTAAAATACTCTCTAACTCCCAAAGTAGCATCTAAACTGGATGATAAAACTGCATTTTCACTCATTCTGGATAGGGTTTTACTAGTTGAGGATGTCAAATTCTTCACTAAGTGTCATGTTGAGGAACTAGGTCATGTTGAGGTCAAGAACACATATGATGAATTGTGTACCGATGGGAAATTGGATAACAAGTATGAACACATTAAAATCAAGGGATTAACCGAAGCCCTAACCTATCCACGTGTCTTCAAACCCCATGGGTCAAGTTTGTTATGAGTAGAGTTCATGATGATTCCATGTGGTTAGAGGAGCAACCATTCAAAATCACCAAGGAAATCATTCATTTGATCATCGGTTACCCTATTTTTGATCACGCTCAAGCTCAGAAAATGATATCACAAAAGGAATTGATCACTTTAACCGGAGTTGAATATGATTGCAGAGGACTAAAACTGAACAATGTCACAGATACAGAGGTAAAGTTTTCCATTAGAGTCATAGGTTATTGTTTCTTTTGATCAGCAAGGGAAAACAGTGTACCCTGTGTAGCAGTCGATTTAGCATATAAAATTGTGAAGAAAGGAATGAAAATTGATCTATGCGAAGTATTGTTGAAAAACTTGTTTGAGAATCTAACACCATAAGGAAGCTGAAGAAGAACAACTCAACTAACACACTGAAGTTTGGATCACTTTTGGTATGCATGTTTTTCTATTTTGAGAAATTCTTTCCAATAGTCGATAATGTAGTTTGGGAGCTACACCGACCAGTCACCCATCAAATCAATGACTTCATCAAATGGCTAGGTGATAACTTTAATGATATTATGGATGATTACTTTAGCAAGTTTCAAGAAAAGATGCATAACAGGTATAGAATTCCACCCCAATTAGTAGAGAAATATAAGGATGACATATGCTTTGAAGTAGACACCGACTACTGCTATGTCAATGATGTGGAACCGAGAACTCAATCTTTGCCACCTATGGGTTATGAGATTGATTTTGACACCACACAACAACAGATAGATGCTTTTCTTACATTACCAAGGCATGCTACCGAGCTGAGATACGGTACATATGAAGAAGTTAAAGAGAAAGTTAAGATGAGCATTGTAGTACCAAAGGCTACAAGGAAAGCAACAAAAATGATCAAGGCATTAATAGACAAATTTGGAGAAGGTTCTTCTTCCACACTTGTCAAGGGCACGCTAGTCATCACCGAGGAGGAATCTGAAGCCCAAGAGGTAGCTATTACATTGAGTACCGAGTTGCCTAAAGGGAAAGTTTTGAAAAGGAAGAAACATGATACATCAAAGGTATCACCGACTCCTTCAGTAAAGCACCCAAACACAAGATCATCTACAGCGTCACTGAGTAAGAAACCAAAGAATGATATCACACCAAAGGTAACAAAAACTTATAAGAAATCTACTCTAAGACTCATTTTGACTAAAGAGTCTTGTGACACCGAATCTGAAAACAAAAGTGAATTTCAGATTGTCAAGAGTAAAAAGGAAGATGTACATAGTGTTGATAACTTTTGTGCTAATCTGATGCAATATGGTGGATTTGGATCATTTAGATATGTTAAATATGACTCCAGATCTAATGTAGAAAAGAGATAAATTGAAGAAGCCGTAATCTGCACTCTTCTGAAATTTCGATTGGTCCCATTGGAAGTAACTAATTCTCTTCCAAAAGAATTGTATTTGCATATTGATAACAGGTGGAAATATGCCATGGACTTGGAAAAGAAGATGATAGAAAGAAGTTTGGCACATCTCTTTCCAGACATGTCAGTAGATGAAATAAGTGAACATCTGAAAAACTACCACAAAAACTTCCTAGTCAAGCAAAGAGCCTTAAAATTGATGAATGGCTTTTATCTGGATGTAGAGAATGAGACCAAGGAAAAATGGCAGGAAATCTTTCGAATCAAGAATGATGATGAGCAAGTTGAAGTCGAAACAGTTGATGTCACCAAGCAAGACTCTGCTGACACTATACAAATTGATGAGGATATCATGGACACCAAGGCACAAGAACACGAAATGATAGAAGGGAATGCATATGCCAAACTGGTATCCTATGAGTCAGTTTTGGAACAAGTTCAGCCCTATCCTCCGGTCACTCAGCCTATTTCAACCGAGGCCCCTCAGGATACTGAACAAGGAATAGAGGGTCACAAATCTACAGAAGGAGAAGCTACTTCTCAGGCCACTGGGGAACAGACTTCTCAAGCTCCTTCTAACACTGAAAATGTTACAACTGAGACCCCGAGCAAGGATTCATCGAAGGCTACATCAGAGATTCAAGAAATTGACAAAAGTGTTACCTCTACCGAGCAACCTACCGAGAGTCAACAAGCCTCCCAAGCCATTGTATTATTTCAACCAGTGAAAACTAAAGAAAAGAAAATGAAAAAGCATAGTTTCAAATTAGATTTGTCAAAACCAATAGTGCTACCAAATGTAGACATTTCTAAATTAAAAGGGAAAGCACTCATTGAATTTGGTGAACTATGCAAAGCCAAAGCAGAACAGGAAAAACAAATGGCTATTCAAAAGAAAAACAAAGTACTTTAGAAGGTGAAAGCACTATTAATAGATATGCTACTTGAAGTTACAGTGTCAAAAGATGCAGCCATCCATATTCAACTGGATGAACTCCTCAATCAGATCGAGACATCTGGAGTAGACACATCTGAATATTTAAGCAAATTGAAGGACAAAGAACTCACTGCTAAAATGATTGAAGAGGTACAGAGAGCCATTGCTATTGGCAAAGTAAAACTTGTCAAATTTATTGCTGAGTTGTCCCCTCAACTCAAGCACATTCTTTATTTATTTCAGAAACTCTGTACATTTTCTTTATTCATTAAAGATATCAAAAATAAAACAGAAGTGATTGAGAAAGAGATCACCGATCTCTCAAATAAGTTGACCACTGAGCCAAATTCTATTTAGCATTTCTATACAAAGTTACAAAAGCTCATGGCTCAACAATAGGAACTTAGGAATGAAGATCACAAAATCAGAATGGACATTATGACTCTTCAAACCTTATTCATTCCACACTTGTCCTCTGTCCAAGAGAAGATCAACAAGGCTACCTCCCTATCCACTCAGCCAAAGGGAAGCACCTTAGATGGACTAATTTCATTGTTAGCTGACATTACAGCTCAGAATTCACTCATGGATAGTGTCAAGGATGCCCTCTCTGCCACTCTTACCGATGCAAGGACAAAGTACAAATCCATTTTTGACCTGTTGCCTCCACCGAATGGTACCTAAGTTTTGATGTTTGTCAAAAATGGGGGGTATAGTATCAAAGTATCCAAATACACAGTTAATTTTGACAGGGGAGCAGTGAACCGAACAATGACAACTGAGCAGTTAATACAAAATATTGATCACAACGCATGCATAATCAGAGTTTTGTACAGTATATTGATAAGGGGAGTATATCTGAATATACTATTTTATTGACAAATGTATATATTGTTTGACTAGTCAAATTTTGTAAGTATATAGATTTTTGAGTTATGACTTTGAAAGAGGTTTTGTCAAACATCTCAACTAATGTCAAAAGGGGAGATTGTTACTACTTACTAAGTTGCCATTAGTTTTATGTCCAAAGTCATTCTATATATACTCTAGTCGGTTACTACTACCGAAATATTCAGTTGGTTATAGAAGAAAGTAGTCACAGAGCCTAGTATACACCGAGCTGTCTATCGAGTAACACTCAATGTCTATCGAGCAGCAAAAATGATATACCAAGTGAACACACACTAAGTGAAGCATGTTACCAAATTCATTAAACCTAGACACACATGGGAAACGTGTTACAAGATCGAGGAACAAAGAACCGTTATCACATTGGAAATTGCACTTAAAGATTTTGTATGATCTTGAGGTCATCTATCCAATGAAATATTTTGTATGGTTATTCATTCGATAAATCATGTTTGTAAGATCAAAGCAATGAATAGATCACCGACATAAGAGATCTATTTATACAACATGAATTGGGATTAGATACAAGAGAGAGATATATATGAAGCAAGACATGTGTAATAGATAAGGAAGCATTGAGTATTATGACTATCAGAGACACAGAGGTCATCGAGAAGGATTTCAAAGAACAGTCAATGAACAGAGTAAACAAAAGGGTTTACCAAGTTACTTTATGGATTACCAAGGTATGCTATAAGCAAGGTAATCTCATTTTGAGTACATAGAATCTGCTATAACATTTCAGATGTGAAGTTGCAGATATTTGTAAAGATTTTATTGTAATATTTTGAGTTATAAGAGAAACCTTTAACAGGGTAAAAGACTCTAACAAAGTCTATAAATTGTAAAACCTTTAACCAGGTGCAACATTTAGAATAAGTGTTGTAAAATCCTTTAGCAAGGTAGATCTAATTATCTTGATACTCCTAATAGGGTAAGCTATCAGAAATAGCTAAACATGTAGCTCTAACCGAGCAACCTTTATTATTGCAGTAGTGAAGTTGTGGGTGCCATCCCCACCATAGTTTTTTCTCTCTAACCAAGAGTTTCTGTGTAACCAAAATATATGTGCTATGGAGTGAATTAAGTATGATTGTTATTTATTTGTTTTAGCTTTATGTTATATTACAACAATTTTTGGTTTATGCATAACAGTAAACTTATTGTTAAAGAAGAGATTTGAAGTATTGATTCACCCCTCCCCTCTCAGTACATTAGCTTTCCATATTGGGCCTAACAATAGACATCATGTAAAAATAAATCATCGTAAAACATGCATATAGGACTCATCTCATAAACACATACATATAGAAAATACAAGTATCCATCTAAGCATAAATCATAAAATCATCATCTTGCAAAGCATCCATACATATCATCACAAAATATGGGATCTCCTCATATATCATATCATATCGCCAAAAATATACATGTATCAAAGTACAATGAAGTCCAAAATATCGGCTACCAAGAGCCATCCAAGACATAGTCCAAAATGACAATGTAAAAACATGTATACAAAATGCTCTCTCAGATGCCACTCTAACTGGATGCTGCACCACTTGCTCCCCCACTAGCCCCTACACCATCTGATCTATCTCTCCGTGGAGGACCCATCACACTACCACTACTCTACATCCTCTGAGACTGCTCTGATCTCGCCCGCTGCATCTGTGAATAGCTAAGTACTCGCTGACTAGCTGGCACCACCTGCTCATATAACCCCCGCCAATAATCTATCTCCTCATGTGCTCATCGCATCTCCCTCATAGCATCCCCAGTAGGACTCTGTGCTTCTACTCTTGCCCCCACTCGTACTCTCTCCCGCAATGCCACAAATCTCTCCATGGTCTCATCCCTCTCCTGCAGCACTACAGTCAACTCTCACTCTTGTGCAAACAACTACACATCTCTCATTGCTACCTTTGCCTCCATATCCTCGAGCTGAGTCTACAAAACTAGTATCATATGATCCCACATATCTCCACCTATCGCTTCTACCCCATATCCATAGGTGCCTCTCCAGTGGCTCCCTCACCTGTAGCTCCCTCCTCTATATCCATAGGTGCTTATCTCTCACCTGCATGCCTTCCACCTAGTCTCATGCCTCCCTACATCAAAGATCCTTGAGATAGCCGCAAAGGCTGCCCACCTCTCCCTCTCCACTATAATCATCCACCACCCCCACCTCCACCTTCGAATCCACCACCTCCTCCATCCCCACCTCCTCCATCTCCACCACCACCATCCCCTCTCCCTAGTCCACCTACTACTCCGCGGCCTCCTTTCCTCCTCCATCTATGTCCTCTATCCTCCTCAAAATCTAGAATCGGTTCTACTAGATCTGATATCCAAGGAATCAGATTTGCTACAATATACTACATATACTCTTCTGACACCCCAACATCTACCATCCCCGACCTCATATGCCATGGTCTCACTTGAAGTGTGCAGAACTCTGCCAATGCCTAATCATAAGGTAGCACTGACCCCCATAAGTACCTCTCTCGTACTACCCGTGCATACTCTCCCAAACCACTAGGCAATCCCTGCCTCTGCCCAAACTGTCTCAACACCCTGCCAGGCAACTGTCTCTCCACATTGTAGGTTGTCCTACCAATGAGGTATCGTGTTATGAACACAAATGACAATGCCTCTGCATCATCCTCCCATGACTCACACTCTATGTACAGCCTCCAGATCATTATATCCAAGTCATCCAGTGCCCGCCACCATCACTCTAACTTCCCTAGGTGGGGCTGACTCATCATACCATCATACCTGTAAACATATGGTTGATCCACTGCTCGGAATCTCAGACTAATTGGTCGGGTAATTGGTAAGTGCTACCATGCCTAGATATGCAGCAATGTGATACCCACTCCCAATGAGCCCCTCCCTCGGTATGCTACCTCATGTAGATCCTGATATAAGTGTGATAGCACGCATGGTCCCCATGCAAACTGGGTCCCCTCTATAATCATCTACTCGATCACCTGACCCCAACCAATGGCAAGTCCATGCGATTGTTGATCTAGACAAAGCAGTCCCCCAACAATCCTTGATAGTATTGTGGGTAATGGCTCGTACAGGGCTGCTATATCCTCCCAGGCTATCGACCCATCATCAATGAAAACATCCTCCTCAAGAAATCTCTGCACTACTAATGTCCCCCACACTCGGTCATAGCTCACCAGCTCTCCTCGAATAGGAATGTGTAGGATGCGCCATACATCCTCCAGTGTCACTGTCATCTCCCCTTGCACCAAGTGAAACGTACATGTCTCACTATGCCATCACTTAGCCAATGCTGTGATCAACCTGCAATTCATCTAAATCACAAGCATATACATAACGTCATACATGCCTGTCACTACAATAAAATCCACCTCGACCTCTGTCAAATGATTGTGCAGCACCTGTGTGGCTGGATGTCTCTCACACATCTGTAAGTGTATGCGGGAAAAGTGGGCTGATAAAACTTAATATGTGAAAATTTGGTTGAATACTAGTCCACACACACACACGGGACTTCTTGGTGCAAGCTATGGAGTAATAACGTATTACTCAGCTTCCCAAGGAGGGTCCCATGGTTCTCTATCTCACAATGTCCCTCAAACCAATGTTTTGCTCTCAGATCGCTGAGCAAAATGGTTCAGGGATGGCAAATGTAAGAACGAGGGATGCTCTGATAGATTTTAGTATCAGATGTGTTATAGGCTAGGTATGATTCTAAAATGCAATAAACTAAATGATAAGATGACAAGATTAGTATAAAAACTATCCTAGCATACTATATTTAGTCTATGATTGAACTAAAATGATAAAGAAAGTAATCTAAACATGCATATTTAGTCTAATTCCTGATCTAAAAGAGGCTAAATGATGAGCATATATGAAATGAGAAAGCTTGAAATAATTTGAGCATAAGTGTAATGCTTCAAATTTGAAAGATGATTGTTGAAAATGGAGGAATGAGAGCTCTATTTATAGCACAAACAGGGCAATGGATGATCAGGATTGAATGGTTTAATCAAGGGCCAAGTTTGAAAGTTGGGGATCCATGTGCACAATTGGCACCAATGAAATGGTGACAAGTGTCAACATAGGATTGGGTTGAGAAAAGAGATTGGAGGCATTAAAGGCCTGAGAAGACCTCATGATTATCTAGAGGGTAAGAGTCAAGTTTAAGTTAGGATTACCCACTGGATTAAGACTTAATCCAAGGATAAACCTTTGTGCAAATGATTAAGAGATAATCATGGTCAAAGCATTAATGGCTTGATGAGACCCTTGGGTTGGATGAATGTTGAGTCAAAACAAATGTTTTAACCATGTGGGAGGGTTTGAGTTAACCATTAATGGTTATTGGAGACTTTGGGGATTAAGTGGTTGAAGGTTGAAAGCCTTCAATGGTTATCAAAGACTTTGAGCCATTTAGTGGTTGAAGGTTGAAAGCCTTCAATGGTTATCAAAGACTTTGAGGTTTTGAGAAGTGACTTCCCTTTGCTTAGGGATGTGACAAAGTTTAGAGGAGGGGTTAGGTTAATTAGAAGCGATTAGAAGATTTTAGAAGGGATTAGAAAGGGGTTTAGGATTTTGCAAGTGGATGGAGGGATAATAGGATTTAATTGAAATAAAGTAATTTAATTCAATTTGGTTGCAATTAAATAAATTTGATTTATTCAATTTAGGATAACTATTTAATTAAATTTGAATTTAATTAAAAGTGGATAGGGGGGATTTAATTGAATAAAATAATTTATTCATTAAATGGGTTTAGTGAATTTTAATTTAAATAAATTGAGTAATTTACTTAATTAAATAGAGGAAGGTGGATAATTTAATTAAATTGGATTTAATTAAATAGATAAATGACCATAAAATATTCATTTAGGAATATGGTCATTTTATACGTCTACATTTTGCCCCTCTTTGAAGTGACGTGTGTGCACATGTTATTTCAAAGAAAATGATGTGTTTTTGTGATTTATGATCAATGCAATTTTTGTGTCGCTCTTTTGATTTGCCAGTCGTGCCCCAGATTTGATTTGATGTGTGATGCCCCAGATTCGATATTTGATGGTGATGCCCCCTCGGGAGATGAATCAATTTTTTTGAAATTTTTTTATTTGATTGGATGAGTTGCGTATGATGTGTAGGATTTTGTGCATGTAAAATGTGTGTAAATTGATTCATCTCCCGATAAGTTACAAATGGTATAGTATAGGGGAGACCGCGACCATATTACAGGTCCAGTCGGCTAACCCTAATTTCATTTTCCTCCTATAAAAGGGGAAAGGGGCTTGATTTAGATTCATTTGTGCTTTGTTGACTTTGGAGAAAGAGAATTTTCTCTGAAGAGAAAATGCCTATTCCTTATCACAGACAGCGTTTCGAGCGCGTCTAGAGGTACCGGAGACCTGTAGCGCGTGAACCACCAGTAAGTCAACATTTTTAACCCTTTTTTTGACTTTTTATTTTGTCATTTTTAGTCCTTTTTTGAATTTCAAAGTTCGGGTTTTACGGTTTAGTGCGTCTAGGGCATAGTTTAGCGCATACGAAGTGTGAAGTAGCACATTGAGTTCAAATTTAGGGGTCGTGTCCGAAAAAAATAGGCTAGCGCATAGAAAAAATATGTTAGCGCATATAGGTAGAATAGGGCATAAAAAGTGTCAGGTAGCGCGTCCAGTCAGCAGGTTAGCGTGTAGGACTAACCTAGCGCATAGGGGTTGCAGAGGTTCGCATAGGTAAGGGGGTTTAGTGCGTAGGCCTAACCTAGCGCATAGGGCCAAACGGGTAGTGCCTAGGAGGTGTAGATTAGCACGTAGACAGAGTCTAGCACATAGGGTAGGTTAGGTGGCGCATGGGGAGAAAAGATTAGCCCGTAGAGTCAGTCTAGTGCATAGGTTAGATAGAATAGTGCGTAGGAGAGACAGCCTAGCGCATGGGAGGTTTTTAGCGCATTTAATAACTATTTGAGCGCATCTGAAAAATTTTGCGGAATTGGCTGATTTGAAAATTTGTTTTGTTTGTCTGTCGTGTTTTGATAAATTTATCCAATATGAGTGTTTGTATAACTTGTTTTGATTTGAGATTTTCCAAGTTATGTATAGATATCAACGTGTTGTGTTAATCAGAATATGATGTATTTGCGTGTTCTATTTCAAGTTCAATGTGTGTGAAGCCTGAATTGTATTACAAGCCGATATGGGTTGGAAACTTGAGTTGTATTACAAGCTGATATGGGTGTGAAACTTGAGTTGTTTTACAAGTGTAAAGCGGAAAAAATCGAACCCTAGTTGTTCTCCCCTCCCCAACTCCAAGGAGAGAGAAGGGAGAGTCACTAGGGTTGATGGTTTTCACTTAGGGGAGACTTTACATTCAAAAGAGGGGTTGAAACCCACAAGATCCAATCCCACGCAATGCAAGATTGGATTCTATATGAGTTTCAAGGGTTAAGACATCAAGGATACCCTCTTTTGTAAAGAATGTAGATAGAAAGATTGAACTAGGAATGCATGTAAAGTAGGAAAGATTTTCTTATAAACAGAGATAGGGATATGGGATGAAGCTGCGGACCTGGAATTAGCAGTAAAATGTCGAGACGGTGCTGTTCTGCAAATTTGAGCGAAAGTTGATGGGACGATGGCGCCCGGCGTGCACACGGTCCTCCGAAAAATCCACGAAACGAAGGTGGATCTGTTCGTCTCTGCACAAGGATTCCAGATCTTCAATTACAACCGCGTACCTACAACCTACACATAGAAAAGAGAAGACGATTGGGGGGTTAGGGATGAGGGGTTTGCCTTTAGGTCAAACCCCAGTTTTGGAATTAACCAAGAAATGAGAATGTTGTAAATGTAAATGTTTGTAATGTAAACAAGTACTGATACCTTGTTGTAAGAATGTTTGTATTCTTACATGCGAAGGTGTAATGTATGTAGTATGTTGTATGTTGTATGTGATCTCCTCTTCAATGGTTGAATCCTTGTCTTGAATGTAACACTTAGCCTTGAATGGAGACTTAGAATGATCAATTGCTTGAAGGAATGCTTGAATGCTTGAATGCTTGAATTCTTGAATGTTTGATTATCATTTCCGCCTTTTTTCCATCTACCAAAATGGGAGAGGAAATGTAGTTTATATACTTGCCAATTAGGGTTGAAAGACTGATTTTCCCGACCTTGGGCCGACCAGGAAATAATATTTTCCAATTTGCAAACTTAAAGACCCGATGCCCACAAGAGACTGGGCCCAAAATAGGGCCAGGGACCAGGGTGCTGGGCGCCATGGTCCTGGGGGACCAGGGACATCAGGGTGCAAGGAGGATCAGGCCAGGGTGCTGAAAAATGCAGTTGTTGGTGTCATGAACAAGTTTCGGGGTCTCCATTCAGGTTCCGTGTTGCATCGCCATCGTGAAGACCCAAATGTGGTCGAAATTGCAAGTGGCACAATTTTAGGATGCTACATTTAGCCCCCACTTTAGCGGGAGTATAAGCGTACGCTCATACTTTCGGTAAAGTACAAGGAAACAACATTGAAAAACTTTCACCACGTCAAGGAGGAAAGATACACCAAGCCCCCAGTGGACTAAGGATCTTATGAATTCGATTGACAAAGTAAAAAGGAAGATCACGAGGGAGAACCATGACTATCAGTAGTAAGGTTCCCTCACTATGAGTCATTCAAGAAAGATATCAAAAATTTTCAAGGTAAAGCTAAATTTGTCAAGAAATTTTCAAGTATCTTGAAAAGATGTGAATGGGATGTATGCCGCCCTACGTTAAAGCGATCGCACATGCCTCATCGGGGGTGATTGCTTTAAGGTAGTGATACATATAAGAGATGAGAAAGGAGCATGTTATCAAAAGGATTTAGCCCCCAAGTGTGAGATAAGCCCAAGGATAATAGACACAAAGCACAAGGCGACTTCGCTTTCCTCGGGGTCAGTACGCTGTATGATAATTCATGTATATCATATGTATGTATGCATAATTGTTCTTCATTCCCCAATCAAGGAAGGTCACCTAGAAGAAGGGAACACATGTGTCTTTTGAGTCAACATGAGAGAGACCAAAAGAGATCTCAATGCTTTGCATCATCCTCAAGTAAACAACACTAAGGACAACAAATAGAAGAATGAGAATAACACATAGAAGAAGTAACAAAAGAGAGGAGGAGAGAGTCTGCTATGCTAATGAACTAGTCTAGCACGTCATCTACCCCCCGATCTTGCTGATCAATATTTCGGGAAGTTAGGAAACACGCTAGAGGAGGAACATCCAACACAGCAGATGGAGCTATCACAAGATCCAAACAAGGGCTATGTTCATGTTCCGAGCCACATTGTTCTTGTCTAGGAGCTAGGATAAGTGCTTTAGAAAATTCATTAGATAGATGATTATCAACATCAACATGTTCATATTCACTATCAGAATAAATAGGAGTAACATTTTCATCTATATCATCATCAAGATTTATAAAAATAGGATCTTTAACTCGCACCTGATCAAGACCATCATGCATCTTATGTTTAGGAGATTTCGGCTCAATCGTCGGCTGAGGAGAAAATGGAATAATATTAGTTGAAGGTGTTTTTGGGGATTGCAAAGTTTGAAAAGCAGCTGCCTGAGCTCTAAGATGATGCTTTCGTTGGCGTTCACGTGCAGAACGATTCCATCTAGTCTTAGTAGGAAGTTGAGGAGATTGAGGAGGAGGAATGTTCTCATCCTTATCACTTGGGTGTTTAGGTTGTGGTCTCTTAGGTTGAACAATAGGAGAAGAGGAAGGTCTCTTCTCTCCATAAGAGGAAGGAGGAGGAACTACTCCATATAAGGGAGGAATATTTGGTTTAGGAAGGAGACCAAGTCCATCATGACGAGGAGGGATAGGTCTACTTTTAGGAAGTTTATTAGATATAGGCATAGTCACATCCATAGGGATGGGTTGGGAATCTTCTTGAGGAAAGACATTAGTTTTATCTTTCAAAGGAAGAACTTCCTTCTCAAGAATGATAGGAATGTCAAGTTTGGGTGTTCTAGGTTCACTTAGAGATAGGATCATGTCTTTTTTCCACTTTTGATAAGATTTGAAAAGATGATCACTTCGCGGAGGAAGAGATTGGAATTGTTTAGGCCAAAAGTAATCAATAGGAATGCTAGAAGTTCTTTCAGCTGGTTTAAAGAGACTATGATTGATAGTAACAACTTCACCATTATGGGGAAATTTCAAACACTTGTGAATAGGAGAAGCAATAGCTTTCATGGAAGATAGCCAAGGATAGCCTAGCTTCACACGAAATTGTTCGGACGATGGAATAATAGCAAAGTCCACATCAAGGGATTTGTTATGGACCTCAATAGGCAATGTAATAGAACCAATTGCAAGAGAAGAAAATGCATCAAATAGTTTCACAACCACATTTGTTTCGTCATAGATCACTTGATTCAATTGCAAAGTAAAAAGGAATTCTTCAGTAATAATATTAACCATACAAGAAGGATCAATAAGCACTCCACGACAAGGTGTATTCTTGACTTTTGCAACTATATATAAAGGACCATCAGGTGCCCTGATAGTTTCACTGGAATCAAATGTGATGGAAGGTTCTTTAGGGATTTTCTGCTGCTCTACAAAGTTAATCACATTCGAAGTCATGGACACAAGATCATCAGGTGAGACAGAGGAATCAGTAGTATCAATCGCATTAGAGGTGTGAGAAGGTAATGGATCAGTAAAAATCTGAAGATTTTGGTTAGGAGGAGCTACAGATGTGTTGCCTTTATCATTCACACCAGAAACAGAGAGTATTATTATCAATCAAATCTTGAATTTTACCCTTTAAAGAAAAACATTTTTCAGTATCATGCCCAGGATGACGATGAAATTGACAAAAATATTTGTTATCAAAATAGGGTGAATTAATCTTTGTAGGATGTATTTGCTTTATAGGAGGAAGAGTAAGCACATTTTGTTCCAATAACTTATTCATAATACTATGCAATGATTCATTCAAAGGAGTAAACTTTCTTTCTTTCTTGAAAAACTTAGAAATAGGAGGCACACCTGATGCCGCATTCACATTGTTGTTGATGATGTTTTCATTGAATTTAATGGACTCTCTGTTCGGTTTAAACTTCCCAAATGGTTGTTGACTACTATCACCCTTATCACTCGGAGCCATAGGATTTGTTTGTTCCATTTGACTCATAGTCAGTTGATAATTGTGAAGAGTTGCGCACAACTGTTGGAAAGAAGTAAACTCAGAAAATAGGAGTTTTTCTCTAATATCTTTTTGTAAATTAGAAATAAAGATTCTTTGAATATCATTGTCAGGTACTGGAAAAGAAATTTGAGCATACAAATGCTTATATCTACCAATGAAATCAGTCACTTTTTCTTTAACACCTTGTTTACAATGCATTAAATCAATCAAAGTAACTTTAGGACTTATATTGTTTTGAAATTGTTGAATAAAAGCATTTGCAAGTTGTTCGAAAGAAGTAATAGAATAAGAAGGCAACGAGCAATACCATTGTAGGGTTTTATCTCTTAATGTTCTAGTAAACAGTTTTGCAAGCAACCTTTGGTCATAAGCAAAATCAGTACATATTGTTTGAAAGGTCTTAACATGTGTTAGAGGATCACCCTTACCATTATAAAGCTCCAAATGCGGAATTTCAACATGTTTAGGGGGGATAGCTCGAACAATGTCAAGAGAAAGTGGGCTCGCAACATCAAATGTGGGCACACTAAACTTAGATTGATTCATAGAGGCAATTTGTTGTTGTAAAGAAGAGACAGTTTGTGCAAGATTGTTAATGGTCGCTTTAGTCGAAGAGTTCATATTAGACGTGTTAGATTGTGATGGATGTATTATGTTATTGAAAGAAGGTAGAGAGTAAGGTGGTGGGACACTATGATAGTTAGTCATAGGAGATGATTGGAAAGGAGGAACACTACAAGGAGGAATGGAATGATTAAATGAATTGCCCCCTTGCGTCATGTTCATTTGTGGAGATATAATAGGGACACTCAGTGAAGGAAGAGGGTTGATTGAAGAAGAAGGATTGCCCCCATGACTAGTGATCATAGGAGGAATGTCTTGTATTGAAGTAGTCATTATGTTTGATGTAAAAGTAGGTATACTAGCAATGGGAGTTGTCAAAGGAATAGAATGATTAACTTGAGTAGGAGGTTGTGTATAACCTAAAGTTTTGGCACAACTC
Organism: Cryptomeria japonica; assembly: GCF_030272615.1. Lineage (NCBI taxonomy): Eukaryota > Viridiplantae > Streptophyta > Pinopsida > Cupressales > Cupressaceae > Cryptomeria > Cryptomeria japonica. Next base: position 614,024,791 of record NC_081413.1, read on the forward strand.
TTCATAGGCATCACATTTGAATCCACAATGTGTGCAATACCACGCAAAATATCAATTCCATTCTTATCACTTTGAAGCATACATTTTAGACCCTCAATTAAAGGAAGAGCTTGACTATCGGGGTATTCTTGAGACATCCATTGTCGAAAATCATCAAATTGGTTATCCAATTTTGAAAGTTGTTCTACAGAAACCTCATGGAGAGATTCTTCATCATTAAGAGGATTAGAGGAATTACCCATGTCCTCGTTAAAAAGGCCATTCAAATTAGGTTCCATCTCCTCAGTAATTAAACCTTGGAAAGACTTAATTCTAAGGCTTCGTCTAACGGGAATAGTGTAAGTAGGGCTTATTGTTGTAAAACTCATGCACTAAAGAAAGAGAGAGATTTTGAATTTTAGAGGTAGCAAATTTCAATAAAATCAGCCAATCTCCTAGATTTAAGCTGTTAAATGCAATCAAGACAATCTCCCGAAATTTCAAAAAAAATGTCCGGGACCGTGGCGAACGGAGTGCACACGGTCCTCGCAACTTTTTTTGAAATTTTCAGGGATGAAAGTTATGATGATTTTAAAGCTAATCTGAAAAAATTGAGTGATTTTACGATCTATAGATAGGCCAAATTAAAGTTGCAATCTCAAAATTGAACCCTACCAAGATTGTTGAAAAATGTAAATTTTGAATTTTGAAAAAGAGGAGGAAACTGAAATTTTGAATTTTATGATTTTAGAGGGAATGCTGAAAGCAATGCAAGTGTTGAAATTTAAAAAATGACTCGATTTCATGCAAAATTCGATTTTGAAAGTGGAAATCAAGGTTGTTGCAATTAAACACTTAATTTCAAAAGTCACAAATTGTAAGGATTTGAATAAAGTACTGAAATTTCGAATGAATGCCAACACACTTTTCAGATTTAGGACTGTAAGAAACACAATTTTGATATGAATTTCAATTTCAACAATTTTTGAATTATTAGAAGCCTCAATCCAAGCAATCGCTAGACCAACTTTGACTTTAATTTTGAAGGTGTTAAAATTGATAAAATCAGCCAAAATTCTGGATTTTAGCAGAAAAATACAGTAAGATCTAGCTCCCGAAATTTCGGAAAAAATGTCGGGGACGATGGCGCTCGGGGTGCACATGGTCCTCGCAACTTTTTTCCAAATTTTCAGGGATGAAAGATATTGTGATTTTATTGCGGAATCCAAAGTTATAGCCGATTTGGAGGTGTTTTGATTAGTGAAATTATCAATCAAAGGTTGAATCAAGAAGGTCTTAAAAATTAGGGTTTTGACATTTAACCACTTAATTTTTAGAATTAAAGCACAAATATGAATTGACAATTTGCAATAGAAGGGAAAATCTGAAACAAGCATTAACAATTACACATTCCACAAGTTTAATTACTAAAAAGAAAATTTTAGGGTTTTTATGCAATTAGCCTCTAAAATTTGCAAAAGATCAAACATGGAAATGTAATTAAGGAAGCAAATTTTTCAGATCTAACCATGAATAATCAGAATGAGGATGTTCACATCAGGTTCACCAAAATGTAAAGCGGAAAAAATCGAACCCTAGTTGTTCTCCCCTCCCCAACTCCAAGGAGAGAGAAGGGAGAGTCACTAGGGTTGATGGTTTTCACTTAGGGGAGACTTTACATTCAAAAGAGGGGTTGAAACCCACAAGATCCAATCCCACGCAATGCAAGATTGGATTCTATATGAGTTTCAAGGGTTAAGACATCAAGGATACCCTCTTTTGTAAAGAATGTAGATAGAAAGATTGAACTAGGAATGCATGTAAAGTAGGAAAGATTTGCTTATAAACAGAGATAGGGATATGGGATGAAGCTGCGGACCTGGAATTAGAAGTAAAATGTCGAGATGGTGCTGTTCAGCAAATTTGAGCAAAAGTTGACAGGACGATGGCGCCCGGCGTGCACACAGTCCTCCGAAAAATCCGCGAAACGAAGGTGGATCTGTTCGTCTCTGCACAAGGATTCCAGATCTTCAATTACAACCGCGTACCTGCAACCTACACATAGAAAAGAGAAGACGATTGGGGGGTTAGGGATGAGGGGTTTGCCTTTAGGTCAAACCCCGGTTTTGGAATTAACCAAGAAATGAGAATGTTGTAAATGTAAATGTTTGTAATGTAAACAAGTACTGATACCTTGTTGTAAGAATGTTTGTATTCTTACATGCGAAGGTGTAATGTATGTAGTATGTTGTATGTTGTATGTGATCTCCTCTTCAATGGTTGAATCCTTGTCTTGAATGCAACACTTAGCCTTGAATGGAGACTTAGAATGATCAATTGCTTGAAGAAATGCTTGAATGCTTGAATGCTTGAATGCTTGAATATCATTTCCGCCTTTTTTCCATCTACCAAAATGGGAGAGGAAATGTAGTTTATATACTTGCCAATTAGGGTTGAAAGACTGATTTTCCCGACCTTGGGCCGACCAGGAAATAATATTTTCCAATTTGCAAACTTAAAGACCCGATGCCCACAAGAGACCGGGCCCAAAATAGGGCCAGGGACCAGGGCGCTGGGCGCCATGGTCCTGGGGGACCAGGGCACTGGGTGCCCTAGTCCTGAAGGACCAGGGTGCTGGGCACCATGGTCCCACCTCCAGGGATAGCAGGGTGCAAGGAGGATCAGGCCAGGGTGCTGAAAAATGCAGTTTTTGGTGTCATGAACAAGTTTCGGGGTCTCCATTCAGGTTCCATGTTGCATCGCCATCGTGAAGACCCAAATGCGATCGAAATTGCAAGTGTCGCAATTTTAGGATGCTACAACAAGTTTATGTGATTGTGGAGACTTGAGTGGTATTACAAGTTTTGATATGGTTTTTGAGAACTTGAGTTGTTTTACAAGTTGATATGAAATGATAGGATTTTGAACTTTGATATAGATGAGCAAATTGTTTCATTTTGTTGATGTAAGTTTGATTTTGATATCTTTGTTTTGATGTGCAAACTGATATTGGATTTGTTTTTTTTGTTGATAGGAGTGATTGGGCGTGGTACAGTCGAGGGAGAGATTCCCGAGACCGTGGACATTGATACCGCAGTTGTCGCAGGCTGATTTGGACATTATTGAGAGATGTGGATTGACGTCTCTCCTGGATATGCCTCGGTTCACTGTGAACCGAGGGCTTTTGATAGCTTTGGCAGAGAGGTGGCATAGCAACACGAACACCTTTCATTTTTCCACTAGAGAGATGATAGTCACACCTGAGGACTGTTATCGAATTTTGCGCATTCTTGTGGTAGGTGCACTACTACCATACGAGTAGTCCAAGGAGGGTGGCACAGAGGCACTGCATCGGATATTCCAGGATGATACTGTCTGTGGTTATGAGATCCCCTAGCAGGAGTTTTTGGACCTGGATTATGCACCCCTACCATCCGTTCTAGCAGGGTTTATTGGTGGATTCCTTTGTCCTGATCGCTGGTCAAAGGGATTCTCGGTGGGATGGGGGTTAGTGTTGGAGGAGATGGTGACACAGGGGCAGAGGTTTGCATGGGGGTCAGCGATGCTGGCACATCTATACAAGAGTCTGCATGAGGTAGTATACCTCAGTTACGGCAGTTTGTTAGCTGGTGTGACCCTATTATAGGTATGGTGCTCGGAGCACATTCTAGCAGTGAGGCCACTAGCAGATAGGGATAGGCCCGTAGGTGTAGCATATGCCTACGGATACAGAGGTCTAGTTGTCCAGCGTAAGCTGGGCAAACTAGAGCATTGGAGGAGGGTTTTCAATGACATAGATATGGTCACCTGGCGATCATATACAGGATGCGAGGTATGGGCAGAGGATGGGCTGGAGATGCCCTTTGTATTTATGAGGAGGTATCTGATTGGGAGAACCCTGTTCGTCATTGAGCGGTTTGTGGTGACCCGAGTTTTGAGGCAGTTCGGGCGCCAGCAGGGTATTCCTCAGGGAGCGTGTTTATATGCACGACGGCAGCAAGATGTGGTGGATTGGGGGCCTACTATTGATAGTGTCATGGCAGTGGAGGAGTTTGTGGGGTTGGCTGGGCAGATCTGGGACTATGCCCCAGAGATCCAGGATGCGGGCATGACAGATGAGTTCGCCCGTTTGTTTGTTGTGTGGGCGGTGGCCAGGATCTCAGATCCAGAGGAGATGAGGCCAGCTTTTGACACAGATGAGGAGGAGGGAGACGGGGAAGATGATGGAGATGATGGGGAGGATGGAGGAGGAGGAGGTAGAGGAGCCAGAGGGAGGCAGGGAGAGAGGAGGAGAGGGGTGGATAGAGCAGTCAGACAGGGGAGGATAGAGAGGGGGAGAGGTGGAGTGGCTATAGGAGCCGGGGGAGAGGGGAGAGTGGGGGAGGTGTTAGCTACAGTGGGTGGTGCAGAGGAGGCCATACGACCAGCTCAAAGGAGGAGGACGGATGTACTCCCACCTCCAATACCGAGGATAGGCCGAGTGGGAGGGGTTCCTCCAGCATAGGTACCACTACAGGTTTGAGTTTCAGGACATATGGAGGATGCCCAGATCTGGACCTTGCAGATTACCGTTCAGCAGCTGCAGGCGTAGATTTTGACCTATCAGCGACAGATTTCTCAGTTGACCACTGAGAGAGACACTAAGATAGAGTGGCAAAGATGAGCAGAGGAGGTGGTGGCAAGCATGCAGAGAGCAGCGACGGGTGGTCCCATGAGAGACACCCTGAGAGAGCTGGCGCTGAGAGCCCAGGAGGCAGAGTACTATAGGCGGCATTATGAGGTGGCAGTACCTAGGGATCAGCGAGTTGAGAGTTTTGCTCAGTTGAGATCTAGCTGGTATCGAGCCACTGGGTCACGATCTGAGAGCCGAGGTGTGACGGGGCCACCGAGACAGGACCCTCCTGGAGATCTAGGGGCGGGTGCATCTGGAGTGAGACCATCTCCGTCAAGGGATAGTCATACTTGAGAGACATGGTCTCCGTTGTATTTTTGAGCATTTGTTATTCTTTGTACTGGACACAGTGTTTGGACACCTTTTGTAGATTTTGAGCAGTTTTTGAGATATATATATAGATGGCACCATTTTTGATCATGTGATGTGTTGATATGGATGCATGTTATGTGGCGTATTTTTATGTGATGATGCAATGTTTTAAATATATGATGTAATGTATGATGCAGGATGTATGCTTTTATATGTTGTGAGATGTATCTTGAAAATGAGATGTATGTTTTAATATGCTGCGAAATGTATCTTGATATGTAAATGATGTTAAATGATATGCAATGAGGTTAAATGATATGCAAACATGCTTTAAATGATATGTAATAATGATATGTAATAATGATATGCAACTAATTATTTTTGGAGCATCCCTCATTTTGTATTTGCCATCCGATAGAACCATATTTTTGCTTTCTTTGTAGGTTTCATCATTGAGCATTGATTTGTTTAGGATATGTTGAAAATTTATACAAGCATAATGGTATAATTGAACCATAATGACCTGAGAAAAATTTACATGATATTTGATTTTGCAAGATAGCACAAGCGTCAAGTTATAATTGAACCAGGACGACCTAAGTGCGTATTGCGTAAACAGACAAGATTTGATCATTTGTATGCGTGAAGTGGAATCGGGCCTTCAGTGATATGCGACGTATCACATCTCGAGGCATGTATTCACACAGTACAAGTGATCGCCTCCCAGATAGAAGACTAAGAAAATATTGGAAGTTCCCCTTGACCTCTAGCTGTGAAGCATTTAGTGAGACAAGGAAGAGAATCCAATAATGCAAAAAGTTCAAAATGCAAAACTAGCTAAGATTTTATGCTATAGTGCAACATTCAGTACTTCAGAAAATCATCCATCCTTGGTATTTTTGTGATTTGTTTGGTTTTGTTTGGCAATGAAGCGTAGTTGTTTGTTTTTGTGGTTTGTTGGATGTCATGCTGTTGAGTTTTGCATATAGTTTTGATTGTTTGAATGTTTGCAATATGATTTACATGCCCCTAGCTAAGTGTGCCTCTTGATGTGAATATATACAGTGATTCCAAGCCATGGTGGATTAGTGGTAAGAGGATATATATAGACAAATCAGGATAGTGACTATGCTAAGTATGTCCTGAATGGATATTTGCTAAGTGTCGGGCGATGACCGATAGTGTTTGTATGGATAAAATGGTATGGATATAGATGGAGGAGCCATTCTTTCACAAGAGCGCCTATTTACCAGGTTTTCACCATTTGTTTTTATTGTACTTTGTTTTTACTTTTTCTAGATTTTTTGATTTTTTTGTTTGTTTTTGGCTTTTTCCATGCACTAGGATACTTTAAGTATAGTACTTCTTCAGATGAATGTTGTTAGTTGGTTCGTCAAGCACATCGCCCTCTGAATTTGTTAGCTTATAGGCCCCTGATCCATAAACTGATATAATGACATAGGGACCCAACCAGTTAGGTTCAAATTTCCCTTTCTTTTCTCGATCTTGTTGATTTCTTGGATTTTCTTTGAGGACTAGGTCACCAACCTTGAAGTTGCGGGGAATGACCTTGTGATTGTAGCTCCTACACATGCGTTACTGATATGCTTTGAGATGAGCATAAGCATGTTGACATCTTTCATCTAAGAGTTCAAGTTCTTGCAGTCGGTTAACTTGATACTCTTCATCTGGGATTAATCCTTTCAAAGAGACTCTGAGAGATGGGATTTCAACCTCCAGGGGTAAAATAGCTTCTGATCCATATACCAATGAGTATGGTGTTGCTTCTATAGGTGTGCGGATGCTGGTTCTATATGCCCAAAGTGTTGGATTGAGTTGTACATGTCAATCTTTGCCTGCATCATTCACTGTTTTCTTGAGGATTTTCAGTATTGTTTTGTTAGATGCTTTTGCTTGACCATTTCCCTGTGGGTAGTATGGTGTAGAGAACCTATGTTGGATTTTGAATTTTTCACATAGTTCCTGTACATCTTGGTTTTTGAAAGGTCATCCATTATCTGTGATGATTGAACTTGGAATACCATATCTGCAGATCAGATAATTGAGGATAAAAGAGGCAATTTGTTTCCCAGTCACTGTGGTCATGGGAACTGCTTCTATCCATTTGGTAAAGTACACTATTGCAATTATAATGAACTTGTGTCCATTTGAAGATGACGGATGAATTTTGCTAATGAGGTCTAGTCCCCACTGACAAAAAGGCCAGGATGTTGTAAATGGCTGCAGTTCTTGTGCTGGTGCATGTATCAGATTACCATGGATTTGGCATTTAGGACATTTCTTGGCACAGTGATATGAGTCTTTCTCCATTGTAGGCCAGTAGTATCCCATCCTTAGAAGCTTTTTAGCAAGAGTAGTGCCGCTTGAATGTGTGCCACAAATACCTTCGTGAAGCTCGTGTAAAGTATAATCAGAATCATTACGATCAAGACAATGAAGAAGAGTACCATCGAGACCTTGATGATATAAAGTATTAGCGGTAAGGGTGTAACAGGCAGCTTGTCGGATAAAATTATGTTTTTGGTTATGGGATTGGTCAATGGGTAAGATATTATGCTTGATATAGTCGTATATTGGTCCATATAACGGAGAATCTGAACCAGTCAAGGCATAGATAACATGGGATTCAAAGTGGTCATAGGCGGGGGAGAATAGTTGCTCTACCAGGAACTCGTAACGACTCTGTTGCTCTGGAATTTGTAGTAATGAAGTGATAGTAGCCATTGCATTGGCTGCTTTGTTGTTCAACCTTGGTATTTGTTCGAAGGTGATGTGCACAAAATACTGTTTGAAGTCATCCACCATTCGCTTGTAGGGTAGTAGCTTATCATCCTTTGTTTGATAGTTGTTATTGATTTGATGGACGACCAGTTGCGAGTCCCCATAGACTTTCAACTCTGTGATTTTCCATTCGACTGCCATTTTGATGCCTATGACCAATGCCTCATATTCAACCACATTATTTGTGCATGGAAACATAAGCCGATATGATCTTGGTATAGTGTGTCATTCAAGAGTGATGAATAAAATGCCGGCACCTGAACCATGTTGTGTATAGGATCCGTCAAAGTATAGGGTCCAGTGTTTGGTAGAAAGAGCAAGAACATCTCTATCTAGAAATTCAACCTCCATGGTTTGTTTCCCTGATAGGGGTGCTTCGACCAACTGATCTGCAATTGCTTGTCATTTGATGGCTCATCTTTCTGTGTATTGGATGTCAAATTCACTGAGAATCATGACCCATTTAGCCAATCGGCCTGTAAGAGCTGCCTTGCTGAGTAGATATTTGAATGGATCAATTTTTGCAACCAGCTTGATGGTGTGTGCTAGCATATAATGTCAGAACTTTTGAAATGCAAAGACCACTGTTAGGCAAGCCTTCTCAATGAATGTATAGTTGAGTTCATAGCCATTCAATGTTCTACTGATGTAATATATGGCGCGTTCCTTTCCTTGTTGATCTTCTTGTGCCAATAGTGCCCCCAGCAATATATCTGTTGTTGAGATATATAAAATAAGAGGCTTTCCTGCGACTGGTGGTACTAGAACTGGTGGATTCATCAGGTACTGTTTGATTTGGTAAAAAGATTCTGCACACTTGGCCTCCCATTTGAATGGTACATTTTTGTGTAGTAAATGGTTAAATGGGAGACTTTTATCTGCTAGCTGAGCGATGAATCGCCTGATTGATTGAAGTCGTCCTTGTAGGGATCTGAATTGGCTGATATTCTTTGGTGGTGGCATGTCCATAATGGCCTGTACCTTTGCTGGATCTACTTCAATACCTTTAGCTAAGACTATGTAGCCTAGTAACTTGCTTGATGTAACCCCAAAGACACACTTTTTAGGGTTAAGCCTGACTTGGAATTTCTCCAATCGATCAAAATTTTTTGCTAGGATGCCAAGATGTTCAGCTCTAGAGAAGGATTTAGCTAGTAAGTCATCTACATAGTCTTCCATAAATGTGTGCATCATGTCATGGAATATTATGGTCATTGCTCTTTGATAAGTGGCCCCTGCATTCTTTAAGCTAAAAGGCATAACATTCCAACAGTACGTTCCCCAAGGATAGGTGAATGCGGTTTTATCTTGATCTTCTGGGGCTATTTTGATTTGATTATAGCCTAAGAAACCATCCATTAGTGAGAGCATTGCATGGACTGCTATGAGATCTACAATTATGTCGATACTAGGCAGAGGAAAGTCATCTTTTGGACAAGCTTTGTTGACGTCTCTGAAGTCAGTGCAGATTCTGATACTACCATCTAGTTTTGATACGAGAACAATGTTGGAAATCTACTCTGCATAGTCAATGGGTCGAATGAATCCGACATCTAATAGTTTCTTTAGTTCTATTTTGACCATGAGTGCTACCTGTGGATTCATCTTTCATAGCTTTTTCTTGATTGGCTTAACTCCTGTAGAAATGGACAAGTGATGCATGATTAAGTGTGGATCCACTCCAGGCATATCAGCATATGACCAAGCAAAGTTGATTTGCTATCCTTTAAAGAAGATGATGAATGCTAATCTTTCTTCCTCTGTTAGAGATTCTGCAAGGTGTAGATTCCTAACTACTTCTATGGTACCAATGTTGATTGATTGAGTGGGTTCAATCAATATGGGCAATCGCTCATGAAAGTGCTCAGGAAGAGTGTCAAGTCTCCCATCATTAGGTGCCTTAAAAAGGTTTTCACCCTCAGATGCATCCTTTATTTTTACTTTTTGATGATCTAGAGCTGCCATTGACTGGTTTTCAGCATCAGATCTTTTATTTGGTTCATTTTTGCGACTGAGAGACTTGGCACTCCCTGATTGACAGATATCATTATTTTGTTCACTAGTAGAGCCTGTCTCGAGATTTACGGTACATAGGTAATGGATAATAGATTCATCATTTGGGAAAATTGGTATATCATGGATTTCAGGTTCATCCCAGTCGATGAGATCAAGAAAGACAAGTGGTAAGGAATCATTAGGTGGGTCAAGTTCGGCCACTGTGAGTGTTGGGACAGAGTTTTCATCGTGATGGTTCTTGGTTTTAAAGAAGTTCAGGATTTTGTCGAGGTCTTCGATGGTATTATCCTCTACATATACTTGCTCATAATGTTCCTATTTGCTTTCCTCGGCGTCATAGATATTCTGCAGTCCAAATTCAAGAGGTCTATCTTCTGCGTTATGTTCTTCTTGGGAAATAGATATAGAATCAGCATCACTAGGGATATCTGTAGTAGCATTGGAGTAGGTACCCCATTCATATTCATTGGAAACAGTCTCATAAGCATCATCCCAGATTCTATCTATGCTGTAAACAGGTATGTTGTATGGTGAAAACAAATCTTTGATGATGGATACCATTTTGATGGTTTTTGTTGATTCTGTGTCAGATCCGTCCTCTACTTTCTGGATTTGTTCATAGACTGTACTTCCTTGGGGAGGAATAATAGTATCTGGAGATGATATGATTTGTTCTTGAGATATTGGTGTCTGAATATGAGCTACTGCTGCAGATAGGGCCTTTTTATGACTTAGAAGCTTTTCTTGATGTAACTTCTGATCTTGACGTTCCCATGCCTTGTGGATTGTTTCTGCTGATTCAAAGAGTGCTCCTTGCCAGGATTCTTCTTTGTACTTCATTTTTACTTTCCATTGAGGTTTGATAGGTAGGTGTGGCGGCCGTTTCAATAGGAATGTGAGTTTAGAACCCAATCCTGCTTTGTTTCTACTAGGTTGTGAAGGAAGATCTATAGGTTCAGTGACTCCTTCTTTGCATTTCCCAATAGGTCCTTTACTGCCATATCCCATTTGCTTCATGATTAAGTAGCCTTTTCCATACATGTGTGTTGGTAGAACAATGTCCAGAGCGGCTGCTCTATGATTATCTTCTTCATCTTTGTCTTCGGATTCATGTGCGAGAGTACCCAATTGGATGAAGGTACCATCAAATTTAGTGATGGGCTGAGTAGCCAGTTGTGTTGATGTAGTAGGCAAACCATGCGATCTAGGTGATGTTGGCAATTTGGCCAAACATAAAGGCTCCAAAGAGTATTCTCCCATACCTTGGTCTTTGATTTGCATTTTCTGCTTGAAGTCTCCCCATAAGGAGTTTGATTTTGCTGTTTGTGGATCGGATGTTGAAGATCGCTGCTTTTCTCTATTATGAGGAACCAAACTGTCCTGGGCTGCCCCCATTGCATTGCAATGTTGAAACGGATTGTGATCAGCAGATATGGATATTTCTTGTCCATTATAAGGAAACTTGACACACTGGTGATACGTAGAAGGTATGCTTGCATTTCATGTATCCAGGGTCGTCCTAACAAAATATTGTAGGTTAGATCAATATCTAAGACCTGACATATAGTGTCCTTTTGTACTGGTCCCACTTGAATAGGTAATATCACTGTGCCTTTAGAGGACCTCTCTTCATCATCATATGCTTTTATGGTAATCTTTTTGCAGGGATCAATAGATTCCTCTGAGAAGCCTAGTGCACGGATAAGCTTTAAAGTACATATATTAAGTCCGGCTCCTCCATCTATTAAGACTCTCTTTACTTGGTGTTTGCAAACAATGACTTCAATATGGAGAGGAGTATTATGTGGATGACTCAAGGAAGTATTATCATGCTCTGAGAAGGTGAGGTTATGAGGTCCTGTCATATGGGCGACCATGGCTTGAAATCTGTCTATATCCAGATTTTGAGGTACATTTGTTTCCAATAGTGCTTGTTCTAATATGTCTTTATGCTTTGGCGATAGTTTCAATAATTCCAGGATAGATATCTGAGCTGGAGTCTTGCGTAGTTGGCTAACCAAGTCATATTGGATTTTTGGTGTGGTAGTTGTAGGTGTCGTATGTCCCTTCAAGACATATTTCTGAGTTCAGGTTGTTTCATTGACAAATTCATGATCACGCTGATCTCGGATGGTGATGACATTTACTTGATGATCTTCAGCTAATATGTGGTTGATGGTGTTGTTGTAGATGTGATTAATACGAGCTCCGTGTGTATCATCTGAAGTTGATGCTCCATCTTTGTTGTAATTTGGGAGAGGATTTTTGAAGGCTCCGTGATCACCATTTGCTTTGAGACCATCTACCATTAAGTCACCTCGATCAATCATGTCCTGTACTATGTGTTTCAATCTCATGCACTCGTTTGTTCTATGACCCTTGTTGCGATGGAAGTCACAATAGTGCGAATCATTCCACCAAGGTGGTTTGATTGGGGGTTCATAATTGTTGATTGGAGGCAAAGATAGAATCTTGTTTGCCAAAAGTTCTCTGAATGCGGATTCTAATGATTGTCCCAGTGGTGTGAAGATACGCTTTTGGAAATTGTTTGTGTTGCGTGAATTGGTGTTAGGTCCTAGATTCATGTTTTTGCTTTGAGTATCGTTGGTGTTGTTTGTGTTGAATTGTCCTTGATCAGTGTTTTGTGCATATGTGTTAGCATTTGGAGCAACATTTTTAAGATTTTTTGTATTTTGAGGATTTCCAGATAATGCAAGCACTGGTTGTTTAGATTTGGGATCATGTGTTTCATTGTTGCCTTCATTTTTGTTTCGAGTCCAAAATCAAGATTTGTCAAGATTGGTGTTGTTTTGGTTATTGTAGTTTGATGAGTTCGTTCCTTCCTTGTAGAATTTGAGTGTTCCCTTTTTGACACATGCTTCTTCTACTTGAATGCCATTTTCAATCAATTTAGCGAAAGATGGTATGCATTGAAGTTTTAGTCTGTAACTCATCTCGCCATTCAAGTTATCGATGAAGATTTCCATTTTCTCCTTTTTAGGAATATCTCGAGGATATCTGGAGACCATGCATCGCCAACGTTGAAGGAACACCATGAATGTTTCATTGTTCTTTTGTTTGGTGTTGCAAACATCTAGCATAGTTATGGCATGTTGAATGTTGTAGGAATAGTGGGTTATGAATTTGTTAACCAACTCATCAAATGATCTAACAGGTGGCGAAATTTTGGATAACCATTCCATGGTTTTCCCTCCCAAGCTTCTGGGGAATAACCTCATCAAATAGGTGTCATCATGAGCAAATTCAAGGCTCAATGTGCAAAATTCACGAACATGATCTCGGGGATCACTTTTCCCATCATATTTATCAAATTTGGGAACATCTGAGTTTGGAGGAAAAGGCACCATGTTCAAGCTTCTGTCAAATGGGTAAGGACAGATTTCGTTTAAAGAGTACCGCACTGTTGTCCCTTGTTGCATATCCTGTATTTGCCTTTGCAACATTTGCATTTGCTGAGTAAGGGCGACCAAAGGTATATTGTCTTGTCGAGGAAAAAGTTCTTGCCTTGTATTGGTTCTCAGCTGAAAAGGTGTGGTAAATGGTATATGTTGCTCTGGTGTTTCTAGCTCAGGTATACGCATTTCTGGTATGCGTTGTTCTGGAATGTGTTAATCTGGAATATGTTGTTCAGGTATGTGAGTTTCTTCTTCTCTGTGTTGTTCTTGATATGCATATTGTCGAGATCCGGTTTGAAAAACATTTGGGTCGAAATCTTTGGGAAGTTTAACGCCTTTGCTTGTAAGCATGAGCAGATATTTTTCTTTGTCATTTTCCATGAGTTTTTCGACAAGTATTTGGAAGGAAGGGTTTTCTTGACATTCCCGAAGAAGTGCTTCAGTAATTTCAGGTTCTTCGACTGATGGAACTTCAAAAGGATTTGATAATCTTCAATTCATACTAGACTCAGCGTGTGCCTCGCTTTGTTTGTCTCTTTGAGAGCGAGTAACTGGCATTTTAGTAGAAACTTTTAGTGATGAAAGGGACAAAAAGCCTCTTCGATGTGTTGCTTGGGTGTTGGTGGTTCTGGTCAAGATGTGTTATATGTGATGCACTCGTCGGGCAAGAATGCTGGATTGATCTTTCCGCCGCGGTTTATGGTTTGATTAAAAGTAGACTTTTGACAGTATGCTCTTGTCTTCAAGGGTTCTTTGTCAAATTCGCTAGATTTGTTTTGGATATACTTTTTGATGTGATGAAGGAATACCCGATGATATTTGAAGAGTTGACAATTGATGTATAAAAACTTATTTCTCTTGATGAATTTGGAAAAACTAGGTTGTTGTTTCTTCAACGTGATGTTACGATAGAGGTTCTTTTTTCTCAGAATAAGGGGATTAGTCATGCATGAGTGATCAATGGTTTCCTTTGATTTGTTTGGATTTAGTTGATTCTTGTTTTGAAAAATTTCAAATCTTACTTTATCAGAGTGAAGGTTTGGATGCCCCTTCACGACAAAGCATGTCAAATGATATGGATAAAGCTTCCCGATCTGGAAACTGGATTTGACAATTTGAGAATTTTAAACAAGTGTTTTGAGATGAAAATCCGTAAGATGGTAAAGGATTCTGATGATACTGATTATGAAATTTTTCCAGATTATGATAGGAGAGATGTCCTCTATTGTGCAATTCATTTAGGATTCCGACAACTTTTGTTTTGACACAAATTTTGCTCAAGAAATAGGTTTTTTGGTTTGTTTGTCACTCTGTTTTGATGAAAACTGATGTTTGACGAAAAAGGCTTCTAAAAATGTTTTTGAAATTTTTAAAATTTTTCTCGATTTTGCTCTCTGTTTTCTTGTTTTGGATCACGAGCTAGAACAGAGTCTACATGCGCTACTGAATTTACTTGATGCGCTAAAACAATGATCACACGTGCTAAGCTGCCCCTAGACACGCGCTAAAGTTGGGATTTTTTAAAATGGTGGTCTAACAGTTGTAAAAGTTTATGCGCTATCCTGGGTCTTCGACGCGCTAACTTTTTGACCTTATGCGCTAATGTGTCTATGCCACGCGCTAAGCTGTTTCTTCTACGCGCTAAAGTTCAGACTGCTGAAAATTGTTGTCGAATTTGTTTGAAAAAGCTACGCGCTATACTGAGCTTGTCACGCGCTAACTTTTAAACTTTATGCGCTAATTCTTAGTTCCTACGCGCTAGGATGTTGCTGCCATGCGCTAGACTATTTTTCGGATGCGCTAAAGGAATTTATACTATTTTGCCTTATGATAAAAATGC
This sequence comes from Cryptomeria japonica, assembly GCF_030272615.1. Lineage (NCBI taxonomy): Eukaryota > Viridiplantae > Streptophyta > Pinopsida > Cupressales > Cupressaceae > Cryptomeria > Cryptomeria japonica. The sequence continues at coordinate 614,039,828 of NC_081413.1, forward strand.
TACTGTTTTAACCCCATGTGCTAATTTGAGGTTTGGATGCGCTAACAGAAGTTTTATACACGCTAAGATGTTGCTCTTATGCGCTAGACTGCCCCTGATTTTTCCTTTGGTCTGGTTTTTGTCGATTTTGAAAAAAAAATTATGAGTTTTTCAAGTTTGATGGATAATTTTCTAAGGTAATAAATGCAAGCACGACACAAAAAGTACAACCATTTTTGCCTAATCTAACAAAAAGTGTATGTTCTGCGAGGATGTGTTCAAATCCCCAATGTTTTAACAGGTTTGGATACAAGTAATACACTTCAGAAAGACTCTTTAGTCAAGGGTCATAAATAACATCATAGCCCACTAGTCTCGATACTCCGTCAGCTCAAACAGCCGTGTCACCCCCTAAAGGGTGCCCTTTTTTTGCCTTTTGCCAGAAATTAACTCAAAGTGAATTGCTTCACAGTTGAGTAGTTATCTTGGGAGATATATGGTGAGTAATCTTGGGGGCGGATTCTTCCCCACCCTTGCACTATGATGTTATAAATGTCTGGTTACTGATTCAGTTCAAAGCTTCTAATTCTATGGTTCATAATCAGGCTTCCCGTTCGACCGTCAGTGATAAACTCCCTCAGGAGGCTTCCCAACCTTTAGAACAAAGGCTTTACGTATCTCAAGGATACTGGGGGAAGGCTAATCACTGCGCGCAACCGTTGAAAAGGACTTTCGTCACTTTCCACATTTGATTATAGTGGGTTGAAATTCTTGGTGTCAAAGCCGTTCCCTTCACACCAGCCATAAACGGCTTTAAAAGTTGATTTCAACTCCTCGGGAAGGTAGGCCTGCTAAAGGTTTTAATGCTTGAATTACTGAAAACTGTAAGAGTGGTCTGGATTTTTGATCACCCAGTTAAGGGGAGAGCATATTCCTCCCACTTTCAAGACAAAGCAATCAATTGGGTTTATTTTATCCTTTCAAATCAGTGATTTGCTAAAATCTAGGCGGAGATGTTGCTCCACAAAAACATGGTGTTCATTTTACCTTAAAAGAATGATTTTTTGATCTATGAAAAGGAAATGGTCAACAAAGCAAATTTTTGATTTTGCGGTCAACAAAAGAAATCTGTTAAAAGAAAAGGAGTCCGCTCCACCTACAAGAAATTTGTTAGAGTCCTGCAAGCAAACCAGAAAAATAAAATGTTAGATGATTTGGGGGACTTCCACAAGTCTAAAATTTCAGTTCGGTTACAATTTTTTTTTTTTTTTGTCTTTTCTCTATCTGTGATGCACTACAGAATGGCCTGCACGCGCTACAATAAAAACTAGATGCACTAAACTTATGTTTCTCTATGCTATACTATTGCTTGGATGCGCTACTCTGTGAGTGGAAGCGCTGCTCTGTTCCTTTTCTTTCTCCCGCGCTCAGTCCTATAAGAAAATGAAAATTAGATGCATTAACGTTTGAGTTTCACGCGTTGGATGATGGACTATAAGCGCTAAACTGTGGATCGCATGGGCTATTCTGTTTATTGAATGCGCTACTCTATGTTTCGCCCGCGTCGAGACCTACAAGAAAATATTAGAGGGAGTCATGCGCTAAAGAAAGGTCTTCACGCGCTAGAGTATGGATCTCACGCACTAAACAATGAGCGGGATGCGCTAGACTATTAACCAGATGTGCTATGGAATATTTCTGACGCGTCGATTCCTGTTTCCCATGGACCTGCAAAAGTCATTAATTTGAAAAACCGATTTGTTATTTGGGGTCGTGCCCCACGGTGGGCGCCAGAAATGTATGCGAAAAAAGTGGGCTGATAAAACTTAATATGTGAAAATTTGGTTGAATACTAGTCCACACACACACACAGGACTTCTTGGTGCAAGCTATGGAGTAATAACGTATTACTCAACTTCCCAAGGAGGGTCCCATGGTTCTCTATCTCACAATGTCCCTCAAACCAATGTTTTGATCTCAGATCACTGAACAAAATGGTTCAGGGATGGCAAATGTAAGAATGAGGGATGCTCTGATAGATTTTAGTATGAGATGCGTTATAGGTTAGGTATGATTCTAAAATGCAATAAACTAAATGATAAGATGACAATATTAGTATAAATACTATCCTAGCATACTATATTTAGTCTATGATTGAACTAAAATGATAAAGAAAGTAATCTAAACATGCATATTTAGTCTAATTCCTTATCTAAAAGAGGCTAAATGATGAGCATATATGAAATGAGAAAGCTTGAAAGAATTTGAGCATAAGTGTAATGCTTCAAATTTGAAAGATGATTGTTGAAAATGGAGGAATGAGAGCTCTATTTATAGCACAAACAGGGCAATGGATGATCAGGATTGAATGGTTTAATCAAGGGCCAAGTTTGAAAGTTGGGGATCCATGTGCACAATTGGCACCAATGAAATGGTGACAAGTGTCAACATAGGATTGGGTTGAGAAAAGAGATTGGAGGCATTAAAGGCCTGAGAAGACCTCATGGTTATCTAGAGGGTAAGAGTCAAGTTTAAGTTAGGATTACCCACTGGATTAAGACTTAATCCAAGGATAAACCTTTGTGCAAATGATTAAGAGATAATCATGGTCAAAGCATTAATGGCTTGATGAGACCCTTGGGTTGGATGAAGGTTGAGTCAAAACAAATGTTTAACCATGTGGGAGGGTTTGAGTTAACCATTAATGGTTATTGGAGACTTTGGGGATTAAGTGGTTGAAGGTTGAAAGCCTTCAATGGTTATCAAAGACTTTGAGCCATTTAGTGGTTGAAGGTTGAAAGCCTTCAATGGTTATCAAAGACTTTGAGGTTTTAAGAAGTGACTTCCCTTTGCTTAGGGATGTGACAAAGTTTAGAGGAGGGGTTAGGTTAATTAGAAGCGATTAGAAGATTTTAGAAGGGATTAGAAAGGGGTTTAGGATTTTGCAAGTGGATAGAGGGATAATAGGATTTAATTGAAATAAAGTAATTTAATTCAATTTGGTTGCAATTAAATAAATTTGATTTATTCAATTTAGGATAACTATTTAATTAAATTTGAATTTAATTAAAAGTGGATAGGGGGGATTTAATTGAATAAAATAATTTATTCATTAAATAGGTATAGTGAATTTTAATTTAAATAAATTGAGTAATTTACTTAATTAAATAGAGGAAGGTGGATAATTTAATTAAATTGGATTTAATTAAATAGAGAAATGAATATAAAATATTTATTTAGGAATATGGTCATTTTTATACATCTATAGTAAGACGTGAAGATCCTCCTACACACGTACATCAACCATCATCATTAGTTGTTTTGTTTAAAACTTTCTTAAGTTTAAACCTAGACTATCAATAGATACTTTGATCAAGTATCTTCGGGTCTCAACAGGTAAGCAATCATGACACACCTAGACTTCAACAGACATTTATCTTAATGACCTAAGTCTCATTAGGGCTGCTATGGTTCAATATAACTCTCACCTCACATCTCTATCCATCCATCATTAGCATTAGGAGATCCTTTTTCAAACACATTGAGGCATCTATCTTCCTACACATAATCGCTATTTTGAACACAACAATGCTAATACTATCACAAAAGCGCTAAATCAACTATGCAACAACGCTAAACCAATAATAGCGCTATATTGACTATACCATAGTGCTACATCATAGCAATAGCGCTCAATCAACTACTCAATAGCGTTACACAAACAACAACGTTAAAACAACTACACCATAGCGCAATTTTTGACAACAATGTTGAAACCACTATGCAATAGCGCTATAGCGGCACAATAGCGCTAATTTAGTTGACAACAGCACCAAAACATAGTTTTAGCTCTATTGTGTTGACTCAACTTAGACGAAGAAAAAAAATAACAAAAATGCACAAAATTCAAAAATTCAAATTTACATACTACTGGTCCGTAGTCGTCTAGCCGCTGGAATCATCGGACTTTCTCTGAACAGTGCTCTGCTATGGGAACCGGCATCTTGACTATTGCTTGCTCTTCCAAAAGGTCACTCCCAAAGCTCAATTTTCACTATGGACGCGAATGCAAATGAACCTGTTTTCACCCTTCCCCCCATATATACCCTTTGTCGTAACCCTAATTTTCCCCCGCTTACTGCTGTGGTCCCGGTGAACTTCCTGAGCCTCCCATTTCTTCATTTTATCTCTGATTTCTTCTATTTTTCACCAACATTGCTAAAATCTTCTCTTCTACCACCCTACCAATTTTCATTTATTTTCAAGAGATCGCCCGATTTTTTGAATTTTTTTGACCTATCTCTCGAGGGGGCATACCACCCATTAAATTAATATTTTATGGGGCATTTCTTCACACCTATTTTTCTTTCTTTGAAACAACACGATAAATCACACCGTCTCAAAGAGGGGAAAATGTAGTCACATAAATCTGTCCATTTTAATTAAATGGATATTTATTATTTATTTGATTAAAAAACCCACTAGCCATCAGTTAATTAAATTCATATTTAATTAATTCATCTTCAAACATTCTCTTATTAATTAAATAAATTATTCAATTTATTTTAATTAATTCATTATACTAAATTCACAATCAATTAGGTGATTAAATTCTATTTTTTTAATTTAATCCCCTTTCTTCTTTTAAATAAATTAAATAAAACATTTATTTAAAACATTTATTCCCCCCCCCACTTGCATTTTCTTACAAATGCAAGTTGCAACCACAAGTTGAAACAAATTAATTATATTTTAATTAAAATCCTATTTTCCCTCACCCACCAAATCCACTTGCACTCCTAAAGCCCTTTCTAGATTCTTCTAAACCCTTCCTAATTAACCTAATCCATCCCTTAATTATTGTCACATTCCTAAGCAACTTGGAGTCACTTCTCAAAGACTTCAAAGTCTTTGAAAAGCATTTAATGCTTTGTGTGTTCAACAATTTAACCTCTAAAGTCTTCCAAACCACTTATGACTCTTACATGACCATTTATGGTTAACCCCTAACTCAACCCTCATGTGATTCATGTGTCTCCTCAAGCATTTATTGCTTTAACCATGGTTATCCCTTTAACCTTTGCACAAGAGTTTATCCATTGGATAAAAGTTTTATTCTTTGAATAAAGAATTTATTCACTCAACCCAATTTTGACCTTACCTCCCAAGTTAACCCTCAGGTCATGTCAAGCATTTAATGCTTATTCCCTCTCCTCTTAACCCCTCTCATGTTGACACTTGTCATCCTGGGATTGGGTTGAAGGCCCTCACATGGAGTTAATACCATTCAATCCTGACCCTTGTTGAGATTACTAAATCTCAACCATCCATTGCTCCATTTTCCCTATAAATGGAGCCCATTTCTTCATACTCCAGATCCTAAAAACTTGTATGCATCTAAGTTATAGAGAATTTTAGAGAGCATTTAGCATATTTTAGTCATATTCACTCTTTTGGTTAAAATAAACAAATAGCATTTAGATAACTCATCTTTATTTGGTTATTAAGCTTGCATTTGCATACTTTTCATAATCATCGACAATCTTGAACCTCCATAAGGCATCCATAGTGCAAAAAGCTGCTGAGAGCTACACTAATTTGGAATTTGGAGAGGAGATGAACAAGGAAGGAGAAGCTACCAGCATGGTAGAGAGCATATGGAGAAGTTTAGTTACTTTTTGTAGATTCCTTAAGCTTTCTATTTGTTTAGTAGTGTCTTTCTTGATATGCTTGCTTAGGATAGTATTCAATCTTTGACTTGCTAACACTATGACTAACTCTTGTCTTTTGTGTTTCCTTGTGTGTGCTTAGCTATCAAACCAGGTTCTTACTAATCCTTCTTTTTTGCAGAGCATCAGGATCTATAAGCACTAAGATTTAAAATCAACTTCAAATTTGCATTGCAATTGGCTCCTAGAAGAGAGTAAAATGAGTTTTCAAAAATTATAGAGAACTACTTTATGGAATAACTAACTAACTTTATGATGAAAGCTATGGGATACACACACACACACATCCTAATTCAAATTCAAATGCAATATTACCCACCTAGATGAGTAACAACTACTAACTTAAACTACATAATACTTGATGTCTTTATTACAATGAATTTACTCCTTCAAATGAAATTAAAGGTTTCACAAATAGCCGATGAAAGTAGAATTAGAGAGAACAAATGTATCATCTAGTTGGAGAAATTAGAAGACTGACTAAGAGTTCCATGTTGTTGGATAGGAAGTTTATAACTCCGCAACTTGAAATGACTTTCAACACATCCGAAAACATATCCAGGAAAGGTAGAACAAGATATAATAGCAAAAATCTTGAATATCGGTTGTTTCTTAATTGATTAGTCATAAAGGTAATACATTTAGCACAAAATACTATTTCTAATATATATCCTCTAACTAGCAAAGTATAAGAGAAAAAGAAGTAAACATGCATGCATATAGTCTTCCACCAAGCACATTAATTAACAAAATACATAGAGTTTTTAAGCATAAATTATGATTAAAAATGTCATTTTTAAGTGCTCATCATAAATCACTTGTTTACATCATCTACAAATTCCATATGGTTTAGTGGTTATAGGTGTCCAAATTGAAATTTTTTTTAAAAGTGTTTATTTCAATGTCAAAGTTGACTAAAAAGTGTAACCCAATATTGTGGGATCATCGACAACATAATATTAATATGACATATAGAGGAATTGAGATACAAATAGAAGAATGCCATGACACATTTGGCCCCTTTATTACCTTATTTCAACAAAGCAATAAGGGTCATCCAAAGATATCCTAACATAACACGAAGACATATCAGCAACACATCACGCGGGAAGCACATTACGCACAAGCAAACACACATAAGAATCTATTGCACAAGTGAAGCTAGTCAAGAAAATCATTGGCCCCCAATCTTGCTTAACATAATAGGGATGTTGCACAATATGTAAGAGGAGAAACAACAAGCAAAGTAGATAGAGCTCCTACAAGTTACAAACAAGGACCGTGCTCTAATGATGAGTCGATTTGTTTGTCACTAGGAGCTAGGGTTAATTCTTTCAAAAATTGTGAAGATAGTTCATGATTAATCTCAATAACCTTATATATATTATCAAAATCATTAGTATCAATATTTTTAGCATTATCATCAACATCAACATCAACATCATCATCTAAGTTAATCACAAAAGGATTTTTAACATGTAAAGGAAATGAACTATCATTTTTCATAGACATTTATTTACTTCTGACATGGTAAATTAATTTGAACTTTCCCCATAGGGTTAGGTGAAGGTTGGAAAAATGGGACAAAGTCAAGATTTGGCATCTTCAGGGAGGAATTGATTTGGGAAGAAAGTTCATGAGCCTTGACACAATATCTTTGTTGATGTTCTCTCGCACTATAATTTCTCTTAGTTTAACTCAAAAATTGGAAAGGTTGAGGATCAATAAACATCGGATTCTTTGATAAACTTATAAGGAATTGAGAGGGGGGTGAATCAGTGCAAGCAAAAACAACAACACAAATCTGATCGCCACTTTAGATATCTTAAAACTTAATAAACATAAAAGAAAGATCACCATATAAGCTAACACCCAATATATCATGATCCACATAACACACCTGGAAACCAAAAAGGGATAAACCATGGTGGGAGTTATTACCCACAAGATTCACTATCTGCAGAATAGAAATCTTTGACCGGTTAAGGTCATACAAACATGCCCGATTAGGACCAGACCTTGTTAGGAGTCACTTGGTGAAGGGATTTCAATATTAGCCTTGTTAAAATCTTTTCCCTGTTAGGAGTAACCTCGCAAGATGATTTAGACTCAAGTTAATGAGCTACCCTGTTAGGGGATTTACAATTTTAGGCATGTTAGGACCTACTCAGTTAGGGGATTTGACTACTGCAAACTATTAGGAAAACAACAATTATGTCATTTGCATGTAGCACCTTTGTGCCTAATAATAACCACTTCAATTCCACTCAATACATCAACAATAGTTCAAAACAATCATTCACAATTCATCGCATAATTAAATTCTCAATCTTCTCTACTAATCTCATCATTCATCTCGTAACTCATCATACTTATTATAAACATCAACTTAGTCAGCTAATAACCTTGGAACAATTTCTTAGGTTCAATGAATCTGGACAATCTTACACTTCATCCTTTACTTATGTCAGCCACCAACATAACAATCTAAAAATAAAACATAATCATTACCGGTTTAACCATTTTAAGTCATTTTTCTCTACCGATTGACTGTTCTTCAAGATTGACTTCTCTATTTATCAAAACTTGATCATCCTATTGAATCTGCCAATGCAGTGTTGAATATAACTGCAAGTACCTGTCTCCAACATTCCTATAGAATCACATAACCTAACTCTTCATTGATCTCTTATACTAGTTGCTTGAATACAACTCATGTTGACCAGTTGAAGTCCTATTGCCAATTCACTAATAAACTATCTCCTCTACCAGTTATGCTTTACTAGTTGACCTAAAATACTTAGATGACTATCAAAACATAGTTTTTATCAATGACAACATAAAGCAAGTCATCAATCACCCCGTTACATCAAAACATCATCATCAAGCCAACAATCTCCTCCTTTGGCATTGATGGCAACCCTTAGGAAAAAAAAATTCTAAGTGTACAATACAAAAATGAACTCAACTCATGACACATACTCCCCCTTAGCAATTACAACATTTTACAAGACTTGTCTACTACTCCCATTACAATCTGCTACAAAATTTTGACTCATACTACTACTCCCCCTTTGACAGCAATGGCAAAGGTAAGTAAATAAATGAAAGATAAATGCAATATGCATCAAAAAAATTTCATTACCATATATAGATATAAAATTTCAAAATGTTTTTACAATGCCATTTTAGAAATTGTATCTCCAAAATGAGACTTTAACTGCTTCAAATCATTGTGCCAAGTCTCCAAAAGTGTGTCGGTTATCTCAACATGTGTTTTGATCTGAAGTGCTAGCTCCTCTATTGCATCAATAGTACTCATCTTAGGTGTTGCAAGGATAGCTTTTGTCTCTTTGTAGCCTCTCTGCAAGATTTTAAATTTAGGTATCAACAATGTCTGAAGTTCCTACATTAACTTAGTCCTTTTGACCTGTTCATTTTCATAAGCATTGAGCTTATGTTCAAGTTCATCTTAACTAATCTTCCAAAAGTTATAGCAGAATCACTTAGGGGGCTAAGTGATTCACTTATAACTTCAAGTTCCTTTTTAGTTTCTTATTTCATTTTCATCAGATCATCACAAAATAATGAAAACTTTGCAACAGTGGAAAGGATTTTACCTCCAGTTAACAATGCATCTTTAACATGATATTTATTAACCATTAGAGCAACTTTGTCTTTATCAATATTATTCATTAACTGCTCTACCCTTTTCTTCTTGTATTCCTTTTCCACATTAAAAAATGCTACGTCTTCAAAAAAAATCATTTATTCTCTAGCAAATGAAATAATTGTCTCAACTTATTAATCGGTGTAGGAAGGCTATCTATGTTTGTCTTTGATAACATACTAGACAAAATATCAACTGCACATTGTATAGTTTGAGCTTCCTTTTGTTGTTCCTTCATCCTTTTCATCTTATCTTTAGATTGCATGGTAGATGTAATCTCCATTAGTTATGTATAACTCAATGCATCCATATTGATGGGGTTTTGTATACTTAATGCATCATCATCCTCATCATCATCAAATGTCTTTTTGGAAGTAAGTGACAAGGGTGTCACTTTAGGTTTTGTTTTTACTTTTTTCAATTCTTCCTCTTCTTTCTTCTCTTCTGTCTTCCCCTCTTCCTTCTCCTTGTCCTTTACTAGTGGTGTTTGTGTATCAACTTTCTATTGCTCTTCATCTTTCTCCTGTCCATGTTCATGTTATTCAGTCATTTGAACATCTTCATCATGTATATCCTTAGTTTGATCTTTCTTTTCCTCCTCAGTACCGATTACCTTGACTTTTCTATCATCATCTGGAATTATAAGAGTTCCAATTTGTACAATTACCGGTTCTGTCTTTTTTTCTTTATCTACCAGTTGGTCTACAAAAACAATCTCATCTAATAAAAAATCATCAATATTTACATCATCTGAGAGATCTTCTTCCTTAAGTCTCATTGGTTGCTCTTCCTCCTCATCGGGTATCAAACCTAGTAACTTCTTCAATGTCTGTTCAATTTCCATGTGATCTGATTGGGTCTCACCAATTAACAATCTTGTAAACCTTTTCTTAGATCTAAAATATGATTTAGCCTTTGCAAGAATTTCATCTACCTCCTCCTTTATGGCTTCAAGTTGCAAGTTTTTAAGAATAAATTCAACAAATTATCTATCCTATTTTATTGGTGCATGTCATCTAGCATCAAGCTTATTATACAAAGAATTTGAAATCTACCCTTGCAATTCAATTATGGATTTACAATATTTATTCAACATAAAAACAACTCCATCCTCTATCTTCCTTTTTTCATTCTCACTAAACTTATCATACAATTTATCCAAACATTTAAGAATACCATATTTCTTAATATGCATTATTGTTTCTTCAAAACTATAGGCTTAGTTACCAGTTTCTTTACTATCTTGACAATGGAAGTTCCAACAACCTTTGATCTCTTACCACTAGTTGTCAAAGATTTCTTCTCACCTTCTAATTCAGTTTCTTTGCTTGTTCCTTTTTCCTCTTGCCTATAGTTACCAGCTATTTAGGTACAGGGGGTTCAGTGACTTTACCTTTTCTCTTGAATTGTATCTTGGAAGGCTTCTCCTTCTTTGCTTCAATAGGTTTTTCCTTCTTAACCTTTGTAGGTTTCTCTTTCTCGACTTCTCCACTTCTTGTCTTCATACCGGTGTTGGTACCGATTGGGGCACTAGAGGTTCCTGCCCTTTTAGCTTTATGTTTAGCTCTAGCCTCTACTATTTCCTCCTTGGTAAAACCTTTTTGTACAACTAATTGTTCCACTTCTTTTCTTACCTTTCTAGCAATTACCGGTTTGTTTAATTCATAATGTACTTATAGAGATTTCTCTTTATAGGTTCCAAATATTTAACAATAGTATCTATCGGTTATGCTAGAAAGTGTTCTGCATATGCCACCAATAGATCTTCTTTGACTTCATATCCCATTGGAATCACCCAAGTTGTCTTGGAATCAACTGCCTCCATCTAACATGTGTCTGTGTCAACCAAAAAATAGATGTTATCTTTATATCTACTAACAACCTGTGTCGGTATCCTCTCTCTTGCATGCATCTTTTTCTGAAAATATTTAAAATATCCCCAAGCAATCTTACCAACATCATTACCTAACATCCTGATGTTATTCTTCATCTGTAACAATGCAAGTTTGTCCTTAGACCACTGAACATGACCTATACTAGGAAAGAAATTCTGAAAATAAAAGAACAATCCAACAATCAGTTGTCCAAACTTGAATCTCAGTCTTTTATCTTTCTTAATGGATTCAACATTAAGAATTAACTGACTTCTTAATGCCTTAGACAAATCATAATCAACATTTTCTTTGATCATTCGGTAAGTAGTATGGATGGCTGCTAGTAGGGATGTTGTTCATCCTGCTGTAATGATATATCTGACAAACTACAACCATTGAAGTAGATTGAACTGCGAGATCATCAATTTCATTAACAATCATGGCTCTTCCATCCCATTGAGAATTGGTCAGCTTGGCAACATCATCCTTAGGAACCGATCTCAGTATTGGAACTTCACTGGTGGAACACAATCCAGTTACTGCATTAATCGCTTCTTTGGTGATCTTATGTGGTCTATCAAGCCACATAAACTAGTCACGTACATGACTCAAAACATATCTTACATGATCATCTTCAAAATCATCAATAGAATTCAGTGCATGGTGAAAACCTTTATTGGTAACCCTCCTATATTGTTCTTTCAATACTCCATTCTTGTCACACATTACCCTATATTGATCAAATATTGCAAAGATTCCTAGATCCTCCAACTTACTGTGAATGTATGATCTAACATCCTCTACATGAAAAACTCCATATGGGACTCCAGATATGGCTCCGACAGGATCATTTTCAATGGATTTAAAAGGGTGCCTCTTAAACTATGGACGAGGCTTGACTATAAAATCTATCAAATGTGGTGTATCCATGTTCAATGATTCAAACTTAGAAACAGATATAAGGATTTGTTGGATAAATACTTTTCAATTCTTTCACAACTAGGGTTTCAACACTAAGAATGCACTTTCACCGATTACCGGTCGTAGATCACTCCAAATCTTCCATTAACCCAATCAAATGTTGCTCACAAAAACTCTTCTCTACTCTTTTCTCTCTCCGAGTGCTCTCAAGAATGCAAAGTGACAAATGATATTCAAAAAGTCATTTTATTTGCTCATTACCTACCGCATTAAATGCTATACTCGGTTGTATAAACAAATAAACCCTAAAACACCATTCAATATACTACCGGTTCTCATATTACATCAAATCTACTGGTAAAAATTCAAAATAACTACACAGTATCATAATGCATCAAGATATACAGATTTATCTTACCGCACACCATATAGGAGGGTCCGGAAATAGATCTAACATTAAGCTCCTCCTAAGCCTTTTATTAGCTTAGTTTGTCAGTGATGAGTTCTCCACACTAGGTGAAGAATTAGGATCTTCCAATGGTTTCTCATCACTCTTTTTTCTCTAGATCTTGTTCATCTCTACTCTAGCCTCCTATACATCAACTTTCATCTTCCCTTTCTAGTTAGTAGATTAATTTACTGGTTGATTTACTTTAGCTCTGCAAAACTTTACAAGGTGTCCCAGTTGGTGACAATGAAAAAATGTCATACCAAATGCTCTCTAGGGTCCAGCATTGCCTCTACCAGTCCTTCTCCTGCAATTTATTGCTACATGACTGTACTTATGATAGATTGTGCAAATCACATTCATTCTCTTTTCCATCTCATAGGGACTAGACCGGTTATCATAGTGTCTCTACCAATTTTCATTTCTCTGGTCATTAAAAGTTCTTTTCCAATCTCCACCAGACCTCTGATTCATGTGGGGTGTCAGATTATTTATTCCATACCTGCATTCAATAGCTCTACTCCCATACATGTTGCAAGTATAACAATATCCATTAAAGGTTCTAAGCACATATCCTTGATATGTATTAGGTTTATAACCATTAACAACATTAGATCTGCTTCTACAAACATTAGTAGTATGACCTACCTTATGACATTTATACCATATTGGTTTGTAAGGTTTCCTACATGTGGATTTCTGGATCCTAGGTACAAATTTACCTTCTTCAATATTGTCCTTAGTACTGGAAGGGTCACCTTTCTCAAATGCAGTATAACCCAAGCCTTGTGTCTCGCCTTTCATCCTATGTGATTAAGTCTGTTCATCAAGCATATTATAACTTTTGTTAAACTTTACAAGTGTTTCACTAGCATCAACAAGTTCATTTGTAAGATCTTCATTCTTTTTCATTAGAATTTCTCTTAGAGACACTGCCATGTCTAGATCATCCTTTATTTCTTCTTTTTCTTCTTTTTTCTCATGAAGATGAGTATACAGGGTTCCAACCTCCCAGTTTAGTTTAAAGATCTCATTTTCTTTTTCTCTAATCTTTTCTTCTGTTGTCCTCCTTGCTTCAAGCTCTTGACTAATCCTGATGGTTAGGGCTTCCAACTCTCTCCTTGTATTTTCCTTGTAATCATTCAGCTTTTCTACCTCATTGACCAATGCATCCATGTTTGCTTCATTAGAAAAACCGCTTTCAGTAAACTCCATCAGTTGTTCTGCTATCTCTCTTCTCTTAGCAAGTGAAGCTTTATACTTAACCCTCAATTCACCTAGGTCTTCTTCAAATTCTGCAAGATAGTTAGACATCTCTCTATAACTCATTCCTTCCCCCATTTTTGCCTTAGGGATCCTTCCAAAGTAGTTAAGCCTTAGGGATCCTTCCAAAGTAGTTAAGCCTTAAGTAAATTAAGCTTTGATACCAATTGATAAACTTATAAGGCACTGAGAGGGGGGGTGAATCAATTCAAGCAAAAAAAACACAAATCTAATCAGCACTTTAAATAACTTAAAGCTTAATAAGCATAAAAGAAATATCACCACATAAACTAACACCCAATATATCATGCCCCACATAACACAATGATTTATATGTGGAAACCCAAAAGGGAAAAAGCACGGTGGGAGTTAGTACCCACAAGATTCACTATCTATAGATTATAAATCTTTGACCGGTTAAGGTCATACAAACATGCCCAGTTAGGAGAAGACCCTATTAGGAGTCACCCAATGAAGGGATTTAAATACTTGCCCTGTTAAAGCTTTTTCCTATTAGGAGAAACCTCATAAGAGGATTTAGACTCAGGTTAATGAGCTATCATGTTAGGGGATTTACAATTTTAAGCCTGTTAGGACCTACCTGGTTAGGGGATTTGATTGCTGCAAACTGTTAAGAAAATAATAGTTATGTGATATGCATGTAGCACCTCTCTACCTATAATATATGCTTCAATTCCACTCAATACATCAACAACTCTTCAGAACAGTCCTTCACAATTCACTGCACAATCAAATTTTGAATCTTCGCTACTGATCTCATCATTCATCTCATAACTCATCAAACTTATTATAAACATCAACTTAGTCGGCTAATAACCTTGGAATAATTTTCTAGGTTCAAAGACTCTGGACAATCTTACACTTCATGCTTTACCTATGTCGGCCACTAACATAACAAGCCAAAAATAAAACTTAATCATTACCAGTTTAACCGTTTTAAGTCATTCTGCTCTACCAGTTGACTGCTCTGTTTATCAAAACTTGATCATCCTATTGAATCTTCCAATGCGATGTTGACTATACCTGTAAGTACCTATCTCCAACATTCCTATAGAACCGCATCACCTAACTCTTCATTATTCACTTATACCGGTTGTTTGAATACAACTCTATTCATGTTTATCAGTTCACTAATAAACTGTCTCCTCTACCGATTATGCTTTACCGGTTGACCTAAAAGACTTAGATGACTATCAAAAAATAGTTGTCATCAATGAAAACATAAAACAATTCATCAATAACCCCATTACATCAAAACATCATCATCAAGCCAACATTTTTTTCTTCTCTTGTAAGGGGAAGAACCGAAGAAAACCCACTAGGATAAGAGATACAATATGCTGGGTGTTTGCTTTTATAAGATATAATGGGTGGGACCACAACATATAGAGGGGGAATAAAAGGAGTGGGATGAAGTCCAAGTCTAGGATGAGGAAGAGGAATACCATATATGAAGTATTTTTAGGTTTACTTAAGGCCGATATCATCTCATTTTTCCATTTTGGATAAGATAGGAAAATAGCATAATTTTGAGGTTTCAATGGTTTAGTTTGCTAAGGCCAAAAGTAATCAGGAGTAAAATTTACATATCTTGTTTTTGGTTGAAAAAGGATATGATTGGTTTTGATAATATGCCCATTTTGAGGGAACTTCAAACCCTTATGGATGGTAGAAGGGATAACTTTCATGGAAGAGAGACAAGGATGTCCCAACTTCACATGAAATTGATCGGAGGTAGGGATGATAGAAAAGGTAACATCCAAGCACTTAGTACCAACCTCAATTGGAAGAGTGAGAGAACCTATAGTAGGAGAAGAAAAACCAGTATGCACCTTAATTATAACATCAGATTTTTCATATGTATCTTGATGAAATTGTTGAGTATAGAGATGTTCTTTAGTAATAACATTCACCATACACACTAAATCAATAAGCACTCCTCATGAGATATTTCCTTTAATATTTGAAATGATGTATAATGGTCCATTGGGTGCTTCAATGGTCTCCCTATAATCAAAGGTAATGAATGTTTAGGTTTAGGTTTGGGTTGTTCAATAAGGTTCACAATATTGTTAGAAGATATGCCCATGTCATTAGGAGTAATTGTGAGTGGCTTAGATTCAATGACATAGTAGAATGAGAAGGAAAAGAATTAGTAAAGATTTGAAATTTTTAATTAGGAGATTCTATGGATTTATTTCCTTTATCATTCACACCCTCCACATATATGATATTGTAATTAATAAGGTATTGGATCTTATGTCTCAATTTGTAACACTTTTAGTATCATGACTAGCTTGACGATGGTGTTGGAAAAATGCTTTATTAATCAAAATAAGTTGGTAAAGGTTTAGATGTATCTATATATTTAATAGGAGGAAGTTGCAACACATTATAATTCATCAATATAAGCATTAAAAAATGTAAAGATTCAGAAATTGGAGCTAATTCTCTTCTAAAGATTGATGATAAAAGGGCCACACCTAGTATTGTGGCCGCAATTTGCGTATTAATATGATTGGAAGAGTTATCATTAATCTTGATGAAGCCTTTATTTTGTTTTTAGATATTTTGGAATCAATTTTGAGTTCTCTCATTCTTATCAACTAGATCCATTGAAGAAGAGGATTCAAACTAGCTCACTTGAAGCTGATAGTTATAAAGCACTACACACAATTGTTTAAAAGATAAAAAATTAGAAAATAGAAGCTTATCTCTAATTTCGTTTTGTAAATTAGTATTGAAAATTCTTTGAACATCACCATCAGGCAGACGATAAGCAATTTTTGAATGCAAATTATTATATCTACCAATGGAATCAATCACTTTTTCTTTAACTCAAATGTTTATATCTACTAATGAAATCAATCACTTTTTCTTTTACTCCATACAAGGAATCTAATCTATCAAAGTAATTTTAGGACCAATTTTATTTTGAATTTGTTGAAATATTACATTAGCCAATTGTTGAAAAGAAGTTATGTAATAAGGAGGAAAAGAGAAATACCATTGCTGAGCTTTATCTCTAAAAGTGCGAGCAAATTTTTATTCCACGAGTCTATGATCATGAGAGAAGTCACTTGTTGGATTTTGATCATTTAGTCGACTGGTAATGCAATGTGATGCTTGGTGCAATCGGTACTTGTCGGTAGATGAAAAGAGGTTAGATTTATGTGTGATGACTATTCTACATATTGTCATTGATGGAAACTATGTTTTTCTTGTCATCCATATTATACAATGCAACTGGTAGGAGTTAACCAGTAAACATAATTAATTTCATCAGAACCGGTAAGAAGATTCTTAACTGGTAAATTGACAGACAAAGTCAAACCGACAACCGATACAAGAAATCCCTGAAGGATGAAGGGATGTGGTTTTGCAAGAACATCAAATACTACCAAATGAAGCTATATTCATGACCGCACAAGCAGATTTGATCGAGTGTGTGAACTTTGTTTGATAGAACAATTATGATGGCAGAAACCTAATCGGTAGTGATATAAGTCACTGAGATGGGTAAAATGGCACAAATTTGGATTAGTTATGTCGGTAGTTGACCTAATTAATGTGTACATTGCAAGATTGTCTAGATACATTGAACCTAGGGAATTGTAACAAGGTTCTAGCCGACCTAATGATACTTTAAAAATATGTGATGAAGTATGAATGATATAAAATGAAGAATGAATGTGAATGAATGAATCTGTGAAGAAAGTTAGCAAATCTTGTATTTTATGATAGTGTGAAGATCACAGGAGTTGAGAGATGAAATCTTTGTGATATTGTAATGTTCTGAAGTGGATCTTATCAGACACAAAAGGTGTTATATAGAGATCATTTGTACTTGTTGTCTTTCTAACAGTTGTAGCAAGAAAATCCTCTTACAAGGTCACTCCTAATAGGGTGCAATCAGATCCTAACAATTTTGATCATTAAATCTTCTAATCAGGTGACACATTAACTTGTGTTTGAAAATCCTAGTAACTTGGGTATCTCCTAACAAGGTTGTCCTCACAAGCCTTATTGTATAGCTCTTAACTGGGCTTAGACACTTCTAACAGGGTGTGCCCCTAACCGAGTGTTGTAAGATCTTAATCGGTCAGATCTCTACACTGCAGATAGTAGATATTGTGGGTACTAACTCCCACCATGGTTTTTCCCATTTGGGTTTTCCAAATATATTCTTTTGTGTCATGTGGTTTATGTTTCATGTGGTGATTTCATACTTGGTATTATTTCTCTTATTCTTATTGATTTTTAAGTTAGTAAAGTTGATTATCAGATTTGTATTGTTTTTACTTGCACTGATTCACCCCCCCCTCTCTGTGCATTATAAGTTCATCATCACTACACAAGGTTTAAAATTTTTTCACATGAGTAAAGGGGTCACCTTTTCCATTATTTAACTCCAATTAGGGAATTTTCATGTTCTTAGGAGCAATCTCACGAACCACATAATTAGATAGTGGGATAGCTACATCAAATATAGGGAGATTGAACTTAGATTATATTAAAGAAGCCAATTGTTGTTATAAGGATGACACACTTTGCTCGCAATGTTATTGATAGTGGCCTTAGTGGATGAGTCAGAGTTTAACATGTTGGATTGAGATGGAGGTGTAATATTTTTATAGGTAGGTGGAGGTTGAGAATAAGGAGGTGGAACATTATAGTATAATGGTAAAGGAGATGGTTAGAAAACAAATGGAAGGCTAATAGAATAAGGTATGTAGGAGTATTGATTAATAGGATTGTGTTGGATATTGTTGTTGCTAGGATATGTTGTTATCATTGATGTCACCATATTCCTATGTTTTGGTGATCTAGTGAGTTGGTCTAGTTGGTTTATCTATTTGATATGCTAAATAAACTAGAGATGCTTCATTCTTTATTGATTCCATGGTGCTATGTGATGATTTGATCAAGTTGATGATTCTGGTATGGAGATTGGTTTTTAGTGTTCAGTATTGCAATGTTCTAGTGTTTGATCTGTTGTGCTCTGGTATGATCATATCTCATGTTGCATATTTGAGAGAGTGTTTGAGATGTTCATGTGTATATTCATTTCAGATGGTTCATGATTTGATTCTTTGCAAGCTATCTTTCTTGTTCAAGTTGTTGTTGTTAAGTGTTCTTGAGTGCTAGCGTGTTGATCAATGAAGATTTGAATGTGTTGTTGGTGCAACTATTGTGGATGGTTCTAATGTGCTTGTTGGTGTTTCCTAATCATGTCTTATTTGTTATGATGGTCTACATTGATCATTGTGTTATTTCTTGATGACCTTATGGGTCCGGTAATATTCTTTGTGTTATGTGCTTTTTTTGGTGGTGCAACGTGTTGCGGTTGATCTTGGCGATATTTTTGGTGGTGGTGCATATTTGAAGAGTTGATTTAGGTTCATGCTATTTTGTGTATGACATTATATTGGTCTAGTGGTTGATTTATGTATCGTGTGATGTAATTTTATAATTAGGTGTTAAGGGTTTGGCCAACCTTGTAGTCAAGGTTGATGACTTGTATAAATGGGTGTAATATTCATGTAATTAGGTTGTTGTTGAGTCTATATTATCAAAGAGTGGTGTATGTGTGATTAAGTGAATTCATATTTCAGTGTGGTGTATTGAGAAGAGATTGGTGAAGGGCAGGCATATGAGCTTAATCAGAACTGTCATCAGGCATAGCAAATGCTATTTTTGCAATTTATCTTTATCAGATTGTAATCTGAATTTCTTTGTAAGGTAGTGAACCTTCCTTGAGGGTTGTATCCTTTCGAGTCATTATAATTTGAGCAATGAGCTCTAGGCAGTGTACCTGAATGCATGTGCATTCCCCATTGTAATATTTACACATACTACTACAGGGTATCATCTCATTGTGGGTAGGTTCCCATCATTTTTTTACCTTAACTGGGTTTTCCATATAAAAAATATTGGTGTTATGTGTGTTGTTGTTACTGTTTTTATCTTTCTTTTTGTTGCAGTTGATCGAATATGAGATTGTTCTTAATTTGCTTAATCCAGTGAAAATCGATTCAGCCCCCCTCTCAGTTTTCCTTCCTTGTTGTTGCCAAAAGAATTTGCCCTTAAGTATATGTGTAGGATTAGCATTTTGTGTAGATGTAGTCATGATAGAAGATGTAAATATAGACACATTAGGTAATGATGTTAGCATAAGAATGGAATTCTCAACTTGATTTGTAGGATTAGAGTAACCAAGAGGTTTGACACAAATTTTTATTGACATAACTTTGGTAACAATAATATGAGAAATGTCACACAAAACTTCCACACCAATTTCATCACTTTGAATAATTCTCCTCAAGCGTTTAATTAAGGGGATTTCCTTAGTCTTCAATTTTTCTTGACGCATCCATTGTTGAAGCTTATTCAAAGCATAGTCAAGCTTCCCCAATTGGTCAATAGTAGATGAATAATGATGAGTAACTAAGGTCCTAACCGGTATTGAGAGGGGGGCTGAAGCAGTACACACAAAAACTTCTCAACACTTCATCATATTAAAACACAACTGACCGATTGTCTTCACCACTGAGCATAACCATGGCTATACTGATTAAACATAGATACTTCAAACAACATTCAATAGATCTCAAATCTTGATGACCACTTCACTGATATAAACATGCATGAGTTGTATCAACAATACCACAACCATTTAACACTGCATGCATATCTAACTTAATTAGAAACACACAATCATCACATGAAAAACTCACAACCCATAACACAGAGATTTTTCATATGGAAACCCAAATGGGAAAAAACCATGGTGGGAATGAATACCCACAAGCTTGTTTTGAACTCTTTTGAAGTCCACTATGTTAGGAGCCTAGTCCGGTTAAAGACTATACAATAAGGTTCTGTTAGGAATTGATCCTGTTAGGGATCACTTGGTTAAGGGATGGCTATATACCTTGTTAAAGGTTGAAACCCTGTTAAGAGTTACCTTGCTAAAGGATTTAAATAACTCAATGA
This sequence comes from Cryptomeria japonica, assembly GCF_030272615.1. Lineage (NCBI taxonomy): Eukaryota > Viridiplantae > Streptophyta > Pinopsida > Cupressales > Cupressaceae > Cryptomeria > Cryptomeria japonica. Next base: position 614,060,729 of record NC_081413.1, read on the forward strand.
ACTTGAGCCACCTAGTTAGAGGATTTACAACAAAGCCTGTTAAAGCTACTTGGTCAAAGGATTTACATTCTGTTGAAATGGTTAGAAGACAATAGGTAAAACTTCGATCTAATAACAACACTCCTTGCTAAGGCATATCCTTTTCAGTTCCTCTCTTCTGCAATCACACTTTTTAGATTCCTCACTCTGGTTTGGCAAGTATCAAATGCGGACACAAACACAACTTTTTCCAACACCTACAATAACAAAACTCACTGACCTTATAGACAAAAATTAGGTCGGTAGCATAAACCCTAAACCCTAAATATTTTAGGTTTATAATTACAAGCGGTCCAATCCTGACCATAAAATACATTTCATAGAATGAAATGATCTAAAATAGATCTCAAGTCATTTTGCATCGTCCAATCTTCACCGCATTTGGAGAATAGTAACCCATCACACGCTCCTCACACACCACTCAGAAAATCGCACATTCCCGAGGTAGACATTCAATGCATTCGATCTTCATGTGCAAGATCCTCAAGGAAATCCTTCACGTGCACATAAGTGATGTGTCATCCTGATACTTATCCTTATCGTTTGTAAAACACCATCAGTTGCACCACACAAGCCACACCGGAAACCCTAGAGCTGAACTGAGACTACCAACCGGTAGTCATACTTAGTGAACCCCGACACTAGTCCACTCCATCCCGGTTGACCATAACCGCTTCCAATCTTCATACCGGTGTATACCAGTATGCCTTCTTGAGAACTTATTTATATCAATGACAACATACATTGTCACCGCTTCATCATATGCCAACAATCTTCCCCTTTGGCATTGATGGTAATACTCAATGTATCAGTGCTCAATATCTGCACCATTTTGAATAACATATACCAGTTTAACTTAAAAGATCACCACCACCACCTGAACTGGTTAGTGTGCACTTTGCCATATATCTTCATCATTAGATATATTCTCCCCCTTTGACAACAATGCCAAACTGGAGGCACAAGCTTCCAAACTCCACTATGTTGCTCCCCCTATGGAGTAGTATCCTTCAACACATCAATCCTATAAGATCTAACACAGTAGTACCTAACTGATGTGGAGCACACAACTTTAGTTTACTTCATGAAGGGGCAGAACCCCTAATTCACCTCTCAAATAGGTAAATGTAGTCTTCGGTAAGGGCTTAGTGAATATGTCTGCTAGATGCTCCTTATTGGAAACATGTTCTAATACAACCTCTTTATTCCAAACCTTTTCTCTCAAGAAATGATACTTGAGCTCAATGTTCTTAGTCCTAACATGCAATACCGGATTTTTTGGTAATGTTTATTGCACTAGTATTATCACAAAAAATACTCATTGATTCAGATATAGTCACTTTGAAGCCATTCAGTACATGCTTCATCTAAATTGCCTGAGTGCAGTTCATAAATGTTGCCACATACTCTGCTTCAGCTATAGACTGGGAAATACAATTCTACTTGTTTCTTGTCCATGAGACTAGTCTTTTACCAAGGAAGAATGCTCCACCGATTGTGCTCTTCTGGTCATCCACATTACCTACCCAATCTACATCGGTAAACACTTTGAGATCAAAGTCACCATTTTATGGATACCACAATCCATAATCAACTATCCCTTTCAGGTATCTAAGAATCCTTTTTACCGCTACCAAGTGGGATTCTCTTGGACTCTTCTGAAAATGGACCACTATGCCCACTGCATGAGCAATATCCGGTCTTATGTTAACCACATAGTGAAGCTTACCAATCATTGACTAGTACTCCTTCTCATTCACCAACACCGAATCATCCTCCTTAGTTAGTTTGCAGGTAGTCACCATTGTTGTTCCAACCAGTTTTCTCTCCTCCATGCCAAAGGTCTTCAATACCTCTTTGATATACTTGGACTAGGTAATGAAGATACCCTCCTTCATGAAGAACTTTATCTCTCCAATCAGAGACATCTCAAACTCTTTCTTCATTTCATTTGCAAATGCATCAATCATTTCATCATCTCCTCTGAAGGTTATGTCATCTACAAATACTTCAGAGATCAGTATTTGATCACCTTCATATTTCAGGTATATGTTGATGTCCTCACTTGTTCTCTGAAATCCTATCTTCACAAGATGAGAGTGTAACCATTCATACCATTCCCTTGGTGCTTGTTTCAATCCATACAGGGCCTTGTGTAATCTACACACCATGTTACTATCTTCTAACAAAGCAAACCCATCTAGTTGCTCAATATACACTTCTTCTTCTAGGATTCCATTCAAGAATGCAAAATTCACATCCATCTAATATACCTTGAATCCCTTGAAATGTTGCAAATGCAAGTAGCATTCAGACACCTTCCAATCTAGTGATTGGGGAAAAGGTTCTCCATAGTCATCTCCTTCTTCCTAAACATATCCCTTGCATACAAGTCTTTCCTTGTTCCTTACCATTGTGCCTTCTTCATTCAGCTTATTCCTGAAGACCCAATTGGTACCAATGACATTCTTATGTTTTGGTCTAGGCACCAAGGACCATGTTGCATTCTTCTCTATTAGGTCCAACTCCTCTTCCATTGCCTTTATCCAGTCTTCATCGGTAAGTGCCGCTCTAGTGATCTTAGGCTCAAATTTCAAAATCATGCAAGAGTTTTCTTTCACCTTTCTCCTTGTAAGTATTCATGCATCTTTGTCTCCTATGATCTGCTTCGGATCATGATGCAGTCTTACATAATTAGGAATGACCGTAGCAGGTTCCACTTGTTGTTCCTCTTCTTTTTCTGCTTCATCTTCTTCTTCACCCACTGAAGCTTTACCATTATAGAAACATTGAGGTCTTTGCAGTGTTTGTCATTTGTTTCTTTCTTAACTGGTTCCCAGAAGGCTAAACCCACTTCATCTTTTGTTTCCTTGCTATCAGTTTCCTCAGCCTTCTCAGGGGATTCATCAACCCTGAGATTGATACTCTCAACAATCTTTCTGGGTCCTTCTGTTGCAGCACTTGAGAGCTTTTCTTTTAGTGGAATATCCTAGAAATATTCCTTCATCAGACTTAGCATCAAACTTACTCAGATGCTCACCTCTCCTGATATAGCATTTACTCCTAAACACTTTGAAATAACTCACATTGGGATTTCTTCCATTCCATTACTCATTGGGGGTTTTGTCTTTACCTTTCTTGATGAGTACCCGGTTCATGGTATAGACTGCAGTGCTCACCGCTTCTCTCCAAAATGTGTGAGCAACATTTCCTTGGATCAGCATAGTTTTGGCCGCTTCCACTATAGTCCTATTATTCCTCTTTGCTATGTCATTCTATTGTGGTTTCCTTGGGGTAGACAACTGCCTCTTGATGTCATTCTCTTCATAGTACTTTTTGAATTCATCAGAAGTGAATTCACCTCCTTGATCGGTTCTAAGGCAATTTATTCTTCTGCCACTCTCCTTCTCAACCAATGCTCTAAAGGCTTTGAACTTTCCAAATGCCTCAAACTTGTCTTTCAAGAATGTGACCCACATCATTCTTGAGCAGTCATCGGTAAGAATCATGAAATATCGATCTCCCTGAATGCTTCTAGTTTTCATCAGACCACACAGATCGGTGTGCACAAGATCAAGTAAGTTCTCTGTTGAAAAGGACTTACCTTTGAATGTTGAGGAAGACATCTTCCCAAGTTGATATTCTCTGCACAAAGCATTCTTCGGTTTGCTCAGTAAAGGAAATCCTCTTACTACCTTGATCTTACTCGCCTTTACAATATTGTCAAAATTCACATGACAAAGTCTCTTATGCCATATCCAACTATTATCAAATCCAAAATGCCTATGTGGCTCCCATTGGCACTCTAGTTGATGATTAGAAGAGAGAGATCCATAAAAATGGGCAAGTCATGGAAGTCCTTATCAGCAGCCTATCAGACATTGAGTTTATTGATGTAAAAAACAAGGACACACCTAAGGATGTATGGGATGCATTGGAAAACATCTATAGTGGTGATGAGCATGTAAAGCAAGCTAAGGAAGAAAGCCTTAGAGGTAAATTTGAGGATATGAGGATGGTTGAAGGTGAGACCATTTAGCAATATGGCATTAGGATTAAGATTGTGGTTGGTGATATCAAAAGCACTCATAGAACTATTGATGATACCACTGTTGTTAGTAAAGTCCTTAGATCATTGCTACCAATCTATGCAATCAGAGTTGCTGCTATCCAGGAACTTAGGTCTATTGATAAAACCAAGGTATCCTTAGATTCTATTATTGCAAAGTTAACTGCATATAAGTTGAATAGCTATGATGGCAATGTTCAGAAGACTGAGTCAGCCTTTAAAGCATCTACTGTACAATCTAGAAAAGGAAAAGAAACTAGTACCAGTTATGAGTCCAGACAACACAGAGATATGGATGATGAAGAGAGTCTAATGGAGTTTGAATCTCTTCTTGCTAAAAGACTTTCGAAGGGAATTGGAAAATATAGAGGTAAACTTCCTTTGAAATGTTTTTCCTACAACAAGATAGGACATATAGCTATTAATTGTCCTAAAAATGACAATAAGGATAAACCGGAGAGGTTTAGAAAGCATAAAGGAGGAAATAGAAGAAATTTTCTAGTTGTTGTGGATGAAGGTGTCACTGATGAAGAATCAAAGGATGAAGAAAATGAAGACATAGTGTTTGTAGCAGTAAAGGAAGAAGTGTCTGACAAGAAAGCACTTGTCTCTCGCATTTACAACTCTAATGAGTGGATAATTGATAGTGGTTGTTCTCACCAGATGACTGGTGACAGGAGAAAGTTTCTGTCTCTGGAGGAATATGATGGAGGTGTTGTTAGATTTGGCAATGATGCACCATGCTTGGTGAAAGGTAAAGGATCCATCTCATTGAATGGAAAGAGCAGTGCAGATGATGTCTACTGGGTAGAAGGTCTTAAGCATAACATGTTGAGTGTTGCTCAGCTGAACGATAAAGGACTAGTTCCAGAATTCAAAGGCGAAGTCTGCTGTATAACTGGGAAGAGTGGTGAACTTATTGCCACTGGTAAGCAGACCAGAGGTAACCTATTTCAGTTCAATGCCAAGATAAGTCAGTGTCTAATGGCTAAGTTTGATGACAGTTTGATATGGCATAGGAGACTTTGTCATATGAACTTTGATAGCATTGTTAAAGCTGGTAAGATCAAAGTGGTAAGAGGATTACCTTTGCTGAACAAACCTGAGAATTCTTTGTGCAGAGAATGTCAACTTGGGAAGATGTCTTCCTCAATGTTTAAAGGTAAGTCTTTCTCAGCAAAAGAATTACTTGATCTTGTGCATATTGATTTGTGTGGTCCTAAGAAAACTAGAAGTATTCAGGGAGATGGGTATTTTATGATTCTTACTGATGACTACTCAATGTCGGTGTAAATAATTATTCATCATGGATATTATTACACTTACTTAAGTTTACTTAGGATAATGCATTTCATAGTAGTTTGGATATGAGACACTTGGGTGTTTGTGTCACATTGGGATAGTGTGTGTAGGAGAAATTCCACCTTTTATGGTGTTGATTTTGTTGTTACACTCCACTCTTGTTGTTACACTCCACATTCAGTGGGTGATCCACCTCATGTGGACTATTATATTATTTCTCCTACCTACCCACACCTATTTCCTACCTACCCTTGTTTCTTATTGAGCCACATGTCATGTTTGTGTGCTCACATATCCCTAGCCTTGCCTATATAAGCAAGCTCCTCTATTCATTGTATGTAACTATTGAATCCAGTTGATTATTGTTGATCATTTCTATTGATGAGAATACAGTTTATTCTTGTCCTATATTGTGTCTCTATTTTGTACATTTCATTGAGCTCTTGATCTTGGCAAAATCCAACATGGTATCAGAGCCATTGGGGCTTCATTGATTCGTCTTGAAGAGGCATTATTGCGATGTCAAGAGGCAGATCTGAGGAGTAGCATCTTTTGGAGGCATCCTAGACCATATCCGACCTCGCCATTGCGTCTAGAAGGTCGTTTCCATGAATTTTGGTTATAAAGTCGGCCTATTTTGGTGAGAAAAAAATTTTCCCCAATTTTGCTAGTATCGTACGGATTTTCAATTTTTTTAATATATTTTTCAAAAAAAAAAAAATTATTTTCGAAAAAATTTTCAGAAAAATTAAAAAAAAAAATAATCTGAAAAAAAAAAAAAAAAAAAAAGATTTTTGGGGGGTCCGCAGTCCCCCCCCCCCCCCGTGACCCCGCAGGTTGCAGGTTTCTGCGCAGCGTACTTGGTCTACACACCCGTACGCTGCCGACAGCCGCGTCACCTCCTGCCGCCTCCCGCAGGTTCCTTGGCCTCCGGCGACACCGACCGCCACCCGCCTGCTACCACCGCCGCAGCCCGAGTGCCTCCGCTCCCCCTCCCCAACCGGTCCCTCGGCTCCTGGGCCCAGATCTCTTCTCCGGTGCCGGCTCCCACAGTTCGCAGCTCGGCTCCTCGCGCTGCCTCCCGACGCCCACACCACCACGCGGACAGGCCCAGCTCCTTCGCCACGCGGAAAACCGACGAACCCGCGCCCGCCACGTGGCAGGCGACCACTGGCCCATGGGTACCTTCCGTACACATCGACATGTCATCTTTTTCGTACACACAATCAGCCTGCCACGTCATCATCAGTACTGCACAGTCACCTGCCACATCATCCGTCCATACAGTACGGACGCCTAGTCAGCAGGGGGCGAAGTTTTTGCGACGGTCATACAGCCATCAAATTTAACCCAGTGACTTGCTGATGTCAGCGCCACGTCAGCATTTTTCAAAAATTTGGCAGGCCCCTCTCATTTGCATTTTTGATTTTGCAGTTCAACTTCAAATGGCCATAACTTGCTCATTTTTGCTCCTTTTTGGGTGCAATTTGTTTTGAAATGGGCTAGAATTTCGTGCTCTCCGTAGTGGTGAAGAATTTTTTTGATTTTGACACATGGATTTTTTAAAAAATATAGTTTTTGGTGACTGTACCTGAGTAATCCCAGTTTTTGCAACTTCAGAAGCTTCGTTTGGGGTCATACGACCTCCTTTTCAGGTGCCGTTTTTTTTGAAAGTGCGTATTTTTTTGTCTAATTTCACATGATGCTATCAGATTGATTCCATTGTAAGTAGAAATTGTACTTTCAGATTTTGGCCATTTTTGGCTCTTTTGGTACTTGTATATTTGCTTGAATCTCAGTTAGATTCATTGCACTATTGATTGAAGTCTCTTGTATCTCATTTGAGAAGTTGTAAAATTTGCATCATAAGTCCACTTTGCCTTGTTTTGCAAGTGGCTCATTGTAATCGCACTAAGTATAAAGTGCCAAAATCATCACTTTAGGGGGGGTACTTTGATTGAGTGAATTTGGGGGGGTGTCTCTTGTGCTTTTGTTCTCTTGTGTTCCTTCTTTTTTGCTGCTATGGGTTCTTCTAAGTTTCCTCTCTTAACTCCACATAACTATGCTACTTGGAAAATTGATGCATGGAGTAAACTTATGGAAAAAGGACTCACTCATTACATTGATGGAACTATTGTTGCTCCAGCTGATCCTAAGGCTGATCTAGTTGGTCACTTAGATTGGCTCAATAAAAATATCATGGCAATTGGTACCTTAAGAAAGTATGTATCAAAGGATCTCATTTTTCATATTGAGAAGTGTACACTAATCAAGGATGCTTGGCAAAAGTTTCAAGACTTGTATGGTCAAGTTGATGAGATTAGGGGATATCAAATTGATAGTGATCTCACCATGTTAGATCCTAAGAACTTTGATACTATACAAGATTATGTCACTAAGGCAAATGAGTTGAGGGCACAACTCAAAGATTGTGGCATTGATAAGAAGGATACTCAATTGATATTCAACTTGATAGGCAAGCTTCCACAAGAATATGCAGCATTTGTTTCTAGTTTCCTAACCCATAGGATGACAATGGGTTCAAGCTACAAAATGCCTACATTTGATGCTTTCAATGAAATGTTGATGATGGAACAAACTAAGTTGATAAGCATGGGCATTCTTAAGGCTTCTAAGTCTCAAGCATTAGTGGCAAATCAAGGAAACAAAGGAAATCAAGGAAAGGACAACTCAAACAAGAAGAAATGGCAATCAAAGCCTAAAGACAAAGCACCATCTTCTCCAAAACAAGGAGATTCATCCTCTTCCAAGAGAGATAATTCACCAAAGAGAGAGAGACCTACTTGTGCTTATTGTAAAAAGATTGGTCATGAGGAACATCGTTGCCATTCTAAGAAGATTGATGAGCTCACACATATCATCAAAAAGCATAACATTGATTTGCCTAAAGTATACAAGAAGGATGATTCATCAACTTCCACTTCCTCACATTCAAAAGGAAAAGGGCAAGCATTCATGGATTCTACAAGTGGAAAGGCTCACTCTTTTGGAACAAGAAAAGGAAAAGCTCTATGTGCTACTACTAGTCATGATTTAGAGAGATGGCTTCTAGATTCAGGGGCTTCTCATCATATGGCATCTTCGCAGTCTATGTTCTCTACATTTGAGCCTTGCACCATGCCACAGATTTTGATGGGCAATCATACATACATGGATGTGATTGGGAAAGGATCTATTGACATTGGGGATAACTCCTTCAATGATGTGTTGTGTGTACCCCACTTGACAAACAATCTCCTTTCTATCTATCAAATCACACATGGCGCAACTAGGAGAGTTGTGGAGTTCACACCTGACTCAGTTTTCATTAGAGACATGGAGACTAGAACTATCATTGCAACTGGGATGGTTGATCATGCATCTCGGTTATACTCCTTTTCCGATTTTGTTGATGATGATGATTTCACATTTGATGATTCTACATATGATGATCACACTTATTGTGATGGTTCAGATTTTGAGGAGAACTTTGGACACTTGAACATGGGGATTCTCACATGTGACCCCATTCTTGAGTCTTGTATTTCATCTCCTCATATTGATATCACATCACCTATTGCACCTGATGATGCAGATAGTGCGACAATTTTGCCTTCATGTGATTTAGTGCAGCAGGATATTCATCGCCTTCCAGCTTTAGATTCATGGGATGATTACTTGACAGACATTGCAGGTTTGTTTGTGGAATTCTACATTGCAGATTTGGGAGACATCGTTGATGAAATTCATCTTCTCTTTGATGAAGATGATCCTTCTTCGATTGTAGCGAGGGAACACTCTGACCCTGTTGTTCATTCTCTACATGATCATTCTTTCGAGGTTGACATGATTGTGGATACTTATGTACAGTGGTTGGAGGAGGTCTCTTTATGTTTTGAGGAGACATGTGAGTCTTTGGGACATGTTCTACATCCATCTCCACTAGATCTTGGAGTGCCTTTTTCAGCAGTGTGGCACAGTTTACCACCTTTGGAGGGGGTATCTTTCAGCATCGACATGGGGACACTTGAGCAGTTTTCAGAGATTCCATTCATCATGAGTTTTCTTCATGCATCTTCCCTTCATGATTGGGGAGACTTCATGGATACACCTTTGGTTTTGTTTCTTCCTAAGGGGAGGAATGTTGTTCAATGTTCATGGAGCAATTTCTTCATACATCGAGCTTCTATCATTGGTGCAGATTCTCCATTGAGGGGGGGTCATAGTTTGACTTCTCTTCTTCTCTCATATGGGGGGGACTTTTTCCTCACATGGGGTTTTGTCCTTCACATACTTCTATGAGAGTTCTCTTGTATGTTTTCATCTCTCTTTTTGGGGGAGGGTTTTTTCCCATTGGGTTTTTCTCTCTTTCCCCACTTTGTGAGAGATTTCATTGCATTGGTTTGCATGCATTTGCATTTGTACATGGGTACCTAACATGGCCTCGTAGCCGGGACCCATCTTGCATTGCTTAGTTGCATTGTAGACTTAAGTGCATTCCCCTAAGTTGCACTTAAGGGGGGGTGTTGGTGTAAATAATTATTCATCATGGATATTATTACACTTACTTAAGTTTACTTAGGATAATGCATTTCACAGTAGTTTGGATATGAGACACTTGGGTGTTTGTGCCACATTGGGATAGTGTGTGTAGGAGAAATTCCACCTTTTATGGTGTTTATTTTGTTGTTACACTCCACTCTTGTTGTTACACTCCACATTCAATGGGTGATCCACCTCATGTGGACTATTATATTATTTCTCCTACCTACCCTTGTTTCTTATTGAGGCACATGTCATGTTTGTGTGCTCACATATCCCTAGCCTTGCCTATATAAGCAAGCTCCTCTATTCATTGTATGTAACTATTGAATCCAGTTGATTATTGTTGATCATTTCTATTGATGAGAATACAGTTTATTCTTGTCCTATATTGTGTCTCTATTTTGTACATTTCATTGAGCTCTTGATCTTGGCAAAATCCAACACTCAAGAATGATGTGGGTCACATTCTTCAAAGACAAGTTTGAAGCATTTGGAAAGTTCAAAGCTTTCAGAGCATTAGTAGAGAAAGAAAGTGGTAAAAAGAGAAAATGCCTGAGAACTGATCAAGGAGGAGAATTCACTTCTGATGAACTCAATAAGTACTATGAGGATAACAATATCAAGAGGCAGTTGTTTGCCCCAAGGACACCACAATAGAACGACATAGCAGAAAGAAATAACAAGACTGTAGTTGAAGCAACTAGAACAATGCTGATCCAAGGAAGGGTTGCTCACACTTTTTGGAGAGAAGCGGTGAGCACTAAAGTCTATACTATGAACCAAGTACTCATCAAGAAAGGCAAAGATAAAACCCCTTATAAGTATTGGATCGGGAAAACTCCCACTATGAGTTACTTTAAAGTGTTTGGTAGTAAGTGCTATATCAAGAGAGGTGAGCATTTGAGCAAATTTGATGCAAAATGTGATGAAGGAATATTTCTGGGATATTCTACTAAGACCAAAGCTCTCAAGTACTACAACAATAGAACTCAAAAAAATTGTTGAAAGTATCAACGTTAGGGTTGATGAATCCCCTGAGTAACTTGAGGAAACATGCAGCAAAGAAGTGGAAGATGAACTGGGTATAGCCTTTTGGGAACTAGTTAAGAAAGAAACTTGTAAAGATCTCAGTGTTCCTATATCGGTAGAAGCTGCAGTTAATGAAAAAGAAGAAGAAAAGCTAGCAGACCAAGCTAGAATTATTCCTAGGTATGTGAAGCTACATCATGATCTGAAGCAAATCATAGGAGATAAGGATGCTGGGATACTCACAAGAAGAAAATTGAAGGAGAACTCTTGCATGATTTCTAAATTTGAACCCGACTTCCAAAGAAGCTCTTACAAATGAAGACTGGATTAAAGCAATGGGAGAGGAGCCAGATCAGATAGAAAAGAATGCAATAAAGTCTTTGGTGCCCAGACCAGAACATAAAAATGTCATAGGTACCAAATGGGTCTTCAGGAATAAGTTGAATGAAGAAGGCACAATTGTTAGGAACAATGCTAGGCTTGTATGCAAGGGATACACTCAGGAGGAGGGAGAAGACTATGGAGAAACTTTTTCTCCTGTGGCTAGATTAGAAGGTGTTCGAATACTACTTGCATTTCCAACATTTAAGGGATTTAAAGTTTATCAGATAGATGTGAATTCTACTTTTCTAAATGGAATCCTAGAAGAGGAAGTGTATATAGAGAAACCAAAAGGTTTTGCCTTATCAGAAGATAGTGACATGGTGTGTAGTGTTATCACTGTTTAAAATTAGATATTCTTGTTTCATAATTGGCTAGAAGGTTTTTGAGTTTTAACCCTATCCTATGTTTGCGAAAAACCCTTATGTTCTATTTCTGAGTTACTTTTCCCACTTAAAGAAGGGTTGGTCTATCATGAAAAGTGTCCCCCCTTTAGTTCTTTCCCTAGGTGGTCCCTTAAAATTTTCAAAATTTATGCCTTCACTTATGTCTTGTTATAATGTTTTGTCGGGCTCCTTAATTAGTATGCAACTCATTGTTAATCCTGAGGTTGTCGTTGTCTCGTTAGGTAGAGATGTCGGCAAGTTAAGTTCTGGGAAATAGCAAAAAGGCTTGGCAGGCCCGACTAGAGGATCAACCGTCAAAATAAAAAACTGCATCTTGCTTTAAATACAATGGCTTGCATTGATTTGCTAGCCCGAGATGCACGTGATATAAGTTTTGTGAAATAATGAAAGACTTGGCGGGTCCTAGAGGCGAGTGACTTCTTTGGTTAAAGGATGATCAGCTTAGAAAATATCAATGGCTCACGTTAATTCACTACCAGAAGATGCATGTGTTCTACCTTTCGTGAAGTAGTGAAAAGGTGGTGGGCCTTGGCGAGGTGGTCATAGCAAGGGTAACCGACGAGAAAGTTCCCGTGATCCAGCAGTTGTCATTGTTTCACGAAGATAAGTAACTTGAGTTTTAAGCTCTGCGAAATAGCGAAAGGGGCCGGTGGGCCCAAAGGACAGGCATGTCATAAAGTTAAAGACTGATTAAGTATGATTTGATCAGACAATTGTCGTGGTTTCCCAGCCGCAAGTCAAATGGAGATTAGTGATCGTGAAACGGCGAAAGATAGGTGGTAGGTCCGTGGTGGGCCCGATGTTTTCGATGAAAGTGCTTGTTCGATGAGACCTATAGACCACTTGCCAAAGAAGAAATTCCACTGAAATATTGAGACCAGACTACTAAAGTGGCAATCACATGAAGGCATGACATGGCAGGACAGATGGTATGTTCCATGGAATGTAATGGTGACCTGTCAAGTGTGCGTGGCTCTGAAGGATAGTTGAGGACCTACCTTGGTTCAACCGACAGTTATGTGGAGAATAGTGAAGTAAAGCACGTGGCGGTTTCAGAATGGAACCCAATGGAACTTCCTGAGCAAATGGTTGACTGTCACTTGGCCTTTGTTAACCAGTGATGAGATAAAGCAAGTGATATCCGAGATAAAGGGCCCCCTTGAAAGGTCTAAAGCATGTTAAAAGGTGTTCATCTTGTGGTCGATCCAATGGTTGTCGTTGTTTCGTAGCCCGAAGATGCCTACAGCTTAGTCTCTCGGAAATGGCAAAAACTATTAGCCGTCAAGGTGATGCGCGGTTAGTTAATAAGAGTGAAGGTCGTTGTTGGAGATAAAGACCGGGTAGGTAGATCATGATCTAATGACTGGCATTGCTTCGCGAAGGAAAATTGCACAAGTTTTAAGGCCCGCGAAATAGCTAAAAGGAGGTAGGGCCTGTCACTAACATAGAAAAAATGGATGGAATAAAATCAGTGCAAGTTCCCGTGATCAAATGGTTGTTGTTGTTTTGCGAAAGAAAAGTGCGGAGGTAGCTTCGTGAAATAGCGAAACAGAGGAAATACTCAGAGAATTTATGATCCGTTGGAGCTCATTTTTGAATTTGATTTGTGAATTCAATTCTGAGGTGATGGCCGAAGCATGCGGGATTAATTTCTAAAATGCAATGCCAATTTTCTGTATTAGAATCCACATCAACTTGAATGTTGGCAACATTTCAACAAAGTCTGTTGCAGAGCAATTGGTGCGGAGCAGTTTTTCTTCAGGCAAATAACAGGTTTTTGTGCTTTCTCTTGCTAATTCTGGTCTGAAGTTGGTGATGGTTGTGTGAATTGTTTCATAAGAGGTATGTGCAAGTCTCAATTAATATAGTTAAATTATCAAGATGGCACCAAGAAGGGAGTTGACAAGAAAAGTGAGTTACAAGGATAGAAATATTTGTCATGATTTTTTGGAACAGTTAACTATGTCAACAAATGTCGGGGCTAAAGCTAAAGAATTAGTACCAAAGAATCCTCATCTAAGAATTGGGGATGGCTTCTATGATAAAGGTAATTGGTTAAGGGATCCTCAAATAGCGTTGTCAGGTTTAGGATTGTTCAAAGTTGGCTTTAGTCAGAGACATTCCCTTGCCCCTTTAAATAGCATATGGGAATTGGATGTGGGGAAGCTTATTGTTCCTGGTGTGTTCATGGATGTAGATTTGTTGACTCTGATTGCACAAAATAATGATCCTATAGCTAGATGTATCAGGAATGTGAAGGGATCATCCCTAATTGAAATAAATGATGATGAATTTAGAAATGTATTTAAGCTCAGTGAAGCATCAAACCTATTAGAACCTATTGATTTTGAGTCATTAGCCTAGGTCTATAATGCACAAAGGGATCACCTTAGGAGTGGCCCACTGAAAGAATTTTTTGTCAAGATAGGAGGGTTAAAAGTTGTAGGCCCCAGTACAATGGAACCCTTCTCCTTGAATCTATTTACTCTGAGAGCTAAGGGTATGTATTGGGCACTGTGTTAGATTTTTGGAGAAGATGCTGAGAAAAACATGCCAACCCATTACATGTTGATCATTGCACGAATTCTAAACCCCCCTCTAGCAATAACATTTGATTACATGCCATACCTTACTAATGCAATTCATGCAGGGCTAGTAGGGATAAAAAATGGTAAGGTGGGCAGGCCGTTAGGATGGTATTCCCTTTTAATGCACATGTTTTTATTCAAGGGTGCTGACTATTCTGCAAAGGAAATGGATTTGGTTAAGGTAAAAGATAAGGAAGAGATGCTTGTTCAACTTTGGAGCACTGTTTTATCTTGGGATAGAGAGGATGCTAGCTATTTAAATTTTGATAGATGCTTTGCATCTAAGATTAGATTTCTTTTGTGCACAGAAAACCCTAGGACTCCTAAGGCTCTTTTGGATTTCCTCAGGCCTAAAGAGTTTGCTGAGGGTATTAAGATTGTTCACAATTGGGGAGATATCTATTTATACCCTATTTCTACCATTTTCAGAGTGTATGGTTTTAGAGGTATTCCCTATCTATTGCCCTATCAAGTCCCATTGAAGATAGGAATTGTAGAAGTCTTGAGGCAAATTGGAGGTGTACAAGAGGCAGAGCTGACAAATAGGGGTAAAGGGACCATTTTCCCAACCATTACCATGGCCCATCATTTTGTGATCACTAAAGGAGGTTGGAAATATTTTGAAGAATTGTTTAAGCCATATAGGTTGTCAACTGCAGTTTCAAGATGTGCAGACCTTGAGGACTTTTTCAACGGCATGTTTAGAAAGAGGGCAGTGTGTAAAGGTAGGCCTCACCAATTTCAATTCCCCGAAGATTTAATTAGAAATGAATTCAGTTTGGATGAGCAAGAACTGAGGAAAGAGAAGTGGGTTGCATATAAGAGGGCTCTTGATTTGATTCATCAATTTGATAGCAGTTATGACCCTCTCTCTAGTTTCAATCCCTTTGAGGAGAAAATCAAATTCTTGGTTCTTTATTTTCAAGACTCATGCAAACCTTGAAAGAAAAAAGGGAGGCTATAATGTAAAATAATCCTGACAAGGTTAAATTGGTTTTAGCTAATGTTGCCTTTGCTAAGGCTATCCCACCTTGTGATTATATGATGCATAGGAAATCAAAGTACAGTATGATGATGCTAATGACAGGTGAGCCTTCCACTTCAAGAAGGAAAAGAGAAATTGAGGATGTCATTAACATCCAAGACTCCCCTAAAAGGCAAAGGGTAGGAAAGGAAGTGAAAACCAATGAGCCTTTGTATTCTCCATCTCAGTCCCCTATCCACATAGGGGATGAGCAGGCGGTGGCCGAACAATTGTTACAGTTAGGGAGTATTGGGGAGATTGCTTACACATATGAGGAGACCCAAGAGGGGATGCTAGAAGAGCCGCCTAGTGCTGAAATGAACTTGACTGATGGTGAGCTAAAGGGAAAAGAAATAGACCTTACTGTTAAGCAAGCTAGTGAGGAGTTCCTAGCTGACAGTAATTTTGTTACAACTGGGGCTTTCATGCAATTTATGTGGAAGCAAAATATGGAACAATTCAAAGTTAGATGTGAGCAAAGGAAGAGTGAATAGCCTCACAGAGATGTAACTCAGGTAGAAGAAGAGGTGAAGCAAGAAATTATTGAATAGTTTAAGACTATTACTCTTGAGAAGGGAAGAGAGATGGTGTCTGAGGCTGGTGTTTTAATTGTCCCTGAATGGGATATAGTTGATGCTCTGGTTCTTGAAGTAGTAAGGAAGGAAACCAAACCCATGAAAGGAGTGACCTTCAGCAAAGATAATGTTGCTCTAGTCATGTGGTCACTGAAGAAGGAAGAGAGTAAAAGGAGGAAAGGTGCACCAAATTCTAGTCTCCTATGAGGCATGATTGTAAAAAGTATCCAAGATACAGGGGTAGTGGAAGCTGCAAGCACGGTCTTGGAAACTACAAAGTTCAGTGTGGCAGTAGCAAAAAAGGAGGCAAAAGAAAAGGCTAATCTCCAATTAAAATTGGAAACCATCTTAAAGGCTTACAATGAGGCTAGAGAAGGAGTAGCCAACATAGACAGTATTATTGATAGACTTCAAAGTCAGTTGGCAGGTCATCACCATTCAGGTGAATCCTCTACTCTCATGATAGCCTCCCCTCTAGCAAGACCTCCACCTACCAAACCCATTATAGAATATCTCCTTCTCCTATGCCTTCTAGTTTCCAGTCAGCTTAAACTGTCCAACATGAGTTGGAAAAGTTGAAACAAGCTCAAACATTGTTTGCAAGCAAGTATGAAGAAAAGGTAAAAGCCACAATTTTGAAGTTTGCTGATTCGGTCAAGGCCTCTGATGTACACATTTAGATGAAAAGGATCCTGAATATTCTGATTGAATTAAGAGAGGATGAAACCACCTTAGAACTAATTCTTAATAAGTGGATGCCTAGAGGTAAGGATTTAGAGCTCATGTGTTCATCCCATGTAGATGCAGAGGCAAATGACAATCTTAGGTCCACTAGTGAGTTTATTAAAGAAATGAATATATTCTTAGAGGAAAGGGGAGATGTAAAAAGAAAAGCCCAACTATATAGAAAAGAATATTGAGATCACAAATATGAGTTGTTTCCGGGGGGTTTTGTTGGTCCAATTCAGTTGAAAGAGGAGAAGGCATGGCTAGAAGAGCTGGACCACATATTGTCCCAAAGGGTTAATGAAATCATTAACACTGATGACACATCCTTATTTTTCCAAACAATTGAAGTGATTGAAAAGGTGAAATCACATTATGGTTTCATAAAAATAGAAATTGGGTAGTTAAGGGTCACTTGGATAAGGCTAGAAGGCATGAAATAGAAGATTATTAGCTTTGCTTGGCCAAGTGATAACATGTTCCAGGAGTGGAAGGACAAATATAACAGACAACAAGAAGATACTCCAGAGCAGATAGAAAAGGTTGCAACAGAACAACAAATAGAAGAGGTCATTGATATTCAAAAAGACTTGTAACTATTTCTTGGAGAGTATCATGGTTTGTAACAAATTTTTTTAGGAATGTCCAAAGCTTGTATGCATCCATAATGTTATAAATGGATACCAGGACTAGTGTAAAAATGGGATCACAAGAATTTTGTAAAGGAACTCTAGAAAAATATATTTAGGACCTTTTTCTGGTTTTAAGGAGATTGTTCGGAGTTATGTAATATTTACAGGAATGAATATGAATATACAGATCAAAGTTTTAGGCCTAAAATTCCTTTGTCTTCTGGTGTGCATTCTTTAGTTTGCTAGTTTCATTTGGATAATCTAGGATTGCTCGAATGAACATGGATTGTAAGGCAATCTTGTAGATGTTATTTCTGGCTTTTCTCTTCAAGAGAGGGATTAAATGTGCATGAAATACTTCTGTCAGCAATTCTATTATTTGTTGCTAGGAATCTGATGAATTGTTTTAGTTGAATGGGAGAGGATCTATATATATGTTAGGCATGAATGGGATTCATAAAAACCAAAATGATAAGATGTATATGAGTGTTCCATTTTGAGAATTATTGTTTGATTTAGGTGACTTTGTAGCCCAGATAAGGCACTGGTAGTAGATTAGAGGATCTCTTTCTATCTTTTCTTGAAGATCAATACTGAAAATGAACGGAATTTTTTCCTTTAGTGTTTCAGTTTCATTGAGGTGATGAAGTCCATAGGTTTTTTAGCACTGGTTTACTATGGATCTCAGTTTTAAAGTGTGAAGATATTCATAGGAGGTATACCCACTTGAACTTTAGATAAGTTCAAAATGTAGAAGGTCTGAAAACCTTGTTATATGTTATCTTGAGTTCCATTTCCCTGATCTTTTCATATGTAGACAAAGTTGATTTATTTCTTACAGGAAGGATAGAAGGGAAATCAAAATTTGAGACTAACAAAAGTGGCGACTCTCCTGGGGAGAGTCATAGTGTCTATCTATGTTGCAGATTGGTGCTTGAATTAGTTCAGAAGTTGTTCGAATATCTGCGTTGTCGAAAATTGCCTGATCTCCAATTTTTGTTATCTGTCTCTTTGAAAATCTTCATGATTTTTGTTTTAAAAAATTGGCAAGTTTTTTGTTTAAAGCCTGTTTTCTTATTTCCCACAGTCTTTGTGGGTGGTGACTCTGACAAGTATAACCAGTCCTTTTAAATAAGCGAAATTATTTTAAGAAAACAAGCATAATGCAGATAGGAAGGAACACTAGCTCTTTCATGAAGAAGCATCCTCATGAGACATTGCAAGAGGAACTACTTGAACAGTCACGAAGAGGCCAGAAAAGATCAGTTGTACATTAGCCATCTAATGCTGCTTGGGTATAGAAGAGCATCAATATGGGTAACTCATCTGAGAGACCCGTCTATGCAAATTCAAATTCTTCTTCCCGCGAATCTGAGCATGATATTTTAGGTTTCCATTCTAGTTTTTTTGGGAATATTGAAGATGTCCAAGTTTCAAATCAGGGGATCTCCCATGCTAGTTTTTTTGGGAAAGATAGAAGTAGTTCAAACATTAAGAGAGATTTTGTACCTAGGACAATTGATGGAAACATAAGTTTAATTGATATTGACCAAGTCAATATGTCAGACTCTGAAGAAATCTTCCTTGATGAAGATAAGGTATCCCAAGAAATTGAAGTCATGAATAGAAGAGTCCATCATTTAATTTCCTTAAGAACACAAAAGGAAGTAGATAAAGAGAGAGAGGTAAAAGCAAAATTGATGGAGAGAGACAGGATTCTAAGACAAATTGTTGACCTTGAGCTATTTACCCAAGAAAAGGCCAAGAGTGAGGACGAAGGTCCAATGATCAGAGAAATCTTAGTTCCCAAGACCAAACCTACATATAAGTCAGTAGTGCAACCAAGTAGGGAAGTCCTTAGTGACCCACAACCTGTTAGAAATAATGTTGACAAAGGAAAGCAAAAATGCATGGAAGGTGGGTCTGGATCTAAGACTACAGCGGAGATCTCTCACATTTTATCTACACATAAAAGAGAGATGGAAAGGATGAGGAAAGATAAAGAAGATTTGCAAATGGAGTTAGAGAAAGCTGAATTAGAAGTAGCGAATCAAGAAGTTAAAAGAAAGATTAGCTATATGAAGGCTCCTCCTATTATGTTTCCCTCAGTAGACCTAAATAAACCTATTCCTCAACAAGCTTCACTCCCTCCAGTTAAAATTCAGCCAACCTTTCCTATTAGCACTACCACAACCAATCAAGCCCCTATTACTAACCAAGTTAACCAGATCTCTCTGAATCAAGGCCCCAATGTAAGAATGAACATGGGAAATAACCTTGCTACTAACCAATTCTAGAGAAGACCTATTAATCTAGAAATTTATAGGTAGCTCTTTTTTGATGGAATCCCAGGGTACCCTAACCATGTTCCTACAGAATTTAGGGATAGACTTCACAAATTTGATGGGAATAATGCAATCATTGCTGAAGAAGACTTGAAATATTTTGGTGACTTAATAAATGACTATGAAATTGTAGATGAAGATGTCATTATGAAATTATTTGTACAATCTTTAGTAGATGATGCAAGGGACTAGTATAGAAGTCTCCCTGTGAAGAGCATTGGGTCTTGGAAAGATTTTAAAACTTGGCTTCAAGAATAGTATGGTGACAAAACAAATGTGAGCTTCATGCTTAATGAGTTCAACAATATCAAAAAGTCTGACAATGAAATTGTCATAGATTTTAATGCCAGATTTCAGAAAGCAATGCATAGGCTATATCAGGTAATGAGGTTAGCTGACAATATGTGCCTGAATACTTATTATAATGCCTTTGATTCCAAAATGTCTTATATTTTGAGGAATAAAAATCTGCATAGTCTGAGAGATGCATTTACAATTTCCATTAATGTGTTGAGTAATAGGAAAGCATCTGGGAAAATAAGGAGAAGAACTGATGGTAGGCAGTGACAAGAATCAAAACAACAACCTAATAAAGTTGCTAAAGAAGAAGACAGAATATAGAAATTAGTGACTACTATGAAGGATCTTACTGCCAAAGTGAGTAAAAATGATAAGCCTCATTACAATTGGCAAGAAAGGCCTCCTAGGTTGCATGACATGCCTTACAACACTACTTGGAAGGATGGCAAGCCTCAAAATGAGAAGCCAAAGAATACTCAGAACCAAGATACCCCAGTTCCTTTAAAAGGAGGAAATGTTCATAATATGGAGAATACTCCTTGGTGCATGGCTTGTGATGGACCACATTCTCCTCATCCATGTGTTGTAGCTCAAGCCCTTGAATAATCCATGAGACAAGAGGTTTAGCCTAACATAAATATGTTTGAAACTATCATAGAAAGTGATGATGAGTCATTACAAAGTGAACTTAGTGAATGTGATGTGCTAAATAGTAAAAGGTCTTACCAAGGGTAGTTGTGACTTGATTGGAATCCCACTTTGAATGTGGTAACAATTGAAGATGAAGTTCATCTTAGAAGACCCAGTGAAGAAGAAGTAAGAAATGTCACTAAGGCTACCATAGCCAAATCCAATCACAACTACAACTTGAGAAGTACTAAGAAAGATGGGGATCAAGGTGTACCTAGTTCAATGTTTATAAAAGAGATATCTCAGAAGAAAGCAACAAGTAAAGCTACCTTGCCCCAAGATAGTCAAAAGTGGAAAACAAATTAAAGGATATAGCTAAAACTATGGATGATAAAGATACTAATGATATACAAGGAACTACCACAATGAAGAAGGCAAATCAACCTAAGACAGAGAAAGTTAAGACTAATGCTGAGTTGATTAATAATTCCACATTTGATATGACTCAGGCTCTTACCCAGATGAAGGTCACTGTCCCATTGATAGAATTATTGAAAATAAAGGAACATAGAGAAGCTGCTTTATCTTTATTTTCTAAAATATCTGACAGTAACACAGCTTTACCTTTTGGTTCAATTAAGGATGAAAAGGATCAGGAGCTGCAAACACTAGAGGTATATGTTGGAACAACTATTACACAAGAACCCTCATAGGTTGATCCATTCTATGTTACTTTGTTAGTAAATAATCGGTTAATTAAAAACTGTATGATAGATTCTGGTGCAGCTGCAAATGTAATGCCTTATGGTGTCATGAAAGAATTAGGATTGGCAGTGAGTATAATGTATGGGAAATGTTATGCTATGGATAACAGAGAAGTTCCAGTGATAGGTACAATGAAAGATGTTGAAGTAAAAATAGCAGCATTCCCTGAAGCAACATACAAGATGGATGTCATTGTAACTGACACCAAACCTCACTATGGCATGTTGTCGTATAGACAGTGGGTTGCAGTAGGAGGTGGAAATGTTCAATTGGATCTATCATATGCTACTATCCCAATTAATTGAAACCATGTCAAATTGTATAGATAACCACGCGCTCCTAAGCTAATTCAGAAAGTAGATCCTAGTATGCTCAATTGTATGATTGATGTGGATCTTGACAATTTTAGATTACAGCCAATTTTACCTCAATTGAAGAATACTGACTCTATTGTGACTGAATTGGAATCTCAACAAATAGTTTGTGGCACATGTATTTTGATGGAGCTTTCTCTAAAGAAGGATCTGGAGCATGAGTTCTTTTTGTGTCCCCTTCAGGTATAACCTTCAAATATTCCTTTTTGTTAGCCTTTCAGTGTACAAATAACACTGCTAACTATGAAGCCTTGTTATTGGGACTTGAAGTTGCAAAAAGGCATGACATTCAGTTGTTAAAAGTGTTAGGAGACTCATAATTGGTTGTTTCTCAAGTTAGAGCTAAGTATGCATCTAAGAATGATAGATTGAAAAGATACAAGCATGAAGTATGGGATGTGATTGAGCATTTTGGTGCATTCTCTATAAATTGGATAGAAAGATCTAACAATATTATGGCAGATTTCTTAGCAAATGTTGCATTAAAGAATGATGATGCAACACTAAACGGTATATCCATAGTTGAGGTAAAAGCTAGGCCTGCCATTCCTGACAATGTATATAATTGGCAAGTGTTTGCTGATGATGAAGATATTCTCAGGTTTATAGAATGCATTGATGAATATGATGGACAAAAAATTGATTGCAATGCCTTTGTGGAAGTGGTTGAAAATAGAGAAATTGTGTTTGGAAACGACCTAGTTCAGTTAGAAACTAATGACATACCTAAAGGGTTGGTAGAACAAGAAGGTATGTTCAGTTACAGTGACAGTAATCTGCACCAGCAATCAACCACTAAGTTAGATGAACTAGAGGAAGTAAAGTTGGGGACAAAATCATCCCCTAAGTTCGTGTATATTTGAAATAAACCTTATTAATTTATTAAAGAAATATAAGCATGTATTTGCTTGGTCTTATGACGATTTGAAGGTGTATAGATAGGATCTATTTCAGCATGAAGTCCCTTTTCCTCCAGATGCTAAGCCTTTTAGACAAAAACAAAGACCTATCAACCCCGTGTTGGAATCTAAAATGCAGCAAGAATTGACCAAGTTAAGGGAAGGGAGAATTATTAAGCCTATAAGGCATTCATCATGGGTCTCAAATTTGGTCCCAGTTAGAAAGAAGAATGGGGACATAAGACTCTGTGTTGATTTTAGGAACCTAAATGTTTCTTCCTTGAAAGATAATTACTCTTCTCTTAATATGGAGGTGATGTTTCAAAGAGTAACTCGTTGTGACCTATTGTCTATGATGGATGGTTTCTCAGGGTATAATCAGGTGTTAGTAAAAGAATCTGAACAATTCAAAATTGCTTTCACCACCCCTTGGGGAACATACCTCTATGTCAAAATGCCTTTTGGTTTGAAGAATGTTGGAGTTACTTTTCAGAGGGCAATGGATGTAGCTTTCAAGGAATTCATCAATATTATCATGGTAGTATATCAAGATGATTTGACATGCTTCTCCAAAAGGGAAGATGACCATTGTGAACACTTAGAACAGGTTTTCGGTAAAGCTCTGGAATTTGGAATATCCTTAAATCCTAAAAAGTGTCATTTTGTTGTTACTGAAGGGAAGCTGCTAGGGCATATTGTCTCCAAATAAGGGGTAAGAATAGACCCTGAAAGAATTGAGGCTATAAACAATGTGCCTGAGCCAAAGAATGTTAAAGGTATCCAATCTTTCTTGGGCAAAGTAAATTTTGTTAGAAGATTTATTGCAAATTTTGCAGAGATAGTCAAGCCCATCGTTAAACTGCTTAAAAAGGATACAAAGTTCTATTGGGATCAAGAAGCTTCAAAGGCTTTTGATGAAATCAAAAGGGCTATTCAGAAGGCACCAGTGTTGAAGTTCCCTAACTATAGTAAGCCTTTCTATTTGTTTTCTTTTGCTTCATATCACACTGTGGCTGCAGTTCTTTTACAAAAGGATAATGAAGGATATGAACATCCTATAGCTTTTTATAGCAAATCTTTACAGGTTACAGAGTTAAAGAATGAAATTATAGAGAAGCAAACTTATGCTTTGGTCAAGGTTGTTAAAGCTTTTAGGCTATATCTTGTAAATGCACGAGTAATTGCTTATGTCCCACATGCGGCTGTCAAATATATTCTATTCCAGTCTGAGGTCATGGGTAATAGATGCAGATGGATAACCAAAATCTAGGAATTTGATTAAGATATTAAGATAACTAAAATGGTGAGAGGTTTAGGCCTTGCTAAGCTTATGGCTGAATCTAACCTTTTTGATTTTGAAGTGAATAATATTGAAGTTGAGAACATCCTGGTCACTAGTATTGAGGCACAACCCTTGTACTCAGAAATAGTACATTTTTTAAGAGATGCAACATTTTCAAAAGGAATGACCCATAACCATAGAAGAACTTTGAAGTTGAAGTCACATAAATATGTCCTCATTCAGGGTGATCTATTCTGGCAGAATAGAGATGGGGCATTTCTAATGTGTTTGGATAAATCCCTGGCTAAGAGAGTGTTAACTGAAATGCATGATGGAGTGTGTGGAGGTCATTACTCTGCCAAGACTACTGTTGGTAACATAGTTTGGGCTGGATATTATTGGCCTACTTTTTTTAAAGATGCCCATGAGCATGTCCGGAGATGTGACCCATGCTAGATGTTTTCATCAAAATTGAAGTATGAGGGAGTTTTACCCCTCAACCCAGTCACAGTGGAAGCCCCTTTTGTCCAATGGGGCATTGATTTTATTGGAGAAATCGTTGAGAAATCAGGAAGAGGTTATAGGTGGATTATAGTAGCTACTAATTATTTTACCAAATGGATTGAAGCTATACCCACTAGGAGAGCCACAAGTAAGGTTGTTATTGATTTCCTGATGGATAATGTCATAACCCGATTTAGAGTCCCTGTAAAACTAGTGATGGACAATGCCATGAGCTTTAGGTCAGAAGAGTTTGTTGAATTTTGCACCAACCATGGAATAGTTATGTCCTACTCTGCACCTTATCATCCCCATGGTAATGGGCAAGCTGAATCAAGTAATAAGAGCCTCTTGAACATTATTAAGAAAATCCTGGAGGAAAATAAAAGGTCTCGGGACCTGAAGTTGAAATTAGCCCTTTGGGCAGATAGGGAAACTTTTAAGAGAGCAATTGGTGTCTCACCTTTTGAGTTGGTCTATGGTATGCAATCTAGGGTACCAGTCAATAATCTTCTCCCAGTGTATAAGTTCCTGTATGCTGAAGACATGGAGTTATCTGAACCTATGGAAGACCGGATGATTCAGATGGTGGAGATAGAAGAAATTAGAACTTTGGCTCACAAGAGGAATTTGAAGATCCAATTGTAGTCAAAATATTTATTTGACAAAAGGACCTTGTTGAGAAAGTTGCAAATTGGTGATGTGGTTCTTCAATGGAATGCAAAAGGACAAGATAAGGGAAAACACAAAAAATTTGAGTCACTATGTATAGGTCCCTCTGTGGTTTGTCAACTTAAAGGAAAGGAATCATATTTTTGCAGAATATGAATGATGAGGTACAAGAATTTCCAATGCATGGACAATTCCTGAAATATTACTTCTCTTAATGTCCATGCATAGTAGGTCTTAGTCTGTACATATTTGGGTTTTCTTTTGTTGTTGTTTTTTGGGCTTGTGTTTGGTCTATTCTCCAACGGCTTGCGTTGACTCGCTAGCCCGAGATGCACATGACATAAGTTCTGCGAAACAGCGAAAGACTTGGTGGGTCCTAGAGGCGAGCGGTTTCTTTGGTTAAAGGATGATCGGTTTAGAAAAGATCAATAGCTCGCGTTGATTAATGGCCAGAAGATGCATGTGTTCTACCTTTCACAAAGTAGCGAAAAGGTGGTGGGCCCAGGTGAGGTGGTCATAGCAAGGGTAACCAATGAGCAAGTTCCCGTGATCCAGTGGTTGTCATTGTTTCATGAAGATAAGTAATCTGAGTTTTAAGCTCTGTGAAATAGTGAAAGGGGTCGGTGGGCTCAAAGGACAAGCAGGTCATAAAGTTAAAGGTTGATTAAGTATGATTTGATTGGATGATTGTCATAGTTTTGCAGTCGCAAGTGAAATGGAGATTAGTGATCGTGAAATGGTGAAAGACATGTGGCGGGTCCGATGGTGGTCAGGTGGTGGTCCGTGGTGGGCCCAATGTTTTTGATGAAATTGCCTATTCGATGAGACCTATAGACCGCTCACCGAAGAAGAAATTCCACCGAAAGACTGAGAACAGACTGTTGAAGTGGCAATCACATGAAGGCATGACATGGCAAGATAGATGGTTTGTTTCATGGAATGTAATGGTGACCTATCAAGTGCGCGTCGCTTTGAAGGATAGTTGAGGGCCCGCCT
Source organism: Cryptomeria japonica (assembly GCF_030272615.1). Taxonomy (NCBI): domain Eukaryota; kingdom Viridiplantae; phylum Streptophyta; class Pinopsida; order Cupressales; family Cupressaceae; genus Cryptomeria; species Cryptomeria japonica. Next base: position 614,086,810 of record NC_081413.1, read on the forward strand.
TGGTTCAACCAGTAGTTATGTGGAGAATAGTGAAGTAAAGCATGTGGTAGTTTCAGAATGGAACTCGATGGAACTTCTTAAGCAAATGGCTAACTACCACTTGGCATTTGTTAACCGGTGATGAGATAAAGCAAGTGATCTTAAAGATAAAGGGCCCCCTTGAAAGGTCTAAAGCATGTTAAAAGGTGTTCATCTCATGGTCGATCCAACAGTTGTCGTTGTTTTGTAGCCCAAAGATGCCTGCAGCTTAGTCTCTGTGAAATGGTGAAAACTGTTAGTCATCAAGGTGATGCATAGCTAGTTAATAAGACTGACTATCGTTGTTGGAGATAAAGACCAAGAAGGTAGATCGTGATCTAATGGTCGATGTTTCTTCGCGAAGGAATATTGCACAAGTTTTAAGGCCTGCGAAATAGCCAAAGGAGGTAGGGCCCGTCACTAACACACAAAGACCAGATGGAATAAAAGTAGTGCAAGTTCCCGTGATCCAATGATTGTCGTTGTTTCACGAAAGAAAAGTGCAGAGATTTTAAGCTTCACGAAATAGCGAAACAATGAAACAGAGGAAATACTTAGAGAATTTATGATCTGTTGGAGCCTATTTTTGAATTTAATTTGAGAATTAAATTCTGAGGTGATGGTTAAAGCATGCGGTATTAATTTCTAAAATTCAATCCCAACTTGCCATATTAGAGTCCACATCAACTTGAATGTTGGCATCATTTCAATGAAGTCTGTTGCAGAGCAATTGGTGTAGAGCATTGTTTCTTTAGGCGAATAACAGGTTTTTGTGCTTTCTCTAGCTAATTATGGTCTGAAGTCAGTGATGGTTGTGTGAATTGTTTCATTAGAGGTTTGTGCAAGTCTCAATTGATATAGTTGCATTATCAAGATGGCACCAAGAAGGGAGTTGATAAGAAAAGTGAATTACCAAAATAGAAATATTTGTGATGATTTTTTGAAACAGTTAACTATGTCAACCAATGTCGGGGATAAAGCTAAAGAATTAGTACCAAAGAACCCTCGTCTAAGAATTGGGGAAGGCTTATATGATAAAGGTAATTGGTTAAGGGATCCTCAAATAGGGCTATCAGGTTTAGGATTGTTCAAAGTTGGTTTTGGTCAGAGACATTCCCTTGCCCCTTTAATAGCATATGGGAATTGGATGTGGGGAAGCTTATTGTTCCTAGTGTGTTCATGGATGTAGATTTGTTGACTCTAATTGCACAAAATTATGACCCAATAGCTAGATGAATCAAGAATGTGAAGGGATCATCCCTGATTGAAATAAATGATGATGAATTCAGAAATGTATTTAAGCTCAGTGAAGCTTCAAACCTGGTAGAACCTATTGATTTTGAGTAATTAGGTAGGGTCTATAATGCACAAAGGGATCGCCTTAGGAGTGACCCACTAAAAGAATTTTTTGTCAAGATAGGAGGGTTAACAGTCGTAGGCCCTAGTACAATGCAACCCTTCTCCTTGAATCTGTTTACTCTGAGAGCTAAGGGTATGTATTGGGCACTATGTCAGATTTTTGGAGAAGATGCTGAGAAAAAAATGCCAACCAATTACATGCTAATTATTGCACAAATTCTAAACCCCTCTCTAGCAATAACTTTGATTATGTGCCAAACCTTACTGATGCAATTCATGCAGGGCTAGTAGGGCTAAAAAATGGTAAGGTGGATAGGTCATTTGGATGGTATTCCCTTTTAATGCACATGTTTTTGTTCAAGGTTTCTCACTATTTTGCAAAGGAAATGGATTTGGTTAAGGTAAACAATAAGGAAGAGATGCCTATTCAACTTTGGAGCACTATTTTATCCTGGGATAAAGAGGATGCTAGCTATTTAAAGTTTGATAGATTCTTTACATCTAAGATTAGATTTCTTTTGTGCATAGAAAAACCTAGGATTCCTAAGGCTCTTTTGGATTTTCTCAGGCCTAAAGAGTTTGTTGAGGGTATTAAGATTGTTCACAATTGGGGAGATATCTATTTATACCCTGTTTATACCATTTTAAGAGTGTATAGTTTCAGAGGTACTCCCTATCTATTGCCCTATCAGGTCCCATTGAAGATAGGGATTGCAGAAGTCTTGAGGCAAATTGGAGGTGTACAAGAGGCAGAGCTAACAAATAGGGGTAAATGGACCATTTTCCCAACCATTATCGTGGCCCATCATTTTGTTGTCACTAAAGGAGGCTGGAAATATTTTGAAAAATTGTTTTAGCCATATAGGTTTTCAACTGCAGTTTCAAGATGTGCAGACCCTGAGGACTTTTTCAATGACATGTTTAAAAAGAGGGCATTGTGTAAAGGTAGGCCTCACCAATTTCAATTCCTTGAATATTTAATTAGAAATGAATTCAGTTTGGATGAGGAAGAACTAAGGAAAGAGAAGTGGATTGCATATAAGAGGGCTCTTGATTTCATTCATCAATTTGATAACAGTTATGACCCTCTCTCTAGTTTCAATCCCTTTCAGGAGAAAATCAAATTCTTGGTTCTTTATTTTGAAGACCTCATGCAAACCTTGAAAGAAAAAAGGGTGGCTATAATGCAAAATGATCCTAACAAGGTTAAATTGGTTTTAGCTAATCTTTCCTTTGCTAAGGCTATCCCACCTGGTGATTATGTGATGCATAGGAAATCAAAGTATAGTGTGATGATGCCAGTGATAGGTGAGCCTTCCACTTCAACAGGGAAAAGAGAAATTGAGGATCTCATTGACATCCAAGACTCCCCTAAAAGGCAAAGGGTAGGCAAGGAAGTGCAAACCAATGAGCCTTTGTATTCTCCATCTCTGTCCCCTATCCACATAGGAGATGAGTAGGCGGTGGCCGAACAATTGTTACAGTTAGGGAGTCTCGGGGAGATTGCCTACACATATGAGGAGACCCAAGAGGGGATGCTAGAAGAGCCACCTAGTGCTGAAATGAACTTGACTAATGGTGAGCTAAAGGGCAAAGAATTAGACCTTACTGTTAAGCAAGCTAGTGAGGAGTTCCTGGCTGATAGTAATTTTGTTACAACAGGGGATTTCATGCAATTTATGTGGAAGAAAAATATAGAACAATTCAAAGTCAGATGTGAGTAAAGGTTGAGTGAATAGCCTCACAGAGATGTAACTCAGTCAGAAGAAGAGGTGAAGCAAGAAATGATTGAAGAGTTTAAGACTATTACTCCTGAGAAGGGAAGAGAGATGGTGTTTAAGGCTGGTGTTTTCATCCTCCCTGAATGGGATATAGTTGATGGACTAGTTCTTGAAGCAGTAAGGAAGGAAACCAAGCCCATGGAAGGAGTGACCTTCAACAAAGATAATGATGCTCTAGTCATGTGGTCACTGAAGAAGGATGAGAGTAAAAGGAGGAAAGGTGTACCAGTTTCTAGTCTCCTAGGAGGCATGATTGTAAAAAGATTCCAAGATACAGGGGTAGTGGAAGCTGCAAGCACGGTCTTGGAAACTGCAAAGTTCAGTGTGGCAGTAGCAGAAAAGGAGGCAAAAGAAAAGGCTAATCTCCAATTAAAATTGGAAACCATCTTAAAGGCTTACAATGAGGCTAGAGAAGGAGTAGCCAACAGAGACAGTATTATTGCTAGACTTCAAAGTCAGTTGGTAGGTCAACACCATTCAGATGAATCCTCTACTCTCATGATAGCCTCCTCTCTAGCAAGACCTCCACCTACCAGTCCCATTATAGAATATCCCCCTTCTCCTATGCCTTCTGGTTTCCAGTAAGCTAAGAACTGTCCAACATGAGTTGGAAAAGTTGAAACAAGCTCAAACAATGTTTGCAAGCAAGTATGAAGAAAAGGTAAAAGCCACAATTTTGAAGTTTCTTGATTCGGTCAAGGCCTCTTCTGTACACATTTCTATGAAAAGGATCTTGAATATTCTGATTGAATTAAGAGAGGATGAAACCACCTTAGAACTAATTCTTAATAAGTGGATGCCTAGAGGTAAGGAGTTAGAGTTCATGTGTTCATCCCATGCAGATGTAGAGGCAAATGATAGTCTTAGGTCCACTAGTGAGTTTATAAAAGAAATGAATATATTCTCAGAGGAAAGGGCAGGTTTAAAAAGAAAAGCCCAACTATATAGAAAAGAATATTGAGATCACAAATATGAATTGTTTCCGGGGGGTTTTGTTGGTCCAATTCAGTTGAAAGAGGAGAAGGCATGGCTAGAAGAGCTGGACCACAAATTGTCCCAAAGGGTTAATTAAATCATTAACACTGATGACACATCCTTTTTTGTCCAAACAATTGAAGAGATTGAAAAGGTGAAATCACATTATGGTTTCATAGAAACAAAAATTGGGTAGTTAAGGGTCACTTGGAAAAGGCTAGAAGGGATGAAACAAAAGATTATTAGCTTTGCTTGGCCAAGTGATGACGTGTTCCAGGAGTGGAAGGACAAATATATCAGACAACAAGAAGATACTCTAGAGAAGATAGAAAAGGTTGTAGCATAACAACAAACAGAAGAGGTCATTGATATTGAAAAAGACTTGTAATTGTTTCTTGGAGAGTATCACGGTTTGTAACAAATTATTTTAGGAATGTCCAAAGCTTGTATGCATCCATAATGTTATAAATAAATACCAGGACTAGTGTAAAAAGGGGATCACAAAAAATTTGTAAAGGAACTCTGGCAAAAATATATTTAGGACCTTTTTCTGGTTTTTTGGAGATTGCTCTGAGTTATGTAATATTTTAAGGAAGGAATATGAATATACATATCAAAGTTTTAGGCCTAAAATTCCTTTGTCTTCTAGTGTCCATTCTTTAGTTTGCTAGTTTCATTTGGATAATCTAGGGTTGTTCGAATGAACATGGATTGTAAGGAAATCTTGTAGATTTTATTTCTGGCTTTTCTCTTTAGGAGAGGGATTAAATGTGCATTAAATACTTATGTCAGCAAGTCTATTGTTTGTTGCTATGAATCTGATGAATTTTTTTAGTTGAATGGGAGAGGATCTATATATATGTTAGGCATGTATGTGATTCATAAAAACCAAAATGATGAGATGTATATGAGTGTTTTGTTTTGAGAATTATTGTTTGATTTAGGTGACTTTGTAGCCTAAATAAGGCACTGGTTGCAGATTATAGGATCTCTTTCTATCTTTTCTTGAAGATCAATATTGAAAATGAACGCGAGTTTTTCCCTTAGTGTTTCAGTTTCATTGAGGTGATGAAGTCCACGGGATTTTTAGCACTCATTTATTGTGGATCTCAGTTTTAAAGTGTGAAGATATTCATAGAAGGTATACCGACCTAAACTTTGGATAAGTTCAAAGCGTAGAAGGTCTCGAAACCTTGTTATATGTTATCTTGAGTTCCATTTCTCTGATCTTTTCATATGCAGACAAAGTTGATTTATTTCTTACAGGAAGGATATAAGGGAAATCAAAATTTGAGACTAACAAAAGTGGCAACTCTGTTGGGGAGAGTCATAGTGTGTATCTATGTTGTGGATTGGTACCTAAATTAGTTTAGAAGTTGTTCGAATATCTGTGTTGTGGAAAATTTCTTGATCTCTGATTTGTGTTATCTGTCTCTTTGAAAATCTTCGTGATTTTTGTTTTAAAAAATTGGCAAGTTTTTTGTTTAAAGCTTGTTTTCTTATTTTCCATAGTCTTGGTGGGTGGTGACTCTAACAAGTATAACTAGTCCTTTTAAATAAGTGAAATTCTTTTGAGAAAACAAGCATAATGCAGATAGGAAGGAACACCGGGTCTTTCATGAAGAAGCATCCTCATGAGACATTGCAAGAGGGACTACCTGAACAGTCACAGAGAGGCTAGAAAAGATCAGTTGTACATTAGCCATCTAATGTTGCTTTGGTATAGAAAAGGATCAATACGGGTAAGTCATCTAAGAGACCCATCTATGCAAATTCAAATTCTTCTTCCCGCGAATCTGAGCATGATATTTTAGGTTTCCATTCTAGTTTGTTTGGGAATATTGAAGATGTCCAAGTTTCAAATCAGGGGATGTCCCATGCTAGTTTTTCTGGGAAAGACAGAAGTAGTTCAAACATTAAGAGAGATTTTGTACCTAGGACAATTGATGGATGCATCAGTTTAATTGATTTTGACAAAGGCAATATGTCAGACTCTGAAGAAATATTTCCTGATGAAGATAAGGTATCCCAAGAAATTGAAGTCCTGAATAGAAGAGTCCATCATTTAATTTCCTTAAGAACACAAAAGGAAGCAGATAAAGAGAGAGAGGTAAAAGCAAAATTGATGGAGAGAGACAAGCATCTAAGACAAATTGTTGACCTTGAGCTATTTACCCAAGAAAAGGCCAAGAGTGAGGATGAAGATCTAGTGATTAGAGAAATCCTAGTTCCCAAGACCAAACCTACATATAAGTCAGTTGTGCAACCAAGTAGGGAAGTCCTTAGTGACCCACAACCTATTAGAAATAATGTTAACAAAGGAAAGCAAAAATGCATGGAAGGTGGGTCTGGATCTAAGACTATAGCGGAGATCTCTCACATGTTATCTGCAGATGAAAGCGAGATGGAAAGGATGAGGAAAGAGAAAGAAGATTTGCAAATGGAGTTAGAGAAAGCTGAATTAGAAGCGGCCAATCAAGAAGTTAAAAGAAAAGTAGCTATTTGAAGGCTCCTTCTATCATGTTTCCCTCAGTAGACCTAAATAAACATTTTCCTCAGCAAACCTCACTCCCTCTAGTTAAAATTTAGCCAACCTTGCCTATTAGCACTACCACAACCAATCAAGCCCTTGTTACTAACCAAGGTAACCAGATCTCTCTGGCTCAAGGCCCCAATGTAAGAATGAACATGGGAAATAACCTTGTCGCTAACCAATTCTAGAGAAGACCTATTAATCTACAACTTTATAGGTAGCTCCTTTTTGATGGAATCCCAGGGTACCCTAACCATGTTCCTATGGAATTGAGGGATAGACTTCAAAAATTTGCTGGGAATAATGCAATTAGTCCGAAAGAACACTTGAAATCTTTTGGTGACTTAATAAATGACTAGGAAATTGTAGATGAAGATGTCATTATGAAATTGCTTGTACAGTCTTTAGTAGATGATGCAAGGGACTGGTATAGAGGTCTCCTTGTGAATAGCATTGGGTTTTGGGAAGATTTTAAAAATTTCTTTCAAGAACGGTATGGTGATAAAAAAAATGTGATCTTCATGCTCAATGAGTTCAACAATATCAGAAAGTCTGACAATGAAATTGTCACAAATTTTAATGCCAGATTTCAGAAAGCAATGCATAGGCTATATCAGGTAATGAGGTTAGATGGAAATATGTGCCTGAATACTTATTACAATGCCTTTGATTCCAAAATGGATTATATTCTGAGGGATAAAAATATACATAGTCTGAGAGATGCATTTAGAATTGCCATTAATGTGGAGAGTAATAGGAAAGCATATGGGAAAATAGGGAGAAGAACTGATGGTAGGTTGTGGCAAGAATCAAAACAACCACCTAATAAAGTTGCTAAAGAAGAAGACAAAATAGAGAAATTAGTGACTGCTATGAAGGATCTTACTGCCAAGGTGAGTAAAAATGATAAGCCTCATTACAATTGGCAAGATAGGCCTCCTAGGTTGCATGACATGCCTTACAACACTACTTGGAAGGATGGCAAGCCTCAAAATGAGAAGCCAAAGAATACTCAAAACTGGGATACCCCAGATCCTTTAAAATGAGGAAACATTCATAATATGGAGAATACTGCTTAGTGCATGGCTTGTGATGGACCATATTCTCCTCATCAATGTGTTGTAGCTCAAGCCATTGAAGAATCCATGAGACAAGAGGCTGAGCCTGACATAAAAATGTTTGAAACTATGATAGAAACTGATGATGAGTCATTACAAAGTGAACTTAGTGAATGTGATGTGTTGAACATTAAAAGGTATTACCAAGGACAATTGTCACTTGATTGGCATCCCACATAAACTCACAATTCAATATATTCAGCAGATTCAACCTCAGTAGCCTTTACTTTAATATGCAACCTAGACTGTAAATCATTCAAACTCATAAATTGATAGCCTTAAAACATCACAACACATTTAACACCAGATTTAATGTGGAAAACCAAATAGGGAAAAACCACTATGGGATTTCGGACCCACTAAGAAATATACCCTTCTAGAGTATGCTTGGTTAAAAGCCAATCCTGTTACAGATTACATAAATACATTACTAGATTTGACCCGGTTAAGGGATTTCCCTCAGATTTGTTAGAATCTTGCACTTTGTTAGAAGTGACCTTGTCAAAGGATTTCAAACACTCATTCAAAATGTTACCTTGCTAGAGGATTTACAAATAAGACTATCAGGTCCACTCAGTTAAGAGATTTCCTATCACTTACAGAATAAATAGCAGTAATAAAATATATCTGCAACTTCACATCTGAAATACTAAAGTAGATTCTATGTGCTCAATGTACTCAAGATAATCTTGTCATAAGACTTATCTTACTTCTTGTTGGCCTTCTAAATCCATTCTTCAATCTTCTGTGCTCGGTGATCACTACAACATCATCACTATTCTTCTATTTTCCCACATCCATTGTTCATCAACAATTCCTTATTTATAAACAATTCCTAACTGCTTAACCTCCTTCATCACATTTCCCATGATCAATCTTAGCCATTAGATCATCATACTTGACTACGTTCATTGAATCCTTCGATCTGAAAAATGTTTTATCTCGCCTTGGAACTTGTATTCCTTCCTTGGTACTTGTGCTAGGTTATGACCATTTAATATGCGCTATAGATCTGACTCTTATATTTTCATTGTCGTAAATCCTCAACAAACTTCGTGCACAACATACCAATCATCTATATATCTCCAGCTCATTAGCATCCTTCATTTAATAATGTTTTTATTCATCCAATGTGTTCTATTACTGCTTGATTGTTACTCAGTTAATACTAAACTTCACTCGGTAGACATTCTACCTTCTTTAACCAATATCGATAACCTTGGGGTTTACCGACTAGCTTCATTATTCGGTAACATAGAACAGTATTAAACCTATATTCATCTACTGAATGAAATCTTTTCTTATTCTTATTCAGTCAATGAGTACACATATATAGGATATCAAAACAATCAAAACAACAAAATCTCATCACTGTCTATCTCGATAATAGTTGCCCATTTGAATAACTTATTTTTCCCCTTCATTTTCACATTCATTCTGTGTCACTTACCGACATCTTTATACTCATCAAAACATACTTCTTAAGATATGGCAACATCATACTAAATCAGAAAATCAACTTCTTGACATCAATGAAAAAATAATATTATTAAGACAGTAATTATCCTTTATCAGTTATATTAATAATCTCCAACAACCTTCTCAATATCCTTATACCAACAGACTTATTGAAATGCCAACAATCTCCCCCTTTGGCATTGATGGCATTAGCAACTTTAATGGCAATACCAACTTGATTTATTCCAAGTGATTTGGATTCGGATTGTTGTTAATCTTCTCCTATTATCCTTGATTTCTCCTGAAATTCTCTCCCCCAGTCATTAGTCTTCTCCTATCTTCTCCTATTAGTCTTCTCCCCCTTAGAGAACAATGCCAAAAAGTAAAACTAATTCATTATTTCTTCCCCTATGAAGTAATTTCCTTGCAGTTAAAACATATACAAATGTATCATCTCAGTCTTGGTCAGAGCATCTTGTCTTCAATCACTATTTCCTACACAACTTTAGGTGACCTCCTAAAGTGTGTAAATCAGCATCAACTCATAAATAGTATTCTGTAGAGTCATAGAAGTGATGCTTTCACTGAACTCTATCAGTGAGTAGAAGATAGGGGTAGGACCCCTAACTTGCTTCTGAGATACTCAAAAGTGTCCCTTGGCAGTGGCTTTGTGAAGATGTCTGCTATTTGTTCCTTTGAACTAATATATTCTAGCACAACTTTCTTCTCTTGAACTCCTTCTCTGAGATAATGATACTTTATAGAGATATACTTTGTCTTAGAGTGCATTACCAGATTCTTTGAAATGTTAATAGCACTAGTGTTATCACATAATATATTTACTGGCTCGGTAACTTTCTCATTCATACCTTCCAATAGTTGTTTGATACATACTATATTGGTGCAATTCAATGCTGCAGCGACATATTCACCTTTAGTTGTTGACTATGAAATGCATCTTTGTTTCTTGCTAAGCCAACTCGCTAATCTTTCTCCCAAAAAGAAAGCTCCATCGCTTGTGCTTTTCCTATCATCAATGTTTCCTGCCCAGTCAGCATCAGTATAGACTTTTAAGTAAAAATCATTCCTCTTTTGATATACTAAAATATAATCTTTAGTGCCTCTTAAGTATCTAAAAATTCTCTAATTATTGTCATATGGGTTTCTTTGGGATTTGCAGAAAATCTTGCAACTATACCTACTGCATGTGCTATATCAAGCCTGCTGTGAACCACATATTGCAACTTTCCAATCATAGATCGGTAAATTGTCTCATCAACGGATATAGATTCATCATTCTTTGATAGTTTACAATTGGTAGTCATAGGAGTACTTATTGGTTTAGAATCCTCCATTCCAAATTTCTTCAAGATTTCCTTTATATACTTGGATTGAGTAATGAAAATCTCATCTTTCATTTGCAGTATTTGTAAACCTATAAAATACTTTATTTCACCGATTAATGACATCTCAAATTCTTTGCACATTTCATTTCCAAAGTTCTTGCATAAAGAATCATTTCCACAAAAAATAATATCATCAACAAATATGGCTGAAATCAGTATTCCATTGTCCTCATCATTCTTCATATACATGTTGTTTTCACTCATTCTCATAAAACCAATCTTGATTAAGTAAGAGTGCAATCTTTCATACTATGTTCTAGGTGCTTGCTTCAGGCCATATAATGCTTTGTTCAACTTACATACCTGATCTTTATTCTTCTCTTCAACAAATCCTTCAGTCTGTTTAATATAAACTTCTTCTTCTAGTATACTATTCAAAAATGCAGATTTAACATCCATTTGATATACCTTGAAATTTTTGTAAGCAGCATATGCCAACAATGTTCTTACTCCCTCAAGTCTTGCCACAGGTGCAAAATTCTCACCATAGTCTATTCCTTCTTCTTGAGCATAACCTTTGCAGACTAGCCTTGCTTTATTCCGAATGACCTCACCTTTTTCATTTAGCTTGTTTCTGAAAATCCGCTTTGTACCGATTACATTTTTCTCTTTTGGTCTTGGGACCAGTGCCCATGTTTCATTTTTCTTGATTTGTTCAATCTCTTCTGTCATAGAATTTACCCAATCTTCATTGCTAAATGCCTCTTTTACTATCCTCGATTCAAATTCAGATATCAAACATGTGTTCTGTCTTAGTTTGTTCCTTGTCATCACTAGATCATCCTTATCTCCTATAATCTGACTTGATGCATGATTCCTTCTGACATATTTGGCTAATATAGGCTCGGTAGGCTCTGTATGATCTTCTTCATCACTCGGTAACTGGGTATTTTCTTCATTTGCTTCATCAACTTTCTCAGTAGGACTTCTTGGTTGAACATATACAAACTCTTCATAATCTTCTGGTTCTTTGGAATTTCCTTCATCATTTCTTTTTGCAAATTCATCAATTTTCACATTTGCACTTTCCAATATTTTGTTAGATGATTTGATTAGACATTTAAATGTTTTACTTCTAGAAGAATAACCAAAAAATGTTCCTTCTTCACTTTTCTAATCAAACTTTCCATTTCTGTCATCTTTGTGAACATAACATCTACTCCCAAATATTTTAAAATAACTTACATTAGGTTTCTTGTCATACCAGATTTCATACAGTATCTTCAAAGTTCGTTTCTTTAGTTGTACATGGTTCAAGGTGTAGACTGCAGTGCTTATTGCTTCTCTCCAAAATGTTTGAGGTACCCTCTTTTCTATCATTAGGGTTCTAGCACAATCTACAATAGATCTGTTTCTTCTTTTAGCTATCCCATTTTTCTATGGAGTTCTTGGTGCAGACACTTGTCTCTTTATACCATGATTATTGCAAAATAAGTTAAATTCATCAGAAATGAACTCTCCTCCTCTATCAGATCTTAGACATTTCAGTTGTCTTCCTGTTTCATTTTCAACTCTTGCCTTATACGATTTGAACATTTGAAAGGCTTCTGATTTTTCTTTTAAAAACATAACTGACATCATCCTTGAGTAATCATCCACAAATAATATGAAGTATTTATCACCATAATAACTTTGAACTTTCATAGGACCACAAAGATCAGTGTGTACAAGATCTTAAATTCCTTTAGAAGTGTAGGATTTACTTGTAAAGTTTGATTTTGTCATCTTACCCATCTGGCATCCTTGACACATAGCATTCTCAAGTTTTTCCAAGCTCTGTAGACCTCTTACTCGGTGCTTCTTACTTATTTTGATCAGGTTATCAAAATTTACATGACAAAACCTTTTATGCCATAACCAAGCATCTTCTATTTTTGCATACAGACAATTGTTCTAAGTTTAGTCAAGATGAAATGTATTACCTCTTCTTTGAGTCTCGGTAGTAGCTAACTTTCCATATTTGTCATGGACTTTGACAATTCCCTTCTGAAATTCTATTCGGTATCCTGTATTGCTTAGTTGTGCTACACTCAACAAATTGTATTTCAAACCTTCAACCCAATATACATCATCACATTTAGCATTGTCAAGAAGTGTGATAGATCCTTTACCTTTCATTGGGCATGGTGCATCATTACCAAATCTTACATAACCTCCATCATAATCTTCTAATTTAACAAACTTGTGTTTATCACCTGTCATGTGATGTGAGCATCCACTATCTATGATCCAAGAATCATTATTATTTATGTGAGATATTGAGGCTTTTTCTTCATACCTTTCTTCATCTGATCCATCTTTGATAGCCACATAAACAACTTCCTTTGTCTTAGTTTCTTCAGATTTATCATCGTTGGATTCCTCATCGGCTACTAGGCATGTCTTTCTATCTCTCCTTCTGAAGTCTTGGTGCCCTCTGTAATGATTGTCTTTCTATCTGTCATCTCAGTGTTCTCTCTTTTCACTAGATTCTTTGTCAGGGCAGTTAGAAGCCATATGTCCTATTTTACCACAGTTAAAACATTTCAAAGGTAACTTTCCTGTATACTTACCTTTGCCTCTCAGTAACCTTCTAACTAATAATGCTTCAAACTCTTCTTGCTTTCTGATTTCCTCATATAGTTTGTGTACTTCTTCCATGTTTTTGTGAAATATTTCACTTACTCCACTGTGATTTCCTTTAGTATACTTATACATTCTATCATTGTAATCATCAGATTCACCAAGATGAAAAGAACTGAATGCAGATTCAATTTTATTTACCGAAGACCCATTGTTATCAAAATTGCTTAACTCAAATGCATGTAGCTTATGGATAGTAGCATCCAAAGAGATTGGCATGTTTGGTACAAACCTTAATTCATTAATTGCAGAGACTCGAATGGCATAAGCAAGTAGAAGTGTTCTAAGCAACTTACTTGTTACATCCTTTTCTTCAATAGTTCCTCCTGCTCCTTTGATTTGATTGACAGTTTCCTTTAACCTTGTAATGTATTGCATAATGTTCTCAACCTAATTCATTCTCATGGATTCAAGTTGACCTCTTAGACTATCTACTTTTGCTCTTTGAATATGTTCATCACCACCATATACAGATATGAGCTTATTCCACATAGCTTTGGCATCATTACAACCTTCTAGATCATTAAACTCTGAGTCGGTCAATTCTAATGTTATTTCAATCATTACTTGAATATCTTCTTGCTTTGCTTTTATCTCTTCCATTGTCATCGGGTAGGTGTTTGGTGCAGTGTAATCATTCTCCAGATAATATGTTGCATATTCTCCAATTCTTGATAAGTGCAGCTTCATCCTTTTCTGCCATGTGGAGAAACTTAACTTGTTCAGCTTTGGGGAATCCCTCTTATACATCTTCGGATCTTGCCTCAAGTTCCTTTAAACTTTTCTTATGGATTCCAATGCTCTGATACCAATTGTTAGTAAGATGAGAGGGGGGGGTGAATCATATAAACTCACAATTCAATATATTCAACAGATTCAACCTCGGTAGCCTTTACTTTAATATGCAACCTAGATTGTAAATCATTCAAACTCATAAACTGATAACCTTAAAACATCACAACACATTTAACACCAGATTTAATGTGGAAACCAAAATAGGGAAAAACCACTATGGGATTTCGGACCCACTAAGAAATATACCCTTCTAGAGTATGCTCGGTTAAAACCCAATCCTGTTACAGATTACATAAACACATTGCTAGATGTGACCCGGTTAAGGGATTTCCCTCAGATCTGTTAGAATCTTGCACTTTGTTAGAAGTGACCTTGTCAAAGGATTTCAAACACTCATTCAGAATGTTACCTTGCTAGAGGATTTACAAATAAGACTTTTAGGTCCACTCAGTTAAGAGATTTCTTGTAACTTACAAAATAAATAACAGTAATAAAATATATCTGCAACTTCACATCTGAAATGCTAAAGAAGATTCTATGTGCTTAATGTACTCAAGATAATCTTGTCATAAGACTTATCTTGCTTCTTGTTGGGATTCTCAATTTGTTCTTCAATCTTCTGTTCTCAGTGATCACTACAACAACATCACTATTCTTCTATTTGCCCGCATCCATTGTTCATCAACAATTCCTTATTTATAAATAATTCCTAACCACTTAATCTCCTTGATCACATTTCCCATGATCAATCTTAGCCATCAGATCATCATACTTGACTAGGTTCATTGAATCCTTCGATCTGAAAAATATTTTATCTCACCTTGGAACTTGTATTCCTTCCTTGGTACTTGGGCTAGGTTATGACCATTTAATCTGCGTTGTAGATCTGACTCTTATATTTTCATTATCGTAAATCCTCAACAAACTTCTTGCATGGCATACCAATCATCTATACATCTCTAGCTCATTGGCATCCTTCATTTAATAATGCTTTGATTCATCCAATGTGTTCTGTTATTGCTCGGTTGTTACTCAGTTAATACTGAACTTCACTCGGTAGACATTCTGCCATCTTTAACCGATATCGATAAACTTGGGGTTTACCAACTAGCTTCATTGTTTGATAACATAGAACAGTATTAAACCTATATTCATCTACTAAATGAAATCTTTTCTTATTCTTATTCTATCAATGAGTACACATATATAGGATATCAAAACAACAAAATCTCATCACTGTCTAACTCAGTAATAGTTCCCCATTTGAATAACTTATTTTTCCCCTTCATTTGCACATTCATTCTGTGTCACTTACCGACATCTTTATACTCATCAAAACATACTTCTTAAGATATGGCAACATCATACTGAATCAGAAAATCAATTTCTTGACATCAATGTTAAAATAATATTATTAAGACAATAATTATCCTTTATCAATTATATCAATAATCTCCGACAACCTTCTCAATATCCTTATACCAACAAACTTATTGAAATGCCAACATTTGAAACTATCATAGAAAGTGATGATAAGTCATTACAAAGTGAACTTAGTGAATGTGATGTGTTGAATAGTAAAAGGTCTTACCAAGGACACTTGTCACTTGGTTGGCATCCCACTTTGAATGTGGTAACAATTGAAGATGAAGATGTTCATCTCAGAAGACCCAGTGATGAAGAAGAAAGAAATCTCACTAAGGCTGCAATAGCCAAAGCCAAGCACAACTACAATTTGAGAAGTACTAAGAAGGATGGGGATCAAGGTGAACTTGGTTCAATGTTTATAAAAGAGATATCTCAGAAGAAAGAAACAAGTAAAGCTACCTTGCCCCAAGATAGTCAAAAGGGGAATGACAAATTAAAGGATACAGCTAAAACTATGGATGATAAAGATACTAATGATATACAAGGAACTGCTACAATAAAGAAGGAAAGTCAGCCTAAGACAGAGAAAGTTAAGACTAATACTGAGTTGATTAATAATTCCACATTTGATATGACTCAGACTCTTACCTAGATGAAGGTCACTATCCCATTGATAGAATTATTGAAAATAAGGAACATAGAGAAACTATTTATCTTTATTTTCTAAAATATCTAACAATAACACAGCTTTACCTTCCAGTTCAATTAAGGATGAAAATGAGCAGGAGTTGCAAACCCTAGAGGTATATGTTGGAACAACTATTACACAAGAACCCTCACAGGTTGATCCTTTCTATGTTACTTTGTTAGTAAATAACCGGTTAATTAAAAACTGTATGATAGATTCTGGTGCAACTGCAAATGTAATGCCTTATGGTGTCATGAAAGAATTAGGATTGGCAGTGAGTATAGTGTATGGGAAATTTTATGCTATGGATAATAGAGAAGTGCCAATGATAGGTACAATGAAAGATGTTGAAGTAAAAATAATAGCATTCCCTGAAGCAACATACAAGATGAATGTCATTATAACTGACACCAAACCTCACTATGGCATGTTGTTGTCTAGACAGTGGGCTGCAGTAGTAGGTGGAAATGTTTAGTTTGATCTATCATATGCTACTATCCCAATTAATGGAAACCAAGTCAAATTGTATAGAGAACCACGTGCTCCTAGGGTAATTGAGAAAGTAGATCCTAGTATGCTCAACTGTATGATTGATGTGGATCTTGACACGTTTAGATTACAACCAATTTTACCTCAATTGAAGAATACTGACTCTATTGTGATTGAATTGGAATCTCAACAACATAGTTTGTGGCACATGTATTTTGATGGAGCTTTCTCTAAAGAAGGATCTGGAGCAGGAGTTGTTTTTGTATCCCCTTTAGGTATAACCTTCAAATATTCCTTTCTGTTAGCCTTTCAGTGTACAAATAACATTGCTGAATATAAAGCCTTGCTATTGGGACTTGAAGTTGAAAAAATGCATGGCATTCAGTTGTTAAAAGTGTTAGGAGACTCAGAATTGGTTTTTTCTCAAGTTAGAGCTAAGTATGCATCTAAGAATGATAGATTGAAAAGATACAAGCATGCAGTATGGGATGTGATTGAGCATTTTAGTGCATTCTCTTTAAATTGGATACAAAGATCTAAGAATATCATGGCGTATTTCTTAGCAAATGTTGCATTAAAGAATGATGATGCAACACTAACTGGTATATCCATAGTTGAGGTAAAAGCTAGGCCTGCCATTCCTAAAAATGTATATAATTGGAAAGTGCTTGCTGATGATGAAGATATTCTCAGGTTTATACAATGCATTAATGACTATGATGGAAAAAAAATTGATTGCAATGCCTTTGTGGAAGTGGTTGAAAATAGAGAAAATGTGTTTGGAAATGACCTAGTTCAGTTAGAAACTAATGAAATACCTAAAGGGTTGGTAGAACTAGAAGGTATGTTCAGTTACAGTGACAGTAATCTACACCAGCAATCAACCACTAAGTTAGATGAACTAGAGGAAGTAAACTTGGGGACAAAATCATCCCCTAAGTTGGTGTATATTTGAAATAAACCTTATTAATTTATTAAAGAAATATAAGCATGTATTTGCTTGGTCTTATGACGATTTGAAGGCGTATAGATAGGATCTATTTCGGCATGAAGTCCCTTTTCCTCGAGATGCTAAGCCTTTTAGACAAAAACAAAGACGTATCAACCCCCTGTTGGAATCTAAAATGCAACAAGAATTGACCAAGTTAAGGGAAGGGGGAATTATTAAGTCGATAAGGCATTCATCATGGGTCTCAAATTTGGTCCCGGTTAGAAAGAAGAATGGGGACATAACACTCTATGTTGATTTTAGGAACATAAATGTTGCTTCCTTAAAAGATAATTACTCTTCTCCTAATATGGAGGCGATGTTGCAAAGAGTAACTGGTTGTGACCTATTGTCTATGATGGATGGGTTCTCAGGGTATAACCAATTGTTAGTAAAAGAATCTAAACAATTCAAAATTGCTTTCACCACCCCTTGGGGAACATACGTGTATGTCAGAATGCCTTTTGGTTTGAAGAATGTTGGAGCTACTTTTCAGAGGGAAATGGATGTAGCTTTTAAGGAATTCATCAATATTATCATGGTAGTATATCAAGATGATTTGACATGCTTCTCCAAAAGGGCAGATGACCACTGTGGACACTTAGAACAGTATTTCAGTAAAGCTCTGGAATTTGTAGTATCCTTAAATCCTAAAAAGTGTCATTTTGTTGTTACTGAAGGGAAGCTGCTAGGGCATATTGTCTCCAAAGAAGGGGTAAGAATAGACCCTGAAAGAATTGAGGCTATAAGCAATGTGCCTGAGCCAAAGAATGTTAAAGGTATCCAATCTTTCTTGGGCAAAGTAAATTTTGTTAGAAGATTTATTGCAAATTTTGCAAAGATAGTCAAGCCCATCGTTAAACTTCTTAAAAGGGATACAAAGTTCTATTGGGATCAAGAAGCTTCAAAGTCTTTTGATGAAATCAAAAGGGCTATTCAGGAGGCACTAGTGTTGAAGTCCCCTGACTACAGTAAGCCTTTCTCTTTGTTTTGTTTTGCTTCATATCACATTGTGGTTGTAGTTCTTTTACAAAAGGATAATGAAGGATATGAACATCCTATAACTTTTTATAGCAAATCTTTATAGGCTGCAGAGTTAAAGTATGAAATTGTGAAGTAAGCTTATGCTTTGGTCAAAGCTATTAAATCTCTTAGGCCATATCTTGTAAATGCATGAGTAATTGCTTATGTCCCACATGTGGCTATCAAATATATTCTATCCCAGTCTGAGGTCACAGGTAAAAGATGCAGATGGATAACCAAAATCCAAGAATTTGATTTAGAAATTAAGATCACTAAATTGGTGAGAGGTTTAGGCCTTGCTAAGCTTATGGCTGAATCAAACCTTCTTGATGTTGAAGTGAATAATGTTGAAGTTGAGAACATCCTGGTCACTAGTATTGAGGCACAACCCTAGTACTTAGAAATAGTACATTTTTTTAGAGATGAAACATTTTCAGAAGGAATGACCCATAACCATAGAAGAACTTTGAAGCTGAAGTCACAGAAATATATCCTCATTTAGGGTGATCTGTTCTGGTAGAATAGATATGGGGCATTGCTAATGTATTTGGATAAATCCTAGGCTAAGAGAGTGTTAACTGGAATGCACGATGGAGTGTGTGGAGGTCATTACTCTACCAAGACAACTGCTGGTAAGATAGTTCGGGCTAGATATGATTGGCCTACTTTGTTTAAAGATGCCCATGATCATGTTCAGAGATGTGACCCATGCCAGAAGTTTTCATCAAAATTGAAGTATGAGGGAGCTTTACCCCTCAACCCAGTCACAGTGGAAGCCTCTTTTGTCCAATGGGGCATTGATTTTATTGGAGAAATCATTGAGAAATCAGGAAGAGGTCATAGATGGATTATAGTAGCTACTAATTATTTTACCAAATGGATTGAAGCTATACCCACTAGGAGAGCCACAAGTAAGGTTGTTATTGACTTCCTGATGGATAATGTCATAACCAGATTCAGAGTCCTTGTAAAACTAGTGATGGACAATGCCATGCGCTTTAGGTCAGAAGAGTTTGTTGCATTTTGCACCAGCCATGGAATAGTTATGTCCTGCTCTTCACCTTATCATCCCCAGGGTAATGGGCAAGATGAATCAAGTAATAAGAGCCTCTTGAACATTATTAAGGAAATCTTGGAGGAAAATAAAAGGTCTTGGGACTAGAAGTTGAAATTAGCCCTTTGGGCAGATAGGGTTACTGTTAAGAGAGCAATTGGTGTCTCACCTTTTGAGTTGGTCTATGGTATGCAATCTACGGTGCCAGTCAATAATCTTCTCCCAGTGTATAACTTCCTGCAAGCTAAAGACATGGAGTTATCTGAACCTATGGAAGACCAGATGATTCAGATGGTGGAGATAGAAGAAATTAGAACTTTGGCTCACAAGAGGAATTTGAAGATCCAATTGCAGTCAAAATATCTATTTGACAAAAGGACCTCGTTGAGAAAGTTTCAAATTGGTGATGTGGTTCTTCAATGGAATGCAAAAGGACAAGATAAGGGAAAACACAAAAAAATTGAGTCACTATGGATAGGCCCCTCTGTGGTTTGTGATCTTAATGGAGAGGATTCATATTTTTGAAGAATATGAATGATGAGGTACAGGAATTTCCAGTGCATGGACAATTCCAGAAACATTACTTCTCTTAATGTCCATGCACAATAGGTCTTGGTCTGTACATTATTTAGGTTTGCTTTTGTTGTTATTTTTTGGGCTTGTGTTTGGTCTGTTCTCCAACGGCTTGCGTTGATTCGCTAGCCGGAGATGCACATGATATAAGTTCTGTGAAATAGCGAAAGACTTGGCGGGTCCCAGAGGCGAGCAGTTTCTTTGGTTAAAGGATGATCAGTTTAGAAAAGATCAACGGCTCGCGTTGATTCACGGCCAGAAGATGCATGTGTTCTACCTTTCGCAAAGTAGCGAAAAGGTGGTGGGCCCAGGTGAGGTGGTCATAGCAAGGGTAACCGATGAGCAAGTTCCCGTGATCCAGTGGTTGTCGTTGTTTCATGAAGATAAGTAATCTGAGTTTTAAGCTCTGCGAAATAGTGAAAGGGGTCGGTGGGCCCAAAGGACAGGTAGGTCATAAAGTTAAAGGCTGATTAAGTATGATTTGATCGGGCGGTTGTCGTGGTTTCGCAGCCGCAAGTGAAACAGAGATTAGTGATCGTGAAATGGTGAAAGACCATCCCCAATCAAAGCCGTTGTTATCACTATTTAAAATTGGATATTCGTGTTCCATAATTGGCTAGAAGGCTGCAAAAAATTGTCTAGTATGGCCTTGTTGCCCCTGATTGTCTTGGGTCAGAAGAGGGTTTAAGGTTTTTGAGTTTTAACCCTATCCTATGTTTGCAAAAAACCCTTATGTTCTATTTCTAAGTTACTTTTACCACTTAAAGAAGGGTCGGTCTATCATGAAAAGTGTCCCCCCTTTAGTTCTTTCCCTAGGCGGTCCCTTAATATTTTCAAAACTTACGCCTTCACCTATGTCTTGTTCTAATGTTTTGTCGAGCTCCTTAATTAGTATGCAACTCATTGTTAATCCTGTGGTTGTTGTATTTTTGTCAGGCAGAGATGCCAACAAGTTAAGTTCTGTGAAATAATGAAAAGGCTTGGCGGGCCTGACTAGAGGATTGACCGTCAGAATAAAGAACTGCATCTTTCTTTAAATCCAACGGCTTGCATTGATTCACTAGCCCGAGATGCACGTGATATAAGTTCTGCGAAACAGTGAAAGACTTGGCGGGTCCCAAAGGCAAGCATCTTCTTTGGTTAAAGGATGATCAGTTTAGAAAAGATCAATGGCTCATGTTGATTCGCAACTAGAAGATGCATGTGTTCTACCTTTCGTGAAGTAGCGAAAAGGTGGTGGGCCCAAGCGAGGTGGTCATAGCAAGGGTAACTGATGAGCAAGTTCCCGTGATCAAGCGGTTGTCTTTGTTTCACAAAGATAAGTAACCTTATTTTTAAGCTCTATGAAATGGAGAAAGGGGCCGGTGGGCCCAAAGCATAGGCAGGTCATAAATTTAAAGGCCGAATAAGTATGATTTGATCAGACGGTTGTCATGGTTTCATAGCTGCAAGTCAAACAAAGATTAGTGATTGCAAAATGGTGAAAGATAGGTGGCGGGTCTGATGGCACTCAGGTGGCGGTCCGTGGTGGGCCCAACATTTTCGATGAAAGTTCCTATTCGATGAGACCTATAGACAGCTCGCCAAAGAAGAAATTCCACCGAAAGACTGAGATCGGACTGTTGACGTGGCAATCACACGAAGGCATGACATGGCAAGATAGATGGTTTATTCTGTGGAATGTAATGGTGACCTGTCAAGTGTGTGTGGCTCTTAAGAATAGTTGAGGGCCCGTCTTGGTTCAACCGGAAGTTATATGGAGAATAGTGAAGTAAAGCACATGGCGGTTTCAAAATGGAACCCGATGGAACTTCCTGAGCAAATGGCCTACTACCACTTAGCGTTTGTTAACTGGTGATGAGATAAAGCAAGTGATCTTTGAGATAAAGGGCCCCCTTGAAAGGTCTAAAGCATGTTAAAAGGTGTTCATCTCGTGGTCGATCCAATGGTTGTCATTGTTTCGTAAACCGAAGATGCTTGCAGCTTAGTCTTTGCGAAATGGGGAAAATCGTTAGCTATCAAGGTGATGCGTGGTTAGTTAATAAGACTAACGGTCATTGTTGGAGATAAAGACCAGGCAGGTAGATCATGATCTAATGGCCAGCATTGCTTCGCAAAGGAAAAGTGCACAAGTTTTAAGGCCCACGAAATAGCGAAAAGGAGGTAGGGCCTGTCACTAACACAGAAAAACCAGACAGAATAAAAACAATGCAAGTTCCCGTGATCCGAAGGCTATCGATGTTTCACGAAACAAAAGTGCGGAGGTTTTAAGCTTTGCGAAATAGTGAAACAATGAAACAGAGGAAATACTTAGAGAATTTATGATCCATTGGAGCCCATTTTTTAATTTGATTTGTGAATTCAATTATGAGGTGATGGCCAAAGCATGTAGGATTAATTTCTAAAATTCAATGCCAACTTGCCATATTAGAGTCCACATCAGCTTGAATGTTGGCATCATTTCAACGAAGTCTGTTGCAGAGCAATTGGTGTGGAGCGATTTTTCTTCAGGTGAATAATAGGTTTTTGTGCTTTATCTTGCTAATTCTGGTCTGAAGTTGGTGATGGCTGTGTGAATTGTTTCATTAGAGGTCTATGCAAGTCTCAATTGATATAGTTGCATTATCAAGATGGCACCAAGAAGGGAGTTGATAGGAAAAGTGAATTACCAAGATAGAAATATTTGTGATGATTTTTTGGAACAGTTAACTATGTCAACTAATGTCAGAGCTAAAGCTAAAGAATTAGTACCAAATAACCATCGTCTAAGAATTGGGGATGGCTTATATGATAAAGGTAATTGGTTAAGGGATCCTCAAATAGGGCTATTCGGTTTATGATTGTTCAAAGTTGGTTTTGGTCAGAGACATTCCCTTGCCCCTTTAAATAGCATATGGGAATTGGATGTGGGGAAGCTTATTTTTCCTGGTGTTCATGGATGTAGATTTGTTGACTCTAATTGCACAAAATTATGACCCTATAGCTAGATGTATCATGAATGTGAAGGGATCATCCCTGATTGAAATAAATGATGATGAATTCATAAATGTATTTAAGCTCAGTGAAGCTTCAGACCTGTTAGAACCTATTGATTTTGAGTCATTAGCCTAGGTCTATAATGCACAAAGAGATCGCCTTAGGAGTGGCCCACTGAAAGAATTTTTTGTCAAGATAGGAGGGTTAACAGTTGTAGGCCCCAGTACAATGCAACCCTTCTCCTTGAATCTGTTTACTCTGAGAGCTAAGGGTATGTATTGGGCACTGTGTCAGATTTTTGGAGAAGATGCTAAGAAAAACATGCCAACCCATTACATGTTGATGATTGCACAAATTTTAAACCCCTCTCTGGCAATAACATTTGATTATGTGCCATACCTTACTGATGCAATTCATGCAGGGCTAGTAGGGATAAAAAAATGGTAAGGTGGATAGGTCATTTGGATGGTATTCCCTTTTAATGCACATGTTTTTGTTCAAGGGTGCTAACTATTTTGCAAAGGAAATGGATTTTGTTAAGGTAAAAGATAAGGAAGAGATGCATGTTCAACTTTGGAGCACTGTGTTATCCTGGGATAGAGAGGATGCTAGCTATTTAAAGTTTGATAGATGCTTTGCATCTAAGATTAGATTTCTTTTGTGCACATAAAACCCTAGGATTCCTAAGGCTCTTTTGGATTTCCTTGGGCCTAAAGAGTTTGCTGAGGGTATTAAGATTGTTCACAATTGGGGAGATATCTATTTATACCCTATTTCTACCATTTTCAGAGTATATGGTTTCAGAGGTACTCCCTATCTATTGTCCTATAAGGTCCCATTGAAGATAGGGATTGCAGAAGTCTTGAGGCAAATTGGAGGTGTACAAGAGGCAGAGCTGACAAATAGGGGTAAAGGGACCATTTTCTTAACCATTATCGTGGCCCATCATTTTGTGCTCACTAAAGGAGGCTGGAAATATTTTGAAGAATTCTTTAAGCCATATAGGTTGTCAACTGCAGTTTCAAGATGTGCAGACCCTGAGGACTTTTTGAATAGCATGTTTAGAAAGAGGGCAATGTGTAAAGGTAGGCCTCACCAATTTCAGTTCCTTGAAGATTTAATTAGAAATGAATTCAGTTTGGATGAGCAAGAACTAAGGAAAGAGAAGTGGGTTGCATATAAGAGGGCTCTTGATTTCATTCATCAATTTGATAGCAGTTATGACCCTCTCTCTAGTCTCAATCTTTTTGAGGAGAAAATCAAATTCTTGGTTCTTTATTTTGAAGACCTCATGCAAACCTTGAAACAAAAAAGGGAGGCTATAATGCAAAATGATCCTGACAATGTTAAATTGGGTTTAGCAAATCCTGCCTTTGCTAAGGCTATCCCACCTAGTGATTATGTGATGCATAGGAAATCAAAGTACAGTGTGATGATGTGAGTGACAGGTGAGCCTTCCACTTCAACAGGGAAAAGAGAAATTGAGGATGTCATTGACATCCAAGACTCCCCTAAAAGGCAGAGGGTAGGAAAGGAAGTGCAAACCAGTGACCCTTTGTATTCTCCATCTCAGTCCCCTATCCACATACAAGATGAGCAGGTGGTGGCCAAACAATTGTTACAGTTAGGGAGTCTTGGGAAGATTGCCTACACATATGAGGAGACCCAAGAGGGGATGCCAAAAGAGCCACCTAGTGCTAAAATGAACTTGACTGATGGTGAGCTAAAGGGAAAAGAATTAGACCTTACTATTAAGCAAGCCAGTGAGGAGTTCCTAGCTAACAATAATTTTGTTACAACAGGGGCTTTCATGCAATTTGTGTGGAAGCAAATTATGGAACAATTCAAAGTCAGATGTGAGAAAAGGAAGAGTGAACAATGTCACAGAGATGTAACTCAGGTAGCAGAAGAGGTGAATGGTGCAAGAGCACCCTTCTAGACTCTTTCTCTTTGTTTGTCTTGTTGGTGTTATGCTTCTTTAGAAGCCATTGTACATAAAATAATGAGCCATGTGCTCATAGGTCCTAGGTAGGGTCGTAGAGGAGGTCTTAAGGGGCATGAGTCAAGATTGTGATTTTCTTGATAATGGACGGTATGTGTCCTTGAAGTGTTTAGGGGTCCTTTATAACATGGTGGTGTCCTTAGGTTGGCCAATTGTGGGTCTAGGAGTCATAAAGAGCAACATTGGAAAGTTGCTCAAAAGTTGCATGACAACTTTTACCATGCTAACCTAAAGAACTTGACCTCATGGTGGAAAAGTTGCTTGACAACTTTTAAAAGTTGTCAAGCAACTTTTCCACCATGAGGTCAAGTTCTTTAGGTTAGCATGGAAAACCCTAGTTTGGGCACACATACCAAGGTAAAGGTAGTATAAGTACTTGAAAACCCTAAATTCATGGGGTGGATGTTAGACTTTGTATGGCCCTAGGAAAGAGATCAGACTGAGACTGTAAAACTGTTACCAGTCAGTTTGAATAAAGAAAACAAGCAAGTTAATGGATTGAGACATGTCTGAATCTATGTGGAATGTTTTTCATTGTGTAAATACTTTCATTTCAAGAAATTATTTTAGGTTTTTACTTGTAGATTGAATAAGTTTGTAAATAGTTTGAAAACTATCTTCTTACTGTCCAGTTTTGGACAAGATTGTGTAAATGAAGTCTTAACTCCATTCCCCATTGTGTAACCACCATGAAACCATGGGGAATAAGAGTTCAAACCTTATACCATACTAAAAAACAAGCAAGGCCCTTGAATATGTAGGAAGTACAAGCAAAGACCTACTCCTAGGCAAGACTGGACAGTGCCCGGTTAGGAGAGGTTGAAATTGCAGAGGTCTTGGAGAGCAAGGTTGGATAGAGGAGAGTATATCCTTTGGAGGAGGTGTAGAGGAGTGTTAGAATCATCATTTGTGTGAAGGAGGAGCCTCCACCAATCCAAACAAGGTGGCTAACACACAAAACCTTCACTGTGACCCAGGCAGACTACAAAACCCTCACAAAACCCTTGAAAAACCCCAAAATTCACCCTAGGCATTGTACGGCCACTTGGAAGCCCAAAACCTAGAAAATCCTTGAGCCCTTGCCAATTGAATGGTAGGCCATTTTGGGAGTTAGGGTTGTGTATGCATTGTTTGTGAGAGAAAGCCCTAAAGGACCGGGTAGGAGGCCTAATTGGTCCTAATCCTTGTAGCCTTGTTTTGTAAGCAAAAACACAAAACAGTGAAATCAGTAGAGAGGATGAAGGTAGAAAATTATTGGGGGCACATGGAGGGATGTAAAACATGGTTTAAGACCTGATGCAACCTTGCCCAGACCTTGGAAAGTGTGAAACAAACCTTAGCCCTTATTAGCCATAGTAAGGGGTTTTGAGTCTCATGAGTAGGTGAGACGTTAGGAGTAGCATAGCAACTCATTGGTGGGTGCATTGCACAAGGTCAGGGGATTCCTCAAGCAGAGGGAAGTCCTAGAGACCCTAGGGTGTGGAGAGAACACCAGGTGATCCCAGGGAAGGATCCAGGAGCATAGACTAGGATAGTCTATCCCAAACCCCATCCCATCAGTGAAGCAAGAAATGATTGAAGAGTTTCAGACTATTACTCCTGAGAAGGGAAGAGAGATGGTGTCTAAGGCTTGTGTTTTAATCCTCCCTAAATGGGATATAGCTGATGCTCTCATTCTTGAAGCAGTAAGGGAGGAAACCAAACCCATGGAAGGAGTGACCTTTACCAAAGATAATGTTGCTCTAGTCATGTGGTCACTGAAGAAGGATGAGAGTAAAAGGAGGAAAGGTGTACCAGATTATAGTCTCCTAGGAGGCATGATTGCAAAAAGAGTCCAAGATATAGAGGTAGTGGAAGCTACAAGCACAGTCTTGGAAATTGCAAAGTTCAGTGTGGCAGTAGCAGAAAAGGAGGCAAAAGAAAAGGCTAATCTCCAATTAAAATTGGAAACCATCATAATGGCTTAAAATGAGGCTAGAGAAGGAGTATCCAACAGAGATAGTATTATTGCTAGACTTTAGATTTAGTTGGCAGGTCAGCACCATTCAGGTGAATCCTCTACTCTCATGATAGCCTCCTCTCCAACAAGACCTCCACCTACCAGTCCCATTATAGAATATCCCCCTTCTCCTATGCCTTTTGGTTTCCAGTCAGCTGAAACCTTCAAACATGAGTTGGAAAAGTTGAAACAAGCTCAAACATTGTTTGTAAGCAAGTATGAAGAAAAGGTAAAAGCCACAATTTTGAAGTTTCTTGATTCGGTCAAGGCCTCTACTGTACACATTTCTATGAAAAGAATC
Source organism: Cryptomeria japonica (assembly GCF_030272615.1). Lineage (NCBI taxonomy): Eukaryota > Viridiplantae > Streptophyta > Pinopsida > Cupressales > Cupressaceae > Cryptomeria > Cryptomeria japonica. Next base: position 614,114,336 of record NC_081413.1, read on the forward strand.
TTGAATATTCTGATTGAATTAAGATAGGATGAAACCCTTAGAACTAATTCTTAATAAGTGGATGCCTAGAGGTAAGGAGTTAGAGCTCATGTGTTCATCCCATGCAGATGCAGAGGCAAATGACAATCTTAGGTCCACTAGTGAGTTTATAAAAGAAATGAATATATTCTCAGAGGAAAGGGAAGGTGTAAAAAGAAAAGCCCAAATATATAGAAAAGAATATTCAGATCACAAATATGAATTGTTTCTAGGGGGTTTTGTTGGTCCAATTCAGTTGAAAGAGGAGAAGGCATGGCTAGAAGAGTTGGACCACAAATTGTCCCAAAGGGTTAATGAAATCATTAACACTGATGACACATCCTTATTTGTCCAAACAATTGAAGAGAATGAAAAGGTGAAATCACATTATGGTTTCATAGAAATAGAAATTGGGCAGTTAAGGGTCACTTGGAAAAGGCTAGAAGGGATGAAACAAAAGATTATTAGCTTTGCTTGGCCAAGTGATGACATTTTCCAGGAGTGGAAGGACAAATATATCGGACAACAAGAAGATACTCCAAAGCAGATAGAAAATGTTGCAGCAGAACAACAAACGGAAGAGGTCGTTGATATTAAAAAAGACTTGTAACTATTTCTTGGAGAGTATCGTGGTTTGTAACAAACTTTTTTAGGAATGTCTGAAGCTTGTATGCATCCATAATGTTATAAATGGATATTAGGACTAGTGGAAAAAGGGGATCACAAGAATTCTGTAAAAGAACTCTGGCAAAATATGTTTAGGACCATTTTCTAGTTTTAAGGAGATTGCTCTGAGTTATGTAATATTTTCAGGAATGAATATGAATATATAGATCAAAGTTTTAGGCCTAAAATTCCTTTGTCTTCTGGTGTGCATTCTTTAGTTTGTTGGTTTCATTTGGATAATCTAGGGTTGTTCGAATGAACATGGATTGTAAGGCAGTCTTGTAGATGTTATTTCTATCTTTTCTCTTCAGGAGAGGGATTAAATGTGCATGGAATACTTCTGTCAGCAAGTCTATTGTTTGTTGCTATGAATCTGATGAATTGTTTTAGTTGAATGGGAGAGGATCTATATATATGTTAGGCATGCATGGGATTCATAAAAATGAAAATGATGAGATGTATATGAGTGTTCCATTTTGACAATTATTGTTTGATTTAGGTGACTCTGTAGCCCAGATAAGGCACTAGTATCAGATTGTAGGATCTCTTTCTATCTTTTCTTGAAGATCAATACTGAAAATAAACGCAAGTTTTTCCTTTAGTGTTTTAGTTTCATTGAGGTGATGAAGTCCATAGGTTTTTTAGCATTGGTTTACTGTGGATCTCAGTTTTAAAGTGTGAATATATTCACAGAAGGTATACCCACCTGAACTTTGGATAGGTTCAAAGTGTAGAAGGTCTCAAAACCTTGTTATATGTTACTTTTGAGCTCCATTTCCTTGATCTTTTCATATGCTGACAGAGTTGATTTATTTCTTATAGGAAGGAGAGAAGGGAAATCAAAATTTGAGACTAACATGTAGATTACACAAAGCCCTATATTTACTGAAACAGGCACCTAGGACATGGTATGAAAGACTACACTCTCATCTTGTGAAGATTGGATTTTAGAGAACAAGTGAAGATAGCAACATCTACTTGAAATTAGAAGGTGATCAGATTCAGATCTATGAAGTGTTTGTGGATGACATAATCTTTGGAGGAGATGATAAAATGAGTCATGCATTTGTAGATGAAATGAAGAAAGAGTTTGAGATGTCTTTGATAGGAGAGATAAAGTTGTTCATGTTGGCAGTATAAAGGACAAAGGGAGATTGTTGGCATTTCAATAAGGATATGGTGGAACCTAAAATTACAAGCAAAAACTTGGTAATTGATAACCGGATTGCTTAGGTTGGACAATCAAAAAATTATTCTCAAAAAATTATTCTACAGGGAGTATATCTCACCGAAGAATATTTTTTGCAATGTGATTATATTTTGCATATAAATAATTTTAAAATAAAATATATTTTTACAGAAGGGCAGGGAGAGGGAGTTGAACACTCAACCTCTCAACCCGACCTTCCTAACTACCCATACCTACCCTCCCCTTTTACCAATTGCTCTATTGTATTACTTGAAAATGTTTATTAGGGTAAATTACTATAGATAATAATTTGCAAATATTTCCACAAGATTTTAATGTATTAAAGTAATCTTGAAATGTGGAAATACATTTTGAAATATGTGATTTAAATAAATTATTTTTACCCTAAAACATTGGTAAAATATATATTAGGGTAAAATGTTATTTCATATAAATGGATCTTATTTTGAAAAATATGTTAAAAGGTGTGAAATGTACTAATGAAGAAAATTGAATTTTGATATTGTTATTACCTTTTTTACTCTCTTGTAAATTATTTTTGCCCTTAATCACTAAATTAAATACTTTAGGGTGAATTTTATTTATTAAGAGATTAATTAAAAGATAAATATTTATTACAATGTTATTTTATGTGTAGAAAGCTAAAATTCTTGGGCAAACATTAAAAGGGAGTATTCTTCATCCAAGATTACATTTTGACATTTTTTTGTGATATAATATTTCTAATTATTACTTGCAAAAGGCATTTTGATATTTATAGCATCTTGATATACTTATGCAAGTAGTATTTTCTTTTTGCCTTTTAAGAAATTATAATTGTAATATTTTTTATCAAAAGGGAAAATATATGTGGTATTGGATGACCTAAATAGGGTTTGATATATTACTATGTCATTTTATATTCTCTTAAAATTATTTTCACCCTAGGTAAATAATTTGAACATATTCATTAGGGTGAGTCATTTAATGCTTGATTGCTTTTTGCAAAGGTTATTTTATATGATATAATATTTCCCACCCAAATTAAAGATTACCAAAAGGTGAGAAAGTATTGTAACATTATCGGAAGGGATGTATTTTCTTTTACTTACTATACAAAATCTTTTACCTTATGTTATTTAATAAAAACTATTATTGGAATAAATATTTACAAGTGTTTAATACTTTGATTTAAGTGAATTATTGTAAATAAGTATTTTACATAGGGTAAAATGATTATTGCCTAATCTAAAGTGGAATATATTTAGTCTTTAATTAATAAGGGAATTGATTGGTTTATTTTATGTGCAGGAGATATTGAATATTTACAGAAAGTATTATCAAAGCAGAGGATAAAGAATATATTATTAAAGCTTTATTTAGTGTGTATTTTAGGGATTCAAATGTAATTATCTCTGCAAACCAAAGGGCGTGTCCTTTGGAAAAACAACTATCTGTAACTCCCTCCTGTATGCAAAAGGGTGTGTCCTATCACATATGTCTTTTGGATCAGGTATTTATACGGAGTCTTTTTCAATTAAAAAAAATGAGAGACAATTCATAATCTGTGATGCTACCAGTAGGGGCTATGGGATGTCTGTATTGGAGAAGTCTGTAGGAATGGAAGTATCATTTTGAGAAATCACTGTGTAATGGAGTATCTGTAACTGTAGCTATTGTATGCATTCACTCTCCAGAAATTAATATACAAGATTCGCTGTTTCAATTCCAAAATTCATGTATACTTTTGTGTTGATGAATTTCATTTTGTCCTCTTGATAAATCTGATAAAGGGTTTAATACAGTGTGCCACCACAAGTTGTTAGAATTGAATATAAGATTTGCTTCTTCATGTTCTTATAGCACTTAATGGAACCTCTGTATTGATAGTCTTGTGTTACAAGCTGCCTAAAAACTATCTTAAGAGTTTAATCGAATTATTTGTCCATAAAGTATCATGTATATTCCTGGATAGAGGCACTGGTCTATCATTTATTTCTAAGATTTTTAATTGTATGCATAAGGACCTTACAAAGAAACATTCTTCCATATCCTATTTGATCTAATCCTTGCAGATTTCATTCAAGTCCTGAAAGCATTTTATTTTTAATATACAATATCTTTAACATAAACTTTTATTCATATTTAGTTTTCAGTTTTCAAAGTATTCAGCTGAAGCACATGATATATCATAGTTGCAAAACACTAATTTGCTAGTTGTGTAAACTTTCTTAGAGGCTTAAATCCACATTTAAATAACTCTTTTGTGCTTGAGAGGGAAGGGTACACCCACCTAGGTCTTGTGGAGACTGAAGTGCAGAGGGATTTGGTCTTCGACCATCCCTGTTCGTTGGCCAAGGTTGATTGGATTTCCTAAGGAGTTGGCAAGTCTTTGGGTTTTCCAATCTATGCTTTTGGGCACCAATAGGATATTGAGAATGTTGTTGATGATTATGGATATAACTGATTAAGGATGTTTACTGTCTTAATATTATTATTTTGTCATTGATGTCAAGAAATTGATTTTCTAATTCAGTATGATGTTGCCATATCTTAAGAAGTATGATTTGGTGAGTATAAAGATGTCGGTAAAAGACACAGAAAGAATGTGATGAATAAGGGGAGGAATAAGTTTTTCAATGGGCAACTATTACCGAGTTAGACAATGATGAGATCATGATGTTTAGATTGTTTTGATATCCTACATATGTTGTTAATTGTAAGGTTAATACTATACTATGTTACCGAGCAAAGAACCTAGTCGGTAAACCCTAAGGTTGTCGCTATCAATTAATGAAGGTAGAATGTCTACCGAGTGAAGTTTAGTATTTACCGAGTTGCAACCGAGTAATAATAGAATGCATTGAATGAATAAAAGCATTATTTAATGAAGGAAGCTGATGAGCTGGAATTGATTAAATGATTGGTATGCCATGCATGAAGTTTGTTAAAGAATCTGTGGCAAAGGAAAATCGGTAGGAAGATCTATAGTGTAGATTGAACCGCAATACCCTAGCACAAGTTCCAAGAAATGTATGCAAGTTCCAAGGCAAGGTAAAACATTTTCAGATCAAAGGATACATTGAACCTAGTCAAGTTTGAAGATATGACGGCTATGATTGATCATGGGAAATGTGATCAAGGAGATTAAGCAGTTAGCAATTGTTTATAAATAAGGAACTGTTGATAAACAATGTATGCGGGCAAGTGTATGCATAGGGATGCTACATAGTGATTACTGAGCACAAAAGCTTGAAGACCTATTTGATTAACAGAGTATAGAGCCCAATAGATGGAGAAGATAAGTCCTAGATTGTATTGAGCAAATAAGAATCTACTTTAGCATTTTAGATGTGAAGTTGCAGATAGATTTTTATTACTATTATTTTGTGAAGTGACAAAAAATCTCTTAACCGAGTGGACTTAACAGCCTTATTTGTAAAAACCTCTAGCAAGGTGACATTTTGATTGAGTGTTTGAAATCCTTTAACAAGCTCACCTCTAACAAGGTGAAGATCCTAACAGATCTGAGGGAAATCCCTTAACCAGGTCACATCTAGCAATGTGTTTGTAATCTTTAACAGGATTTTCTTTTAACCAAGCATACTCTAGAAGAGTATATTTCTTAGTGGGTTTGAAATCCCACAGTGGTCTTTCCCTATTTGGGTTTCCATGTTAAATCTGGTGTTATGAGTTTTATGATGTTTATATGCTTTTGAGTTTGCATGTTTAGTAGTTTTGGTTATATTACTGAAGTATATGTTACCGAGGTTGAATCTATTGTTTTTATGGAAGATTAAGGTTGTATGATTCACCCCCCCCCCCTCTCATCTTATTAGCTTGGCATCTGTACTTAACATTAAGTATCAGAACTATCAATTCATTGCTTTACAGATTCAGAAAATGAAAGAGGGTATCTTTATTACCCAGTCCAAGTATGTCAAAGAGGTATTGAAGACTTTTGGCATGGAGGAAAGCAAATCGGTTGGTAGACCAATGGTGACTGGCTGTAAACTGGCTGTAAACTAACTAAGGAAGATGATTCAACACTAGTGAATGAAAAGGAGTACGCGTCAATGATCAGTAAATTGCATTATGTGGTGCATATCTGACCATATATTGCTCATGCAGTAGGCATAGTAGCTCATTTTCATAAATGTCCAAGAGAATCCCACTTGGTAGTTGTCAAAAGGATTCTTAGATATTTGAAAGGAATAGTTGATTATGGATTGTGGTATCCATATAATGGTGACTATAATCTCAAGGTATATACCGATGCCAATTGGGGAGGTAATGTGAATGACCGAAAAAGCACAACTAGTGGAGTGTTCTTTCTTAGAGGAAGATTAGTATCATGGACAAGTAAGAAGCGGAGTTGTATTTCCCAATCAACAGTTGAAGTGGAATATGTGGCAGCATTTATCAACTGCACTCAAGCAATTTGGATGAAGCATGTATTGGAAGGTTTCAAAGTACCCATATTTGAATCGGTGAATATATTTTGTGATAACACAAGTGCAATAAATATTTCCAAGAATCCGGTATTGCATGCTAGAACTAAGCACATTGAGCTTAAACATCACTTCTTGAGAGAGAAAGTTTAGAATAAGGAGGTTGTACTACAACATGTTTCCAGTAAGGAGCAGCTGGCAGATATATTCACTAAGCCCTTACCAAAGACTACATTTACCTATTTGAGAGGTGAATTAGGGGTTCTGCCCCTTCATGCAGTCAACTAAACTTGTGTGCTCTACATCAGTCAAGTACTACAGTGACAAATCTTTCAGGATTGATGTGTTGAAGGATTCTACTCCTTAGGGGGAGCAGCATAGTAGATTATGGAAGCTTGTGCCTCCACTTTGGCATTGTTGTCAAAAGGGGAGAAGATATATGATGTATGGGGGAGAAGATATCTTATGTATGGAGGAGAAGATATCTGATGTTAAAGATACACTGGTCTATGATGTCTATAGTTGCAATGCTACACTGAGTAATGCCATCAATGCCAAAGGGGGAGATTATTGGATATAATTGGCATATGATGAACCGACATATTCATATGAGGATAATGTATGTTGTCATTGATGTCAATAAGTGTAAGTGAACCGGTATGCAGATTGAAAGAAGTTGGTGAAATGGTATGAAGAGGCATGAAGAGATTTAGTAAATCGGTGCCAGGGTTTCACTAAGTGTGACTACAGGTTGGTAGTCTCAGCTCTATGGTTATCGGTTTGGTGATCCAACATGTGTGATGCAACCATTGATACTTTATGATGAGTTAGCTAAGAGATGTGAATCAGATCAAGGTGCCATGTCAGCTTTGTGCACGTGAAGGATTTCCTTGAGGATCTTGCATAAGAAGATCGACCACATTTGAAGTCTACCTCAGGAATGATCATTCTTCTTAGTGGTATGAGAAGAAAGCATGATGGGTTACAGATTCCCATGTACGGTGATGCCTAAACAATGCAAATTGTCTTGTGATCTGTTTGAAATTGTAATACTCTATGCAATGTGTTTGGATGGTCAGGATTGGACCACCTGTGTTGTAAACCTAAGATGCTTAGGGTTTAGGGTTTATGCTACCGACCTGACTATTGTCTATAAGGTCGATGATGTTTTTTATTGTAATTTGTTGGCAAATTTTGTGTGTGTGTATCTGAGTGATGAGATACTTTCCAAACCAGTAAGAGGAAAACTGCAGAGTGTGATTGCAGAGTAGAGGAAATGAAAAGGATCTGCCTTAGCATGTAGTGTTGTTATCAGATTAGGAGTTTTACCTGTTGTCTTCTAACCATTTCAACAGTTGGAAAATCCCTTTACCGAGTAGCTTTAATAGGCTTATTGTAAAACCTGTAACCACATAACTCAAGAACATTGAGTTCTTCAAATCCTCTAGCGAGGTAACCTCTAACAGGGTTTCAACCTTTAATAGGGTATATAGCCATCCCTTAACTAGGTGATCTCAAATAGGATCGGTTCCTAGCAGAACCTTATTTTAAATTCTTTAACCAGACTAGGCTCCTAACATGGTGAGCTTCAAAAGAGTTCGAAAATAAGTTTGTGGGTATTCATCCCCACCGTGGTTTTTCCCATTTGGGTTTCCACATGAAAAATCTGTGTGTTATGTGTTATGCATTTTTCATGTGATGTTTATGAAGTATTTGATTGAAAGATTATGCATGCAGAGTTAATAGGTTATGGTATTTCTAGTATACCACATGCATATGTTTATGGGTGAAGTTGATGTCAAGCATTGATCGTATTTGAAGTGTTCAGACTTATCAGTTTATGGTGTATGGTGTCTTACTGTGTTTAACCGATGTTTCTGTGGTTAAGTTCAGTAATGGTGATAACCAGTTGGTATTTCTTTAACTAGATAAGTTGTTGAGAAATTTTTTATCTGTACTGATTCACCCCCCCTCTTAGTACTGTTTGGGGTATCTGTTGTTCATCATTATTCATCAACAACAACTATCAAGAGTTTGTCACCTTAATATTTAAATAAATGTTACTGTATGTTGTACCTTTCTTGAAGCCTTGCTACAATACATACTTATCCAATCTTATGTACCAAATCATAGGATCTTTTTTAAGACCGTGCAATGCCTTTTTAAATCTCCATGCCTTGTTTGGATCCTTTTCCAACTAAAATCCATCAAGTTGTTCGATGAAGACTTATTCTATATCTCTATTCAAGAAGGTTGACTTGACATCCATCCGATACACCTTAAAGTTCTTGTGAGATGAAAATATGAGGAACATTACGATTTCCTCCATTCTGGCCATTGGAGAAAAAGTCTCCTCAAAATCAATCCCTTCTACTTGAGAATATCTTAACCTTTCGTAAAAGACAAAGATTGACTTGTTCAGTTTCCTTGCAAGTTGTCTTCTAGTTTGTAGACCTTCAATTTTGTTACCAATATTTGATCTTCTAAATGATTCTGTAGCATAGGAAATCAGAAATCATCACAAACAAGTCAAAACACTAATCATTAGCTCAATCACGAAAGCACAATTGCAATGATCTATCCTAAACACATTCAATAGAGACATAAAGATAAAACATTCAAAAGTAAATACTATGCAAACCATATGCAGATCTGAATGCTTCCTTCATGCGGCTCCATTGTTCTTCTTTCCTCTTCAAATAGTTTGGTTGTGGATCTCACCTGCAAGTGCACATACATGATTGAAAGCAAGTAGGTAAGAAAATTGCTCAAAAGTACTCGAAGCGTGATTGATTAGAAATTCGATAATCTGATTAGGGCTCAGGAATCAAGGGGTTTGATTGAAGAAATTCATCCAATTTATAGACAAATTGGAGAAATGATCAAATTAGCATGATAATGATTTGAATGGAAATTCAAATCAAGAATAGCAAAATTATGACGTGTATGACAAATTACTATGCAAGGATTTATGACAATTTATGACAATTTATGACAAATTGCTATGCAAGGATTTATGACAAGATTTTGGAATAGAAATAGACATTTAGGAATTTAGGAAATTAAGTTGGAAATAATGACTTGGAAATTAGAAAATTGATGAAAATTAGGTAAATTAATTAACAATTTCTCATTCATTAATTAATTTACAAAAATAGGAGGAATTAATTAGCCAATTAAATAAACATTTAATTGTGACAAGAAGACCTAGGATAAATAAACAAATTATTTAACCTAGAGGGAAAATGCCAAACAAGATTAAATGAATAAATCATAAAACCTTGGAAGATGAATTAGAAATGCAAAGACGACAATTAGGTCTTGACAAAGGATAATTGACATCGATTTGATCATGATTTTGAATTAATAAATGACCAGTGTTGATAAATGATTTGATTGAGATTGGTTGACAAAAATCAATGACAAATTGACCAAATTGACATGATTGAAAAGGACAAGGATCGATGACGAATCGATCGCAATATGACAAGATTGACAAGGACAAAGATCGACCAAAATCATGACTGAAGATTGTTGCCAACAAGACCAAATTTGAAAGTGAGACAGATGAAGAATGTAGAAGAAAGACTTGATGCTCGCAAATGATAAAAACCAAGTGCGTGACATAGGAGAAATGTTAATGCGATGCAAAACAACCTAAAATGAGGCAATGCGCAAATGTTAAAGTATGATCCCGCAAGCGTTGACCATTTTTAGGTGTCTACATTTTGCCCCTCTTTGAGACAATGTGATTTTAAGCGTTGTTTCAAAGAACAATAATAAAAAATGCCCCAGACAATGACAATGACATATGCATGCCCCCTCGAGGAATTGGCCGGAAACATGCAGAAAAGAGGCCAATTGATCGATAAAAATGATAGAAAATGATAGGATCAAATGGCTTGCCAAGACTGATGGAAGAAATGTTAGTAAGAAGAAATGAGACAGAAAACAGTTAGAGACAAAGAAAAACTTGCTTTCAGTAATGCACTTTGTAGGTGAGAACCTTTATTTTTATGTAGCAAAATGGATGCGTAGCATCATGGCATTGAAGGCCAGAGCTGAAATGCAACCCTTTTTGCAAAAGACAGACACATCATAGACAAACAACAATCACAAAAAAAAAAAAAAGGGACCATGAACCATCCTGGTCACTCTAAATCACTCAGTGACATCATCGAGCAACATAGGAGCATGATCGAAGATAAATCAATAGAAAGATAAGATGCACAAATTCCAACAAATCAAACAAACATCTTGATCTTCATTGTCAAAAGTTGAAAGCATTGATAGGACAATCATGTTGTCTGGTTTTAGGACATGCGGTACCCCGTCTAAGACAAGACATAGTCTGGTTTCAAGTATACCACACCCTATATAAGACCCATGATAGTGTGCCAAGGACAAATGAATTTGTGGTTGATTGACATGACAAGTGCGATTAGTTTGAATGTCTGGTTTGAGTGAAAAAGTTCATCTGTTTAAGCATGATTTCATTAAAGCACAATGTGATTGTGTGTCGTTGGATGTATGCTCAGTGATTTGGCTTATGCATCAAGAGAATATTTATTGACAAAATGCTTGTTTTTGATTTTTTTTTTTTTTTTTTTTTTTTTCGAGTTTTTACAAATTTTTTTTTGTGTTCATTTTTTGTTTTTCAGGACTTTATATGACTTTTTTTTTTGGTTTATTTCAGGACGTTATTTCAATTTGTTTGAATTATTTCAGGACATTTTTCAATTTTTTTATGATTTCTTTCAGGACATTTTTCAATTTTTTTATGATTTTTTTCAGGACATTTTTCAATTGTTTTTAATTTTTAAGAGATTTTGCCCCTAGTGTCTAGCAAGGCAAGGAATATGACAGGTGAATAAATAGGCTTGCTGAAATGATGGTGGATAGAGGGAAGACAAAGGCCTTTTATCGTGGAGACAATATGGATGCAATTTTCAAGGGCTATGGTATGATGGGACAAGAGACTGGATATGACAATGTAAAGCAATGACATGGCATGAGGGACATGTCAAGAGGTTTTGAAACCATGTTTAAATTTTGCGTCCTTATGTCAGATCAAGATCAAGGAATGAAAAAGAGTGTATGGATAGAGATAAGATATGGATAGGATAAGCAAGACCAAGAATGGATAAAGGACATGGACTGAAAGTCGAGATTGGCTAAGGGATAGTGGCAGAAAGTTGCAATAAGACAGGGAATATGGATGAAAAGTTATAATAAGCAAATGGATAAAGACCAAAAGCTATGATGGACTAAAAGCTGCAAACAAGATGCATGATGCTCATGATGATTCTCAGCCTTGTCAAGATCAAAGTGGAAAGGGAAAGTGGACATGAGGGACAATAGGATATGAAGGGTAATGACAGGGGTTCGATAGGATAGTGAAGGGCAATAAGATATGAAGGAGGAAATCTACCCCCAAGTGTGGTGTGCAAGAAGTTCATAAATTACGCATGATGCCTGTTTGCCAGGTTTTCATCACGGTACTTGCCCAAGGCACTTGTTTGCCAGGTTTTCACCAGTGGACGAATTATTTTTCTGTACTTTTTTTTTTTTCTTTTGTCTTTTTTTTTTCAATTTTTTTTTTTTTTTTTTGTACTTTGACTTTTTCAATAGAAGATGGACACATGATAGGGGATGGAAGAAGGACTCAAACATCTTTTTTTTTGGATAGTAGCCTTGAAATAAATGGACCATGACCTTTAAAAGTATGCTCAAAGACGTTGGTAGGATAAGGACATGGAAAAAGAGATGAAACTAAGGCAAGGATTTATGCAAAGGATTGGACTAGAGAGATGGAAGGATGGAAAATATGCATTGGATAATGGATAGGGTATTAGAAGAACTGTGCTTGAGTGGACGGAAATTTTGGCAAGATTGACATTGGCACACACCTTGAGGGGTGATGGACTGATGGAGGAAAGATGTATTTTGGATATTGAGATTTGGATGGAGGAATAGCTTGGGATTTTGGGACATAAGAGCCCAAAATGGATGAAGAAGGTGATGAAGGAATAGACTTGGAAGGTTTGGATGGAGGAACAACAATTTTGGATGCCAAGTTGGATGTTTCTTTAGGCTTTTGTGCTTCAAGGAGCCACTTAGGGATCCACATGGTTTTTGATTTTTCATGCTTTTGTGGTTCCTTAGAGTGCATTGCTTGCACAAGGGATTTAGGAACCCATATATATTTGGACTTTGCTTTATTTTGCTCAGTGGGCCTTTGTGGCCTTTTGGATATTTCTTTTTCTTTATAGATCAATTTTTTCTTTGTTTTGACATGTCGATTATATTGGACATGTTGATCCTTGAATACATGTGGATTTCTAGACTTATGACTTTTATACTTGGCATCCAAATTGCTTGGAGGGGGAAACGAATGCATAGATGGATAGGAATGAAATGGACTTCTTTTGGATGGATGAAATTTACTCAAGGATGTGTGCCTTTGCTGACCTTGCATAGAGGATGAAGAGATATAAGGACCTAAGATGGATGGAAGGTATGATGGGGAAGGGATATGTTTGGATTTTGAAGGATGGATACCAATGTCTTGAGAGCGAGTTGTGTAGACATGAGCCTTAAGATCTTCATTGGTATGGAGGGATTCTTTCTCATGAAGATCTACTCCTTTGCCTTTATGAATATCTTGACTTGTAGGATACTCTTTTCTTTGGGAAGAAGACGTGAGTCCATTATGAGGTGGATATGAGATGAGAGAAATAATGAGATCTTGAAGTGGATCAGATTGCACCAAAGTGGAAGAACCCATTGTGCATGTCGAGGGTTCATGAACATCTTGCACTGACACATTAGAATCATGAAGGGGATTAGGATCATGAGGGTGATTAGGCTCTTTGAGAGATGGAATGGGAGAAATAACAGGATCATCAAAAGGAATGAGATCTTGGAGTGTATATGGAGCATTAAGACAAGGAGATGGAGGAACAAAAAGATCTTGTGGAGGATCTAAAGGAATGATAGGGTCTTGTGTTGGAAAAGAATTTGGAAGGATACTTTGATCTTGACAAGGACGAAGATCATTGGATTCCTCTTTAAAGGTGCTTTGCTCTTGACTTTTAATGGAATCATCGTAAAAGATGGAAGGGATATCTTGATCTTACGTAGGAAGTGGAATGTAAATGGGATTTGAAAGGACATTGTGTTCATGAAATGGAAGGGGGTCGTTTGGGATTGGATGAACTGGGATATCTTGATCTTGCCCAGGGAATGGAGTGCCAATAGGACTTTGGATAGGATGGACAAGAATAGGGGAATCATCATGAGTTTCTAGGAAGATGAGATCCTGGTCAACAATTGGATGGGATGATAAGGTTTCGTGATCTTGATCTTCATCTATTTCAAGACACGTTTCTTCATGCTCTAAATTATCCTCTTGACATGAGGTTGGACTTTGGATATGCATGGGGGATTCTGACAAGGGCTCAATGTTTTTGCATGAAGGAAATGCACTTTGAACATTTGTGATGGATTCTGGCAAGGAATCAATGCTTGAACATGAGGAAGAGGGACTTCGAATGGGGTCCTCTAAAATAGGTAATGGCAATAAAGTGCATGGTGGCATTGGGTCTTGTATTTCTAACACATGACAAGGATGTGCATCATGAATTGGATTATCTTGGCAATCAATTATGGATAGCTCTTGGATAATTGCATCCTTGGGTGTATTATTTGATGAGGACAATATAGAAGGTTCTTGTGAAACTTCTAAAGGTGTAGGGATAGATGCCACTAGAGAGTCAATTTGCTTGCAAGGGGATGAGGCATTGCTAGACATAAGTGTATTATCTTGATCTTCCTCAAAGAACTCACTTGGTAGTTTCCTTAAGATCATTGCAATAAAGCCTCCTTTCTTTCGAGGTTTTGACATGATTGGACCTGGAATTTGAACTTATTTTTGATTTGATGTCATGTTTTGATTTCGAACTAGATGTTGATCAGATTGGTTTGACATGTTCAAAATTTGGCTTGGTGTGGGCTGCAACCTTTGTTTTTGAATGTTTGGTTGTTGTTGTTGATACTGAGTTGTCCATTGAGTTTGTTGTTGATACTTGATAGTCAGTTGGACATATTGTTGAGATTGGACCATTGGTTGTGTTGGTTGAATATGTTGGACCATTGGTTGTGTCTGCTAGAAATGTTGGAGTTGTTGAACAATTGGTTGTGATGGTTGAAAATCTGATTGATAGTAAACACCTTCTTGTTCTTGTTGCGGAGGCACATAATGTTGAAATTGATGTTGTCTCTTTTCTTGAAATTGTTTCATCATCTCTATTTGGGAGAGGAGAGCTGGTATGTCTGATCGTTCAAGAAGAGATCTTACATCAATTGGCTCAATCTTCGGATTTTGACCTTGAAATTTTTGAAACATTTTGGACATTTGTGATCTATTCTTCTCAATGTTTTTCACTCTTTGTTCCAATATCTCCTCTTCTTGAGCTAGTTTCTCCTCTAGTTTTTGTATTTGGACATTTACATCATCATGATAAGTTTCATCGATATTGCCTTGTTGTTGGGTTGGATATAATTGTGATTGCCTTATCGGTTGATATGTCAAACTTTGTTGTATCATTGGTGCTTGGAACCTTGTTTCAATAGACATGTCACTATGCAAATGCAATATTTTTGGAATTTTTTTCAAGGGCAATATATGCTATGCAACTAAATACAAACTTGAATAGATGAAAATGCAATCTATGTTTTTATTGTTTTTCAATATTTTGACAAACTTTTTGGAATGCAAATCTAAGAAAGAGACCCTTCGGAAGTTGAAATGATGTCTAGACCTCAAAGGACAAAAGGACCAAGTGACAAAAGGACAAATGACAAAGTCTCCCCTATATGCTTGGATACTAAGCTAGGTTTGACCAAATGACAATAATGACATGAAAAGAAAAAGTTTGATAAGGTCTAGACTTCCTAACAATGACTGAGGGTTTTATCAAAGATTTGGACTACTCAAGTATGACAAAACCTAGTTTTGGCACTATATGCAAAGGGACAATGACCTTAACATGATATGATAATAACCTAAACTTAATGAAGAGACTTAGGGTATGCAAAGTATGACAATGATATGACTTTAATGCAAGAGGACACATGCAAATGGATGACCCTTATTGATATGCAAAGGAGTATGACTTAGGTGAAACCTAACCTTGGTACTTGACAATGAACTTTGCAAAATGCAACCTAGGATGAACCTAAATGTAAGTGACATGAATGTTGAGACAAGATTTTGAACAATGTTTGCTAACCATGTTTGAAGATGAGTTTTGAATCTTGTTGAACTTTTGTTGGATGAATGTCTCTTGTGTTTAACCTTGTTTTGAAACAATTTGTCTTGTTTTTGAAATGAGATGCAATTCAACTTTTGACAAGTAAAGAAGACAAGATATTGCAACTTAGACTCAAGACAATCATGCTCATTTCCACATTTCTTATGGTAGGCAAGGACATTAGGTACTTGAGAGGTAGACTCATTATGGGATTCAAGGAGAATACATAGATGCTTGACCCCATGGGCTCCCCTCCATGGCACTCACTTCTCAGGGCAGCCAAGCATCAGTCCCCATGGAAATCTCCCCATGGCGAACTTAGTATCTCTTCCAAGTATCCGAACTTGTCCTTCTCAAGCAACTAGAAGGGTTTTTGGCCTCTAAAAACAAGGTGTTTAGTAAGGATTTATGTTAAGTGTTACTCCTTGATGTCACACAAGAGTGATTGAGACATTAAGCCCATCAAGATACCAAACAAATGTAGTCGTGCAAGCACGATTTAGACCATGAGGCCCTACTTAGATGTTGATATGAGAAAGAGTTCAAGGGTCATCACTTCCCAAGTAACTGCAATTCCCACGTAACCCTTCCTTCAAAGCTTTCGCTCATCAGGTATTTATTTATAGTGAGTTAGAATGCAAAGGTATTCTAGCCATACTCACTTTGGGTTGTTCCCTTCTCATGATTATCACTTGCTTGCAAAAGCAAATGGTCGGGAAGGCAGGCCCTCTAAAGGTGACACACAATCAACACAATGAGCATGGTATCGAAGATCTAGATTTCTGATCACCCTAAGAAGGATGAGAGCATACTCTCCTACTCCAATGTCACACTTAACAATCAAAGAAAAAACATGTTCATTCCAACCTATTTAAAAAAATCACTAGGTGCCTAAAACATTAATGACAAACACCAAGTTTAGTTGTTTCTCCAAGGCAACCTGCAAAACCCAAGTTAGAAGTTTGAGGTGTTTATTCTTTGACTATCGATTCTACATAACACATGTTAGTAGTTTCATTTGTTGTCTTTGCCATGCATATGCCAAGATGCTACATAGATAATTAGTACCAAAAACCAAAACACAGAAAACAGAATGCAAAAACAAAACAAATTTTTAAGCAAAACACTGACTTTTTACCTCTGTTCTGGATTTTACACAGGTGCAGAATTCATGACACAGGCGCAGAATGTATGACATAGGCACAGAATGTCTTCAACATAGGTGCAAGATGCTCAACACAAGCGCAAGTTGTCTTACACAGGCGCAGAAGTCCCCAGAAAACCCTACACTGCCCTGTTTTTGAGTTTTTTGACCTACAAATCAACTCAAAAGCACTCAAAAACATAGTTAAGGGGTTAGATGGTTAGTGTTCACATTGGGTTCACCAATTTATGTAGCATAGGAAATTGGAAATCATCACAAACAAGTCAAAACACTAATCATTAGCTCAATCACGAAAGCACAATTGCAATGATCTATCCTAAACACATTCAATAGAGACATAAAGATAAAACATTCAAAAGTAAATACTATGCAAACCATATGCAGATCTGAATGCTTCCTTCATGCGGCTCCATTGTTCTTCTTTCCTCTTCAAATAGTTTGGTTGTGGATCTCACCTACAAGTGCACATACATGATTGAAAGCAAGTAGGTAAGAAAATTGCTCAAAAGTACTCGAAGCGTGATTGATTAGAAATTTGATAATCTAATTAGGGCTCAGGAATCAAGGGGTTTGATTGAAGAAATTCATCCAATTTATAGACAAATTGGAGAAATGATCAAATTATCATGATAATGATTCGAATGGAAATTCAAATCAAGAATAGCAAAATTATGACATGTATGACAAATTACTATGCAAGGATTTATGACAATTTATGACAATTTATGACAAATTGCTATGCAAGGATTTATGACAAGATTTTGGAATAGAAATAGACATTTAGGAATTTAGGAAATTAAGTTGGAAATAATGACTTGGAAATTAGAAAATTGATGAAAATTAGGTAAATTAATTAACAATTTCTCATTCATTAATTAATTTACAAAAATAGGAGGAATTAATTAGCCAATTAAATAAACATTTAATTGTGACAAGAAGACCTAGGATAAATAAATAAATTATTTAACCTAGAGGGAAAATGCCAAACAAGATTAAATGAATAAATCATAAAACCTTGGAAGATGAATTAGAAATGCAAAGACGACAATTAGGTCTTGACAAAGGATAATTGACATCGATTTGATCATGATTTTGAATTGATAAATGACCAGTGTTGATAAATGATTTGATTGAGATTGGTTGACAAAAATCAATGACAAATTGACCAAATTGACATGATTGAAAAGGACAAGGATCGATGACGAATCGATCGCAATATGACAAGATTGACAAGGACAAAGATCGACCAAAATCATGACTGAAGATTGTTGCCGACAAGACCAAATTCGAAAGCGAGACAAATGAAGAATGTAGAAGAAAGACTTGATGCTCGCAAATGATAAAAACCAAGTGCGTGACATAGGAGAAATGTTAATGCGATGCAAAAAAACCTAAAATGAGGCAATGCGCAAATGTTAAAGTATGATCCCGCAAGCATTGACCATTTTTAGGTGTCTACAGATTCTTTTGAACATATGTTTCTAAACTCTTGGCAGTCTTCCTTTTTTTTCTTCTTTTTCTTCCTCTTCTTCATCTGCAATGCAGGAAAAACCTTCTATTCCACAATCCTCAAGTTCTTTAGTGGTCCAATTCCAATTATCATCTACTCTAACATATATGCTTTATACTATCTTTTTGGGTCTCTTATTGTAACATCTATAAGCATTGCTTCTTGTTGAATAACTAAAGAAGATTACTTAATCAGATCTTGAATCAAACTTTCCAATATCTTCTTCATCTCTTTTGGTGTAGCACTTGATTCCAAAGATTTTGAAGTACTTAATAGTTGTAGTTATTCCATACCATAGCTCATAATTGGTCTTTTAATTATTTCCCCTGACCTCCACTTCATTAAGAATATAGACAATAGTAAGCACAACTTCTTTCCAATACACATCAGACAAATTAGCATATTTTAACATTATCATAGCCATCTCCTGATCATTTTCCTAAGGTTTCCTAGGAGTAGATAGATATCTCCTAATACCATTATCTTTATATAACTTACTAAACTCATTTGATGTAAATTCATATCCTTTACCAGACCTTAATCATTTGATCTTAGCATCTATTGCATTCTCAACCATTGACTTGAAATATTTAAACTTATCTTGTGCTTCAAATTTTTTTCTTAGAAAAGTGACCCATGGGCCATTCTAAAGTAATCATCAACAAGTAACATAAAATACCTTTCACCATTTAGTCCTCTTGTCCTAGTAGGTCCACATAGATTAGTATGCATTATTTCTTCCAAGGGTTTTGTAGTAGCATACTCCTTGCTCTCCAATCTTGTCTTTGTATGCTTCCCCATCTGACACTCCTTGTAGTGTTTTTGTAGGCTTGATAATCTTGGACATATCTCTTATAACTTGTGTAGAGTTGATTTTCACCATGTTGTCAAAATTAATGTGTCCCATCCATTTGTGTTAAAGCCAACATTCACTGCTTTGTTCTATCATACAATTTCCTCATTTAGCTTCCTTTAGATGATAGATATTTCCATGAGTTTTTGTACCTTCTACAATTAGTCTTCCTAAGCTTCATTTTCTGATTTCACATCCATTCTCATGAAATGTAAGCTTGTATCTCTTGTTGCACATCTAACTAACATTGAGAAGATTATTTCCTAGTCACTTAACATAGAGAACATCCTTTTTCTTGTTCTTATACCATGAATTTGAGTAGCCTCTTTACCTCCAAACTTAATTGATCCACCATTCCACCTTTCAAGATTAATGAACTTTCTTCTATCATCAGTCATGTGATTATAAAATCCATTATGAATCACCCATGCATTTGGTTCCTCTTTTGCAAGAAGGGTAGTCCACATAATTAATTATTTCTCACCTTTTTCATTATTAGACAAAATACCGGGTTCCTTACATTCATCAAAATTATCAACTTTTACAACCATGAACAATTTTTCAGCATTTGAATCATCACATTCTTCTTCTTTAGATGACTAACTACTTTCTTTGGAATAAAAACTTATTTTATGCTTGTCTGATTTGTTTTTATCATCTCCTCTTCTAGGTGTATCTTCTTTGAAAGTATATTTAGATTCATAGTGACCAATTCTTCCGCAATTAAAGAATTTGAAGGGTAACTTACCTTTATATTTTTCGATGCCTTTCTTCAATCATCTTACAAATTTTTCTTTTCCATTGTCAAATTCATCATCATGATCAACATTTTCTTCCACTTTCTTACTAGATTTGAATGCAACATCCTTCTTAGGATTATTCAATTAAAATCCTCTCACCTCAAATACAATGTGCACCATAGGGTTGATTCATTGCATATTTTTTCTGGGTTCATACTCTACTCAATAAATGACACGTTAGTAGTATAGGTTTTAGGAAGAGTTTTGAGTACCTTCTTCACTACTCCATCTACATCCAAAATACCATGAATTCCTTTGATTCCATTTACCACTTTAGTTACTTATTATATGTAGCTATCAATATTTTCTTCTTCTAAACACCTTAAATTCTCAAATTTTCTTTCAAACTTCTACATTTTGACTTCTTTAATTTTTTTATCTCCTTCTTATATAATGAAAAGTTTCTTCTAGGAATATTTAGTATATTTTCATTCCATCACCTTCAATAATTTTGAATTATCCAAACCACTTATGATTGCATTCGTTTCCTTTCATTTTTTCTCATGCATTATGATCTCATTTGGAGTAGTTGGTAGAGTACGAGTAGTATAATCATCTACAATAAAGTTCCATATACTAAATCCCATAGAAATAAAATATGATTCCATCCTTACATCCAAAAGGAGTAGTTCATGCATTCCAACTTGGGTATCTTTTAGGATCCATCTTGTGCCATCTCGAACCTTCCTTAAGTAATTAAGCTTCTTCTAGAGGAACCCCACTTTGATATCAATTGTTAAACACACCCCAAGACTAAGAGGGGAGGGTGAATCAATCTTGATCAAGAACTTAAACTTTATTCAAGAACTCAATGTCAACTTATCCTTAATAT
The DNA here is from genome assembly GCF_030272615.1 of Cryptomeria japonica. NCBI lineage: Eukaryota > Viridiplantae > Streptophyta > Pinopsida > Cupressales > Cupressaceae > Cryptomeria > Cryptomeria japonica. The sequence continues at coordinate 614,135,134 of NC_081413.1, forward strand.
TTTCAACAATAATGAAAGATAAAACAATGAAATACCAAGCACAAGAGAACACCAAATTTATGTGGAAAACCCAAACTAGAAAAAACCATTGTGAGATTCAACTCACAATATATGAATAAGATTACAATAATTATTTAGGCTCACTACCAAGGAATATCACTACTTCTTGAAGGACTTGTAGACTAAGGTACACTACCCCAAGGCAGGATATAAGGAATTTGTGAGGTAAGATGCACTACCTCGAGGCAAGATACCAAAGCTGCGAGGGAGACTTACTATCTTTGAGCAATGTAAATGAACATATGAATTAATATAAATAGGCATTTAGAAACACTGACTCCAACAATATCCATGTATGAATCTACCCTTCAATATTTGTCTCAAGTGACCAAATTCAAGTGCACTACATATATTGATACACACACTTGCCCAAACCATCAAAATGAATTTGATCTTCTATATATTTAATTTTATTCATTGTAAATATTAATTAGTTTGGATGGAATAAGGGACCAATATAGGTCCTATCAATTCGGCCACTAAAACATAAATATGGTCAAAGTAGTCCAATCTAGGAGATAGAGAGGACTTTAAGGTATAATATTGCTTTTTTCTAAGTTGTCTCAACTAATTCACATGCTATCACACATCCTCTAAATTTGGCAATAAGGTAATGTGTAGATAACACATGTAGAACATTACTAATAGCCCAAAATTATATCTTCTAGATGAATAAGTCCAATGTGGATCCTCACTCGCCAAGGTAGTACCCAAATACAATGTATCAAAGACTTCAATGCAAGCAGATACAACCATGGATACATTGCAAGCAAGATAACAACTTCTGTCGACCAAACCAGAGCAACTACCTTGAATCATAAAATGCCAAACACAATGTACAAACAAATAGAATTTCTAGCATCAAGCAAAGCATGCAAGGACATTCCTTGAACATCCAAAAATATCCCCAAATATTTCTTTCCCATTGTTTGATCAAAATCATAATGAAACTATAAACACTTAAAAATGGTTAATGCCTATTGCTACACTTTTTAACATGTCTTCTATATCACACATTTGGTCTATGACATCCTTCCATTAATCAAATGATCTCAATTATTTGTTTAATTATTAATTTCATCATTTGATTTGACCATTATTCATCAGTTTATCCTCAATCACTTTGGCAGTAGTCTGTTTAAATAATTTCACCAATTACTTAATTGTTGTCCTCGTGTCCTTAGTCCATCCCAGGGGAATATAATAATTTAATTCTTTATCCTAACATGTCCTTCTTAGGATAAATAAATTTGTTATTTATTTATCTTTAATTCTTTTTGTCACAATTAAATAAATATTATTCATTTATTAATTCCACTCTATTTTCATCTCCATTTCTAACTCCACTTATCTAATTTCCTTCCATTTCCTTTTTCAGTTGTCACTCTCACTTTCTAATTTCCCTTCTACCTAACTCTTCCTAACTCCCATTTCCCTCTTCGCTTCTAAATAAAACTTGCCCATTTGCCTCCACTTAACTGGCCCTCTCATTTGATCTTATTTGTTGATTGTCAATTGATCTCGTCTATCCAAGCAACTTTCAAAAATCTATAAATTGAGGTCACATTCCTCATTTCTTTGAACTAGTCATGAACAGATCATTAAAATTAACTCTTGCAGACAACACCAACATCTGAAACTTGAACTGAGATATGACATAGATGTAATGAGCCTGTCATCCAATTTGCAACACCTGAAAGATAAATGCGAAAAAAAGTGGAGCATTTCTCAAAATAATTTTGATAGATAGCCAATATGTTGGTGAAATACATTCATCAAACATATCAGATGCAACACTAGGGACCAAAAAATATAGAAGTACAATGTCCACAAAGCATAAACATTATGTTCAAGTTTGCAAGACCATATATGTTGAATGTTCTTATGCACAAGACAACTAGGAGGGGTTGGGGGTCAATCAATTGTCCACATAAATTTTAAATCTTTTGTTTAAATCAGATCCGCAAAACATAACTTCATCACTTAATCCACAAAAAGATATGAACATGATTGAACATGAAAACCAAAACACATCATATACAATGAAACACCAAATTTGATGTGGAAAATCTCGTTAAGGGAAAAACCATAGAGAATAGTATTCTCAACATATGAGCACTTGTTAGGGTGACAACGATTAAGGTGATCTTTACAAAGAAATCCCCAATATCCAAAAGAAAGAAAGAAAGAAAGGCTCACTATCGAAGGGATCACTCCCTAGATGAAGAAGAATAAAAGAGAAAGAATCCACCACTGATGTACCTTTGCAATTGTAAGATCTATAGATACCTTTAGCTCACTGCTTCTGATAGCTAGCACATGAAAGTCCACACTTCTCAACACTTTTTACCAACTCAAACAACACTTATCACCAACTCAAACAAATGGGGAGATAGATCCTCTTTCACACACCTTCATCACATATGTTGATACACATATGCCATGGCTCACACTTCCTTTCTTTTTTATCCTCAAAAAATTATCCTTTATTTATATCATCCTTACATATGTAAAATCTTTGAAGGTCGGCTAAGAATCTTAATCGAACACAATTCAAATTAGGTCAGCACTAAACATTCCCACAGTGGAAAAGAATGTAAAGTGGACCACAACACATCTTAACTAAGACCAATATAAATATCATACATGTTACATATTGATCCATAATCATTAGAGCAACAATGTGAAGTGTAAACACCCGAAGTTGGATAAACCTAGAATAAACACCATCAAACTTTGAAATTATGCCTCTACAGCCCAAGAACTCATGCAGACTAAATAGAATGAAGCTAAGGATATTTCAAACTTATCTTCAAAACCGCAACACCAAAAACCACTATGTGAAGAAACGTGGAGCATGCATTTCACACAGAATCATTTTCAAACACCATCCTACACTGGTGAACACAAATTTCTTTGTACTACAATTCAGAGCACCAAATCTTGAATCTAACATCTCTAAACACTTCTTAAAAAAATATCCAAACTGCATGAATAGATGTATAATATAGAAGAAATGTGAAGAAAATCTCTCAACCCAACTGCATAGTAAACTCACTATCAACCATACCAACTAGTCACTAATGACAATTAGTGCACATTGACATTAATGAAAACACACCAATAGCTCATTTTTTCCACACTTACAACAATCTCTCCCTTTTTCATTGATGGCAACACATCGATGACAACAACAATATCAACAACTCTTATACCAAATTTTCAATGCTTTCTAATACACTATTCTCCCCCTTTGCCAACTACACTCTAACATTATTCCTTTGTCACTTAATCTCCAAAACATTCAAAACTCTCCTTTTTCCAAAATTCTCATTCTCTCCCCCTATTCCATCAAGCACAAAGGGACAAACTCAAAAAATGTTAGCTCATTCTTCTCAACTCCTCAAAAACTCACAATTGTACTTAGCCCCCATAAGAGGAAGGCCCAATCATTAGTCCAAAATAATAATATTCATGAAATTCACTAGACTAATGCACCTCTATATGTATCTAGTTCAAAAATGGAGGGGATATAACCCCCAATCTCTTCTAGAGATATTCAAAAGTATCCTTAAAGAGCACTTTAGTAAAGATATCAGAAATTTTTTCTTTTGTAAGTACATAGTCAAGCTTCACCTCATTTTCCAAAACTTTCTCCCTCAAGAATTGATACTGGATTGAAATGTGTTTTTTCCTTGTATGTAGTACCAGATTATTAGAAATATTTATTGCACTGTATTGTCACAAAAAATATAAATTGGCTCATCAAACAATATTCCAATATCCTTCAAAGTTTGTTTCATCCATAATATATGTGTACAACAAGAGGCAACAACAATATATTCATATTCAATAGTAGACAATGATATTGAACCTTGTTTCTTACTTGACCAAGCAACCAACTGGGGTCCAAGGGAAAATGCACCCCCACTTGTACTTTTCTTGTCATCCACACAACCAACATAAACTACATTAGTATAACCAATAAGAGTGAAGTTAGATCTTCTAGGATACCATGAGTAATGGTGAAAAATTAGGGTTTCCATCATTAGATGTATGAAAACCACTAATTTACCATTACATTCAAAAGAGGGAGGAATCCAATAGATCCAATCCCAAATCAAGAATGATAAGGAATAAATAATGAAGGGATTTAAGGATGGTGGGAATTAATTGAGCCTCTTTTGTGAGTTGAAATGTTGAATTAAGGTAAAGTGTTAAAAAGTGAAGGTAAAAATATGAAAACAATGAGCTACAGATGCAAGACTTTTACATGTACCTAGATCTGAGTAGTGTATACAAATTCAGATCAGACCCTTTAAAAGGCTCCAAGAATGTCTTCTTATTATCCATCTATCTCCAAATAAGAAGGGAAGACCTCCTTATACACTTACCCGTTGTCAATTATATTAATTTTATGAGATAGGCTAACATGAAGCAAGGTTTCCCACTCAAAATTTGGATAGGGGAAATGGTTTGTAATAGGACCCAATTAGGGAGGACCATGGTGTGGTGTCATGGTCCTAGTGAGGACCAAGGTTCCACACCCTAGTCCTACCCCATATTTGGGAAAGGTTTGAGGGTCCTAGCAAGGTAGAATGTGATATTAAGGCTATTATTGCATGATACAAGCATAAATGAGTCTCAACTAAGCATAGGGATGAGAGCACTAAAGTGAGGGCCCCAAATGCAGTTAAAATTACAAAGGGTGTAATTTTAGGATGCTACATTTAGCCACCACTTTATCGGGAGTATGAGATTATGCAAATACTCACGGTAAAGTAGAAGAAAGAAGAAGAAGATGAGGAATGTCGAAAAAATCACAAGGAGTATAAGATACCACTAATTTTGAGGAACCAAGCCCCCAATTTTAGGATCTTAACTCACTCAAACATATGCAAGGGCACACCAAACAAGATAAAAACAAAAGGCAAACAAATTCAAAAGGACAAACAAAGGAAAACAACATAAAAAGACACACAACAAAAGTTAAGAACCAAAAACAAAACCTCAAGTCAACTAGCTATATCAAAATGCCTCAACAACTAATATCATTCTTGAAAAATGTCATCTCATGAACACAAGTGATCACATAAAAGAGAAAATCAAGCATAATCCATGGAATATCAATAACAAAACTATGATTTCATGAGAGGAAGAAGAGAGAGCATGTATACACACTATATGTGCATTTATAGGTGATCCATGAGAAGAATGATAAGAGAGGACATAGATATCTCACCCCTAGATGTTTTCATCTAGGTGATCCATGTTGGGGAGGAGAGTAGGAATAGTCTATCTCCATTCCTCTAGTTCCACTTATCCTCATGTATGTGTGAGTGATGTCTGGTTTCAAGTGTATATCACCCCATATAAGAGGTTGTTTCCCCTAGTTTTGAGTGTTCTTAAACCTATTTAAGACATGTAATGTAAATTCAAATGCCAAGGGGTGAATGTGAAACTTTGGGAACATCTCATTTAAGAGTTTTTCTCTAGTTTTGAGAGTGTTTAACCTTAATTGAAAGAAAGACATGCATGGTTTGAGGACATCATGAATAAGAGTTTTCTCTAGTTTTTGTGATGTGTACCCCCATCTAATAATATAACAAATATGTGTCTGGTTTCGGGTGTGAAGCATCTTGTGTAAGAGTTTTTTTCCTCTCGATTCAAGAAAGAACACCTTGTTTAAGACATGAAAAATGCTATACAAAAATATAGTACAATATGGTACAAAGGGAGTGATATGAGTGCCCTTCCCTTAAGATGTCAATATAGCCCTATGTTGATTTCTTAAGGAAGATATAAATAAGGATACCTAACCTTTAGCACCAACGAGATATCCTTTAGGAAACAATGTCATAAATCCAAGATAGAGAGGAAATACTCTACAAGAAATGGTAAGATACTTGAAAAAGAGATATATTTAAATATGTGTAAAGGAGATCCTTGGAGGAGAAGATATCTTTGGTCAAAAGATATCTACCTCCAAGAGGATTTTCTTGAACGAGTATAACATCTTCTACCGAAAGCAAGGAAGGGGAACAAGAATTTATACCTTCCTCATATTGCTAGGTGAAAGAGATTATTGATGAAGGATGACACACTTTTGCACTAATGTGACGGGGGAAGTTTATGATAGATGTGAAATTCCTAAGCGAAGAAGAGGTTTTAGCCAAGGACTTACATCTCTTGTATAAGAGAGAATCCTTGAGAAGCAACAACTTCACACAAGGAATGATACAAAATCATGAAACAAACACCACTCAACAAAGGAAAAGTATATCCTTAAAGAGGTTAAGAGAGATAGAGAGAGACATCATTTCCACCCAAGTATAAGGACAATGAGAAGGATTACACAACTTCCAAATAGAGATATAAAACATAGGCAAATGCACGATGTACTCACATGAATAATGTAAGAAAAGACATTAGTATATGTAAAATGCAACACTAAAGAAGTGGTAATCTTAAAAGAGAGAGGGAGAGAGGATGGAAGATCACAAAGTTCCCTAAGGATGGATTAATCATAAGAGACATAACATTCGATGAAAGAAATGATATCAACATATGAGAATTGTGATATTTCAGAAAGAAAGGGAAAATGCAATCCTTGCCCACCAAGCAAAAACACAAGGATAAACTAATGGAAATAATAACACATTTTTTTAGTAGAGGTTATCCATAAAAGATATGTAATTTAAACCAAAGAATAGGTCCTAACAAGGAACACATATGTACTCACATGAAGGATTACTCTATGCAAGAAATGATATCAAGTTATAGAAAAATGTAATCCATAAAGGAAATGGTGAAACTTTAAGAAATAGAATGGAGATAAGAGAGAAGCATGTTGCTACCCCAAGATATTTGAAATTAAATAAAAAGAACCACCTTTGATAACAAAGATCCCCCAATTAAGTTAAATACTTGTTTCATAGACTGAGGAGAAACATGAGAGGGAAAGGAGTGCTAAGGTACTACCTTTTCACCTAAAAAGAGAGAAAGATTTGTTGAAAGACATATACGAGTATAATCGTATTGTTCTTGAAAAAATTCCTTAAATGCTTTACACTTTACAATAGAGTGAGAACCACTAGATGAAAAATACAATATCCACTACCTTGTTTCTTCTTAGTGCTAAACTTCACAAAAGGAAAAACAACATTCTTATCGTACTTCACTTTCCAAAAGATTCTAGTAGCCAATTTTTCTAGATCATCAATAGGTGTAGGCTTAATCTTTTGAGATTGATGACAAGAGTTATTATTAGAAGAAGAAGGATTGTCAGCAATGATTTTAACTTTGTCACTATCAATAGGTTCTTTTATTGAATTTTGAAAATTAGGACAATCATTAGCATGATGGTCATGAGTTTGATGAAATGACCAAAAAGGAGCTTTTGAAGAAGAAGCACTTTTATCAGAACAAATGACTTGTTGTCTTGCAAGATGATCTTTAAAGTTTTGAATATTAAGGAGGTCATTCATAGGAGATTTATTATCATTTCCTAGGCCTTTTGTAGTGATTTGTCTAGGAGGGTTTATAGGGACTTGAGTTCCTTGTTCAAATTTTCCAAGCCCTTATCCTCTAAAACCTTGTTTTGATATTATGTTAAAGCCACTCCTATAAGAATTTGTTAATTGAGAAGGCCGGGGAACATTATAATAAATTTCTTTTAAGTTTGTAGTGTAGAAATGTTTGGAAGGAATACAGGGATTAGTAGATAAAGAAGGAATATCTTGTGGAGAGTATTCTTCCTTTCTTTCATCATGCATATCCTCTTTGGTAGATTGGGAAGGAAGATCCTTATCAGCTAAGACACCATATTTACTTAATATTATGTGGGGAGAGATATCATGAATAAAATTCATAACATAATCTTCTCTACAATTTTTTTGATGATTAAGATAGGCTCTAGGAGAATAAGGAGGATCTAGAGAGATGGAAACATCAATATTTTGATTTTGCCCCCCTTGTTGGGGTATGTGTATGAGAAGAAGATGGGGCCATGTTTCTCTTTAGTTATTTCTCTCCACAACAAAGATCATTGATGGGAGTATTATCTTGTTCTTCATTCTCATTATATACCCTAGGAGATGTACAGGTATTAGGTTTCTCATTAACATCTCTAGGATTGGGATTTATAAAAGATTTTAGGTGATCTATGTATGAAACGCATTTTCCCAAAAATGTCACCACAACACAACGTACATGATAAATGAAAGCTTTGAGATCTAATTGATGAAAAGGAAGCAACATGGAAATCCTAAAAATGCAATATGTCCAAGTGGTATGAATCAAAAGAAGTAACATGAAGTGAAAGAAGCCATTATCCGACACATGATTATAATAAATGCACATAAAAAGAAACGTAATCATATGTGAAATAGAAAATAAATCAAATCCATTAATTACCATGATTAAATTTGGATCAAGGCAAATAAATAAATTAGGGTTTTATAAATAAAACCTCTCAATTTATGTAAATTGATGAGATTCACAAATTTTATTAATTTTTTTTTTTAGATTTAAATTTTGAAAAATGTGAAATGAAATTTTAAATTGAAAATTTTAAATTTTAAATTTTGAATTTGAAAATTTTAAATCTTGAATTTGAAAATTTTAAATTTTGAATTTGAAAATTTTAAATTTTGAATTTAAGTTGTAAATTTTGAATTTTGAAAGTTGAAATTTAAAATTTGGAACTTGCAAAATAACTGATTAATTCAAGATTATATAAAAATGATTATTCAAATAAATAAGAAAATTGATTTGTGGTTTTTTTTAAATTAGAGAATAATTGTAAAAAATTATGCAACCTCCTAGAAAATTTAAAATTAAAATTAGGGATTTGAAAATAAACTCTTAATTTAAATTTAAAATTATCCAAAAGAAATTTAAATTTAAAATTAGGGCCTTGTAAAAAGAACCTCTTGATTTTAAAATTTTATATTTAAAAATTAGATCTAAGATTGAAATAATTAATCCAAAATTGGACAACCCACAATGCTAATCTAAATTTAAAAATTAGGGCTCTTTTAACCACTTAAATTTTAAATTTGTTCTAAGATTGCAATTTTGAATTTGAAGCATCTCTAAAATGACATATTCAAAATTTAAACAACCCACAAGCTCAATTTTTTAAATTTTCAAAAATTAGGATTTTTGAAATTAACCCACTTAATTTTAAAATTTGAATTTGAGATTTGACTTGTAGGTGTAAATTTGCATTTTGAAATTAAAAAATACTCACATCTGAAATAAATAATCCAAAATAGGAATTCACAATCTTGATTTTGAATTTAAAAATTAGGATTTTAGTGAAATTAACCTCTAAATTTTTAAAATTTGCAAGGAAATCAAACTTGTAAATGAAAAATTGAATTTTAGATTGCATAAATACTCAAATCTAAGAGCATAAATCATAATTAAAGGCATAGGGAATTAGGTTCACCAAAATGTAATTGTGAAAAATTAGGAATTCCACCATTAGATGTATGAAAACCACTAATTTACCATTACATTCAAAACAGGGAGGAATCCAATAGATCCAATCTCAAATAAAGAATGATAAGTGTTACTACTTATTAAGTTGCCATTAGTTTTATATCAAAGTCATTCTACATACTCTAGTCAGTTACTACTATCGAAATATTTAGTCGGTAAGCACGCACCAGTTGGTTATAGAAGAAAGTAGTCGTAGAGCCTAGTACACCGAGCTATCTACCAAGTAACACTCTATGTCTATCAAGCAGCAATAATGATACACCGAGTTGATATACACCAAGAGAAACGTGTTACTAGATTCATTGAACCTAGACACTTATGTGAAAATGTGTTACAAGATAGAGAAACAAAGAACCGTTATCACATTGGAAATTGCACTTAAAGATTTTGTATGATTTTGAGGTCATCTATCTAATGAAATATTTTGTATGGTTATTCATTCAATAAATCATGTTTGTAAGATCGAAGCAATGAATAGATCACCGACATAAGATCTATTTATATAGCATGGGTTAAGGATAAAATATAATAAGAAAATAAGAAAAAGAAGAAAAACAGAGGTGTATGAAGCAAGACATGAGTAATAAATAAGGAAGCACTGAGTATTGTGACTATCAAAGACACAGGGGTCACCGAGAAGGATTTCAAAGAACAGTCAAGGAACAGAGTAAACATAAGGGTTTACCAAGTTATCTTATGGGTTACCGAGGTATGCTATAAGCAAGGTAATCTCATTTTGAGCACATAGAATCTGCTATAACATTTCAGATGTAAAGTTGCAGATATTTGTAAACATTTTGTTGTAATATTTTGAGTTGTAAGAGAAACCTCTAATAGGGTAAAAGACTCTAACAAAGTCTATAAATTGTAAAGCCTTTAACCAGGTGCAACATTTAGAATAAGTGTTGTAAAATCCTTTAGCAAGGTAGATCTAACGATCTTGATACTCCTAACAGGGTAAGCTATCAGAAATAGCTAAACATGTAGCTCTAACCGAACAACCTTTATTATTGCAGTAGTGAAGTTGTGGGTGCTATCCCCACCACAATTTTTCTCTCTAACAAAGAGTTTCTCCATAACCAAAATATATGTGTTATGGAGTGAATCATGTATGATTGTTATTTATTTGTTTTAGCTTTATGTTATGTTATAGCAATTTTTGGTTTATGCATAACAGTAAGGTTATTGAAAAGGAAAATATTTGAAGTACTGATTCACCCCTCCCCTCTCAGTACATTAGCTTTCCATATTGGGCCTAACAATTGGTATCAGAGCTTCAATCTTGGAAAAGGGTTTAATAGCCTAAAGAAAAAGATCTTATCAATGGAAGGCTATAAACAATCTCAGAGAATTATGAATCTTCAAAATGAATTGGATCCTACTAATCAAGTGATTGCAGACATGCAAAGACAAATGCAAAAATCATTGAAAGTTAGAAGAAGATTATTTGATGATTTACAGGACTCTCAAGAGCTAGTGGAACAAATTGAAACATCATCTAAGAACAGTATATCTGAAGAGACTGGAGAGATGATTGGAGAATTGAAAGAAAAGAACAAAGCACTGACTGATTAGCTAAAAGCAATGAAAAGAGGACATGAACATTTCAGCACAAAGATGACTAAAAATCTGGATGCATTGAGGACAGTCGAGGATAAAGTAAGTGATCTAGAAAGAGAAAAACAACAACTTGAAGCATTAGTATCTGAAAAGAATGATGAAATCACAAGGCTAACTGGGATTCAACAAAATCTATCAAATCAATTGGGTTATGCACATCATGAAGCGTCTGAAATATGATGAGAATCAAGCATTGAAACTTGAAGTATCAAGGTTGACCAATGAACTGGAAACAGAGAAGAAATCCAAAGAAACACTAAAAAAGAGTTATGAAGCATCAAAGATGTTGGATGAGCAATTGAATACAAAAAGACCCAACAAAGTTGCAGGACTTGGTTACAAGGGAAAAGACTCTACCGAGAAGGGAATCTACACTACCGAAATAGGAGAATCATCAAAGCAAGTTGGAAACAAGAAGAACATCAAAGGAAAGAAACCTATTTGCAACTACTATGGAAATCAAGGTCATACTACCAACATGTGTCATATTAGAAAAGGTAAGCACCCAAATGTCACAAGGTCTAATGGTTATTGTTACAATTGCAATAAATATGGTCACACATCTAACTAATGTAGGACAAAGTCTATTAGCAATTATCAGAAGGCAAAATTCAAAGGATTTTGTAAAAAATGCAATAGATATGGACATAGTACCGAGAAGTGTTGGTTTAAGAAAAAAAACTATATGTGGTATGCAAACCGAGCAAATACTAGAGGCTATCGAACTCACACAGATCCTAACCGACAATATGTTGCAGTACCATGGGATTACAATACAAGGATACGGTGTGAATGTTGTGGAAGATATGGACACATAAGTGCCAACTGCTTTATAAGGTTTGGAATGAACTACCAAAAATCATGGAGAAATCTTGGTATGGCATGTTTTCATTGTCACAAAGTTGGACACTTAGCTAGAGATTGCGGAGATCAACCTAGAGGAGACACTGAGGAAATAAAAGGAAAATTACAGATAATTTGGAAAAAGAAGGAAATTATGTCAAATGAAGAAAGCACCTTATCTACCAAGTTAGGTGCACCTATTGCAAATTAATCGGTAAAGGTATGAAGGGACTGAATTCTTTCATGGGTTAAAACTTAAACAATTCCTATTTTATCATGTACTTAATTTAAAATCTGCATAACTAAAGATGCATTAGGAAATTTGAAATTTTAACAAGTCTTTTGGAAGCCTGTCTAGTCAGTAAATATAGGAAGTCTAGCTACTTGGTAAAAGCACAAAAGAAATGTAAATTGGTTTAAGGGAACCGAGTACATTTAATGCTTTCTAACCTAACTGCATGAAGCTTGATAAGGTATATTGTGTACCTAAAGCTTTTTGCGTGGTCACTTTACACTTACCAAGTTTTCAGAGAGCAGAGCAAAGCGATTCAAAGGCGATCAACCACCTCCCGAGTGAATTTCAAGAGGACTGAAACTAAACAATGTCACAGATATAGAGCTGAAGTTTTCCATTAGAGTAATGGGTTATTGTTTCTTCCAATCAGCAAGGGAAAACAATGTACCCTATGCAGCAGTCGATTTAGAATATAAAATTGTAAAAAAAGGAATGAAAATTTATCTTTGTGAAGTATTGTTGAAAAACCTGTTTGAGAATCTAGACACCATAAGGAAGCTGAAGAAGAACAACTCAGCTAACACGCTGAAGTTTGGATCACTTTTGGTATGCATGTTTTTCTATTTTGAGAAATTCTTTCCATCAATTGGTAATATAGTTTGGGAGCTACACCGACCAATCACCCATCAAATCAATGACTTCATCAAAAAGCTAGGTGATAACTTTAATGATATTATGGATGATTATTTCAGCAAGTTTCAAGAAAAGATGCATAACAGATATAGAATTCCACCCAAGTTAGTAGAGAAATACAAAGATGATATATGTTTTGAAGTAGACACCAACTACTGCTATATCAATGTTGTGGAACCTGGAACTCAATCTTTTCCACCTATGGGTTATGAGATTGATTTTGACATCACACAATAGTAGATAGATGATTTTCTTACATTACCAAGGCATGCTACCGAGCTGAGATATGGTACATTTGAAGAAGTTAAAGAAAAAATTAAGATGAGCATTGTACTACCCAAGGCTACAAGGAAAGCAACAAAAATGATCAAGGTATTAATAGAGAAATTTGGAGAAGGTTCTTCCTCCACACCTATCAAGGGCACTGTAGTCATCACCGAGGAGGAATCTGAAGCCCAAGATGTAGCTATCACACTAAGCACCGAGTTGCCTAAAGGAAAAGTTTTGAAAAGGACGAAATAGGATACATCATCACCAACTCCTTCAATAAAGTGCCCAAACACTAGATCATCTACAGTGTCACTGAGTAAGAAACCAAAGAATGTTGCCGCACCAAAGGTAACAAAAACTTACAAGAAATCTACTCAAAAACTCATTTTGACAAAAGAGTCCAGTGACACCGAATCTGAAGACAAAAACAAATTTTAGATTGTCAAGAGTAAAAAGGTAAATGTACATAGAGTTGATAATTTTTGTACTAATCTAAAGCAATATGGTGGATTTGGAGCATTTAGATATGTTAAGTATGAATCCAGATCTGATGATGAAAAGAGACAAATTGAAGAAGTTGTCATCTGCACACTTCTAAAATTCCGATTGGTCCCATTGGAAGTATCTAAATCTCTTCCAAATGAATTATATTTGCATATTGATAATAGGTGGAAGTATGCCATGGACTTAGAGAAACAGATGAGAGAAAGAAGTCTGGTACATCTCTTTCTAGACATGTCAGTAGATGAGATCACTGAACATCTGAAAAACTACCACACAAACTTCCTAGTCAAGTAAAGAGCCTTGAAATTGATGAATGGACTTTATTTGGATGTAGAGAATGAAACCAAAGAAAAATGGTAGGAAATCTTTTGAATCAAAAATGATGGTGAGCAAGTTGAAGTTGAAATAGTTGATTTTACTGAACAAGATCCTGATATCATTGAGCAAGACCCTGCTGACACTATACAAATTGATGAGGATAACATGGACACTGAGGCACAAGAACAGGAAATGATAGAAGGGAATGCATATGCCAAACTGGTATCCAGTGAGTCAGTTTTAGAACAAGTTCAGCCCTATCTTCCGGTCTCTCAACCTGTTTCAACCGAGGCCCCTCAAGATACTGAACAAGGAACAAAGGGTCACAAATCTATAGACGAAGAGTCTACCTCTCAGGCCATAGGAGAATAGACCTCTCAAGCTCCTTCTAGCACTAAAAATGTTACAACCAAGACACCAAGCACAGAGGCACTGAAGGACACTACAGAGGCTAAAGAAACTGACCAAAGTGTTTCCTCTACCGAGAAACCTACCGAGGGTCAACAAGCCTCACAAGCCATTGTATTAGTTCACCCGGTGAAAGCAAAAGACAAGAAAATGAAAAAGCATAGTTTCAAATTAGATTTGTCAAAACCAATAGTGTTGCCAAATGTAGACATATCCAAATTAAAAGGGCAAGCATTCATTGAATTCGGTGAACTATGCAAAGCCAAAGTAGAACAGGAGAAGCAAATGGCTATTCAAAATAAAAATAAAGTACTTTATAAGGTGAAAGAACTATTAACAAATATGCTACCTGAAGCTATAGTGACAAAAGATGCTGCCATCCATATTCAACTGGATGAACTCCTAACTCAAATAGAGACATCTGGAGTAGATGCATCTGAATATTTGAGCAAGTTAAAGGACAAAGAGCTCACTGCTAAAATGATTGAAGAGGTATAGAAATCTATTGCTATTGGCAAAGTAAAACTTGTCAAATTTATTGCTGAGTTGTCCCCGCAACTCAAGCACATTCTTTATTTATTTCAGAAACTCTATACATTTTCTTTATTCAATAAGGATATCAAAAATAAAATAGAAGTGATTGAGAAAGAGATCACCGTTGTCTCAAATAAGTTGACCACTGAGTCAAATTCTATTCAGAATTTCTATACCAAGCTACAAAAGCTCATGCCTCAACAATTGGAACTTAGGAATGAAGAGCACCAAATAAGGCTGGACATAATGACTCTTCAGACACTATTCATTCCTCATCTTTCATCCATCCAAGAACAGATCAACAAGGCCACCTCCCTATCCACTCAACCATAGGGAAGCACCTTAGATGGACTAATTTCTCCATTAGCTGACATTACAGCTCAGAATTCACTCATGGACAGTGTTAAGGATGCCCTCTCTACCGCTCTCATCGATGCACAGACAAAGTATAAATCCATTTTTGACCAGTTGCCTCCACCGAATGGTAACTAAGTTTTGATGTTTGTCAAAAAGGGGGAGTATAGCATCAAAGTATCAAATGGTGAGTGTAGTATACAAGGGGAGTATACCGAGCAGGACAAAGTATCCAGATGCACAACACTGACCAGTGATCACCGAGCAGTGAACCAAGCAGTAAATATAGAAATTGATCACCGAGCATGCAAAATCAGAGTTATGTATAGTATATTAATAAGGGGAGTATATCTGAATATACCATTTTATTGACTAATGTATATACTGTCTGTTTAGTCAAATTTTGGAAGTATATAGATTTTTGAGTTATGACTTTGAAATTAGTTTTGTCAAACATCTCAACTAATGTCAAAAGGGGAGATTGTTACTACTTATTATGTTGCCATTAGTTTTATATCAAAGTCATTATATATACTCTAGTCGGTTACTACTACCAAAATATTCAGTCAATAAGCATAGAGCAATCTGTTATAGAAGAAACTAGTCACAGAGCCTAGTATTCACTAAGTTGTCTACCGAGTAACACTCTATGTCTACCGAGTCGCAATAATGATACGCCAAGAGAAATGTGTTACCAGATTCATTGAACCTAGACACTTATGTGAAAACATGTTACAAGATCGAGGAACAAAGAACTATTATCACATTGGAAATTGCACTTAAAGATTTTGTATGATTTTGAGGTCATCTATCCAATGAAATATTTTGTATGGTTATTCATTCAATAAATCATGTTTGTAAGATCGAAGCAATGAACAAATCACCGACATAAGAGATCCATTTATACAGCATGGGTTAAGGATAAAATATAATTAGAAAATAAGAAAAAGAAGAAAAATAGAGGTGTATGAAGCAAGACATGAGTAATAAATAAGGAAGCACTAAGTATTGTGACTGTCAGAGACATAGAGGTCACCGAGAAGGATTTCAGAGAACAGTCAAGGAACAGAGTAAATAGAAGGGTTTACCGAGTTATCTTATGGGTTACCAAGGTATGCTATAAGTAAGGTAATCTCATTTTGAGCACATAGAATCTGCTATAACATTTCAGATGTAAAGTTGCAGATATTTGTAAATATTTTATTGTAATATTTTGAGTTGTAAGAGATACCTCTAATAGGGTAAAAGACTCTAACAAAGTCTATAAATTGTAAAGCCTTTAACCAGGTGCAACATTTAGAATAAGTGTTGTAAAATCCTTTAGCAAGGTAGATCTAACGATCTTGATACTCCTAACAGGGTAAGCTATCAGAAATAGCTAAACATGTAGCTCTAATCGAGCAACCTTTATTATTGCAGTAGTGAAGTTGTGGGTGCCATCCCCACTATAGTTTTTCTCTCTAACCAAGAGTTTCTCCATAACCAAAATATATGTGTTATGGAGTGAATCATGTATGATTGTTATTTATTTGTTTTAGCTTTATGTTATGTTACGACAGTTTTTGGTTTATGCATAACAGTAAGGTTATTGAAAAGGAAAAGATTTGAAGTACTGATTCACCCCTCCCCTCTCACTACATTAGCTTTCCATATTGGGCCTAACAATTGATAAGGACTAAATAATGAATGTATTTAAGGATGGTGGGAAGGAATTGGCCCTCTTTTGTGAGTTAAAATGTTGAATTAAGGTAAAGTGCTAAAAAGTCTAGGTAAAAATGCAGAAACAGTGAGCTAAAGATGTGGGACTTTCATGTGCACCTGGATCTAAGTAGTGTATGCAAATTTAGATTTGATCCATGAAAAGGCTCCAAGAATGTTGGGACCATGGTGTTGGTCACCTTGGTCCTCCGCACTTTTTGCACACTGAAGAGGGATTGATTCATCTCTATAAATAAAAGTTATCTTGAAGATTACAACTTCGTACCTATTTCCTACACACAGAAAGAAGGGAAATAGGTTGGGAATAGGGGTTTGCCTAAGCCAACCCCCAATTTGGAATCAACCTTGAATTAAATATTGTAAATGCTGAAATAAAATGATGAAAAAGTATACCCCAGATCTGCAATAAATGTTATTGACTCTTTACTTCTTGAATGTAATCACACATGTTGTATCAAATGGCATGAACATGACAAAACCCTAATCACACACATACGCTTGCATAGAAATGATGTAAAGCTACTCCCCAATAGATATATGAAGAATATGCATCCTTAAAGACCTTTTAGAATGCTTGATGATGAATGCTTGAAAGCTTGAATGTATATCTTTTCTTATTATCCACCTATCTCCAAAATAAGAGGGGAAGACCTCCTTATATACTTACCCATTGTCAATTATGATTATTTTCCAACATAGGCCAACATGAAGCAAGGTTTCGTACTCAAAATTTGGATAGGGAGAAGGGTTTGAAATGGGGCCCAATTAGGGAGGACCAAGGTTAAGGGTTAAGGGTCTTAGGAAGGTAGAATATGATGTAAAGACCATTATTGCATAATAAAAGAATAAATGAGTCTCAACTAAGCATAGGGATGAAAGAACTAAGGTGAGGACCCCAAATCTAGTCAAAATTGCAAAGAGTACAATTTTAGGACGCTACACCATGGTTCATAGTCTTTTGTTCCTTTTAAGTATCTTGAAATTATTTTCACAACAACATGTGTCTCTCTAGGATCTTTCTAGAATCTATCTACAAGACAAACAACATGCATGATATTTGGTCTAGTAGCAATCAAGTACAATAATCTTCCAATCATTGATCTATATTTGCTCTCATCAATCTTTGGAGATTCAACATCTTTTTCTCAACTTACAACCAATAGCAATAGGAGTACATACCAGTTTAATATTTTTCATTCTAAACTTCTTGAACATTTATTTAACATACTTTTATTGTGTAATAAAGATACCATCATCTTTTTGACTAAATTGTAAACCAAGAAACAAATTCATTTTTCCAATCATAGACATTTCAAACTCTTCTTATATCTCATCAAAAAAATTCTTGCACATACCATCATTTCCTCCAAAGATTGTATCATCCACATAAACAACTACAATCAATATTTCATTTTCCTCAACCTTAAAATGGAGATTGTTGTCAGCGGTGCCTTTTTTAAATCCTTGCTTCAGCAAATACCTATCAAGTCTCGCATACCAAGCTCTAGGAGCTTGCTTCAATCTATACAATGCCTTTTTCAATTTGTAGACCATATCTAGAGTGTCTAATAGCTTTAATATTTTTGGTTGTTCTATATACACTTCTTTTAGTTATCCATTCAAGAATGCAGACTTCACATCCATCTAATAAACCTTGAAGCCCTTATGCGCTACAAAAGCTAAAAACATTCTGATAGCTTCCATTCTTTCCATGTAGGACTATGAGTAGCCTTTACATACAAGTCTTTCCTTATTCCTTATTGTGTCCATCTCCATCCAATTTATTCTGAAATACCCATTTAATTCCTATCACATTCTTGTCAGCTATTCTTAGGAGAAGTTCCCAAGTTTGGTTCTTCTCAATTTGTTCTAATTATTATTTCATAGTTGTTTCATCCAAATTTGATCACTACAAGATTATCTTTACTGTCTTCGGCTCTATTTTTGAAATTAAGTATAAGTTCACCCATTCTTTAGTAGCTTTACTTCTTGTGATAACACTATTTTTGTCTCCATTAGTCTATTTCTCTAAATGGTTCTTTTCCACATACCTCAAAGTCTTAGGAGAAATTTCTGGATCATCTTCCTTATCATTCAACGCTTTTGTTTCTTTAGCCTTTTCTTCTTCTTGTTTACCATTAGACTCATCTGATTCATATCCAATCTCTACATCTGTATTCTTCAAAATATCTTCATCAACTTTCACATTTGTGCTTTCAACAATTCTTCTCAATCTTTTATTATAATATTTGCAGACTTTTCTTTTAGTAGAATAGCCAGGAATATACCTTCATCAGCCCTTGTGTCAAACTTTCCCAAATCATCTTCATCTCTTTTGATATAACATTTACTTCTAAATACTCTAAAATATTTCGCACTTGGAATCCTTCCACACCATAGTTCATAATGATGAATACTAAGAGGGAGGGGGTGAATTAGTATACCAAAAAATACTGAACTCAAACACTTTAACAGTCTAGCAGTAAAACAAACTGGTTAACACACATGCAAACCAAATAGAAAATAAGGCATTCACCTACAAAAGCACAATCACCATAATACAGGAGATTTTGATATGGAAATCCAAATGGGAAAAACCACGGTGAGATGAAACTCACAAGTAACTATCTGTAGAATAGTAACAAGGCCGGTTAAGGTCATCCAATGTTCTTTACCAAAATAGATCTTGTTAGGAATCTCAATCTCTGTTAGGAGATAAGTCCGATCAAAGACTACCTTGTGAGAGGATTTGAGATCCACAGTTGTGAACCACCTTGTTAGAGGATTTACAAAGGCTTTGCCAAGCCTACTCGGTTAAAGGTTTCAGACTTGTCGAAGATGTGAGTAATCAATAAGTGAGTGATCTAAATATTAGCACGGTATGCTTGGTTAGATCCCTAATAGCTCATTATTAATGCATTTCAGCATTACTTTAGTCTTCAATATCTCCACACTCTTTTTCTTCACACAGACCTATTCTTCTTCTATAATCGCACATGCAAAAACCTCAACAGTCACCTTGAACCCTAACACCTCCTAAAACCCTAGACATGATGTCCTTAAAAGGAATCTGATTTCATATCGGTCCAATAGGATTACATTGCAAGTTCCTAGGCTTAGTGTATCTAGACACATTTGGTAACATGACAAAAAATCACTGTCAAAGTGTTGGTGGATGGTAACTCATCACAAAAATATACTGGTTGGTAACTCATCACAGAGTATTACCAGTTTATACAACTTTACCGATTACCGGTTGGTAACTCAGAGTAATATCGGTTTAATTATTAAATAGATTACCGATTGACAAAAATGAAGACTGGGAAAATGATAACTACCACTTTTAGTTCCTTTTCTCCATTCCACTTGAGATCCTCGAATCACTTGAGATTGGTAAACACTTTCTGCAAAACACTGATAGTCTAAAGACTACAACATAATACTGGTTTGAAACAAATACCGGTTGAGTATAATTCATAAATTCAAAAAGTGATCTCATAGAAAGTGTGTGTCCATCAATGAGAATCACAACATAATGATAAAAAATGCCAACAATCTCCCCCTTTGGCATTGATGGCAACACTTAGGAAAAATTTTGACATCTAAGTGTTTTACAACAAAAAAATGCCATAATCAAAATTACTCCCCCTAAGCATATACACTATCCCTTTGCAGAAAATACAATGTATACTACTTCCTTCCAGAGATAAACATGAGAGTATACATAGCATGCATCAAAATTTTAAATACCAGAATACTTCTCCCCCTTTTCCAACAATGACAAAATACAGTTGAATAACCCTTGTTTCTATTAGCTGAATAAGTGTTTATGACAATAAAGAGTGAAACTTGTCAAAAACCGATTTAAAGTCTTGCATAAATGTCTTCATGGATACAGACCATGACTCAAGCAATGAGGTAGCAACCTCACTCTTTGTTTGCATTTGGGATACCTATTCCTCCATGGCGTCCAAGGTACTCATCTCTTGAGTAACCGTCAAGGCATCCAGAAGGAGATAGCATTTCTGAAGTATTTGCAGTCTTGGTAGTAGAACCAGTTATAGTTCCTGCAAATCCCTGGTCCGGTTGCGGATCTCCAAATCAATTCTTGTAGCCTGAAGTTGAAACTGGTGGATGATTTGACCATAAGAGGTAAAGGAATCATATGGCGTCTTGAAGGTGCTTATGAACGTGTGCAAGTCAGTTTGCAATTTGTCTTTCTGAGCAAGCACATCATCATAGAATAGATGGGGTTGACATATCTTGCTAAGTAGTAGATTCCCTTCATCCAGAACATCTTTAATGTCCTTCTATGCCTTCTACAGATCGGACCGGAGCTCATTTAACTTTTTCACCAAGGAAATGTTCAAAGCCTTTTGATGCTTCTTTTTGGCATTAGCTTCAGCAACATCTTCCAGGCATTGCACTTGGTCCTCTACAACTGTGCATAAGAGCTTCAATTGAGCTAGAGAGGAATCGGTACTAGGGAGGTTGGTACCGGGTATCAAACCGGTAAGAGTGTCCACTACAGCTTGGATCACATCTTTCTCCTTCTTCCTCCTTATCACCTCCAAGCATTCTTGAGCAAGCTTAATGCTTTGTAGCAACTCTGATTCATTTGCAGATTGGAGGTCAATGGGATTGGTAATGTCAGTTGATTTGGCTTTACTATCGGTTGCCTTTGGGGTCTCCACTTGAGTGCTCTGTGCCGCTCCTTCCTTCTCTTTAGCCCTTAGCTTGTCCTCTTCTACCTTATTTTTCTCCTCTTCCTCTGTCTTCCTTTTCTCTTCTTCCTTATTCTCCTCTTCTTTCTGCTTCTCTTTGTCTTCATCCTTCTTCATCTCCTCTTCCTTTCTCTTCTCCTCTTCCTTTTTCTTCTCCTCTTCCTATTTCTTTTCTTTTTCCTTCCATTTCTCTTCTTCTTTCTTTTCCACTTCCTTCTTCTTCTTCTCTTCCTCTTCTCTATTATTCTCCTCTTCTTTTCTCTTGTCCTCTTCTTGTTTCCTCTTTTCTTCTTTTTTCTCTTTTCCTCTTCCTGTTTCCTCTTTTCTTCTTCTTTTCTCTTTTCCTCTTCCTGTTTCCTCTTTTCTTCTTCTTCTACCTGTTTCTTCTTTTCTTCTTCATATTGCTTATTCTCTTCCTCTGCCTATTTTTCCTATCCTGTCGCTTCTGTTGATGTACCTAGAGTAATATCTTCACCATTCAAGGCATCAACATTAATGGGTTCCATTTCATCAATGACCGGTACTCCTTCACTGTCATACACCTCATCTGGTTTATTGATTTTTGGTTCTTTCTCAGCTTTCCTATTGGCTTCTGCCACTTGGTGCAACCTTAGAGCGGATTGAGCAAGGGAGTGGGTATCTTTTACCACTTTCGGGACTTTTCCTTCTAGCAATAGGAGTCTCCTTCTTCTCATGAAGAAGAGGCCCTTATATCTTTCCACCACTTCATAAAGTTCTGATTTAAGCACTTCAGGAAAGTATTGTGCAAATACTTCCTCTCTTATTTCCTATTCCTTCTCTATGGCAATGCACCATTTGTTATCTAAAGAATTATATAAAGAATTAGGTGTTTCAGAGTTAATTTTTGATGGCCACTGGTCATTAATACATAAATATTTAATGACTTCCTATTCAACTTCTTCCTTTTCATCATCATTAAAATCATCAAAGTACTCTTTCAAATCACCAAGCACTTCTCTTCTAATATTCTTAATAGTTCTTTGACAATGTGTCAAAGGTTTGTAGGAGGAAATATCAATATTTACCGATGCAGATGTTGTCAGTTCATTGCTGGTTGTCTTTGTCTTTTTCCTCATTTTCCTAGTCTTCTTAGGTTGTTCTTCAGACACAATATCCTCTGAGTCTGGTGTGTTGCCTTTTGTCTTCCGCTTTCTCTCAAAAACTTTGGCGGGTGCAGCTTCTAGTTTCTTCTTTGCTGGTGACCGCTTGGTCACTTTGGGACTTGTTGCAGTAATCGGTGCCGATACTGAAGGCATTGCCTTTCCCTTCTTTACTGAAGGTTCTTCAATCGGTGTAACCCTTTCCAAATAGGTGTCGGTTCTCTTTTCCTTTGGGTCAACAGGCGAGGCGAGTAGGGTAGAGGCATACCCATCTAGCATTTCATACATTACCTCATATCCCATGGGTTCCACTTCTTCCTATCTAGGCTCAACCACCTCCATTATGCACTCATCAACTTTGATGGTGAAGCAGATGTCATCTTCATATTTCTTGACAATTTCACCCGATATTTGCACTCTTTGGCTCATTTTATGTCTGAACTCATCAAAGTATTTGTTCAGAACTTCTAGATAACCGGTTCCAACCACTTGAAGGCTTTCCTTGATTTGCTTTGTAACCAGTTGGTCGGCAGACCACTGAATACCTCCGACTCCTAGGAAGTAACCTTGGAAGTAGAAGAACAACCCAACCAATAGTTGTCCAAACTTAAATCTCAAGGCATTGTCTTGTTTAATCGACTTCAGGTTCACCAGAAGTTGCCTTTGCATACAGGAGCATAAATCAAATGATGCATCTTCCATGATCATCCTGTAGGCAGCATTTACCACTGTAGCAGAGACAGAGTTGATCCTGCTAGCATAAAATGTCTGGTAACCTACTACCATGCAGGCATATTTGACCAGATCATCCTTGATGAGATTGATGGTCATTCCCTGGTGGTCACTCACAGAACCGGTGAGCTTGGTCATTTTGGTCTTGTTGATCTTCCTTAGGGTTGGCACTTCACCGATGTTACAGAAACCAGTGATGGCATGAATAGCTTCCATTGTGATGTCATGTGTTTGCTCTAAGTACATTTTGTCACCGTGTACTCTACTCAGAATGATGTGGATGTGATCATCTAAAAACTCTTCAAGGAAATAGACCGTATTGTGAAGCTTCTTCTTTTCCAAGACATTGAATTCCGGTTTGATCTTCTTGTCCTTTTCGCAGAATAAGCTTAACTGAGAATGGATCATCCGAGATCCTAGGTCTTCAATTTTACAATCAATATAATCTAAAATACCTTCCTCCACTATAACACCGACGGGTATTTGACATAGGGAATTATATTTTGCCTTTCGTTGGATGAAGTCTACTAAATCAACGGGTGCACTAGAACTAGAGTGTGATGCAAAAGCCATGATAAACAGAGAAATTCAAAAAATACCTTTGTAAATCAAAATTTAGGGCTTGCAAATTCCACTTTGCCCCACACTCCTTCGGTTGCTAAAATACTGCTTTGTGTTCTACACTTGGTCGACTGATATTAGCTTCTGATTCTTCTTCAAGGTTTTAAAAATTCTTCAAATCACAATCCAAATGGCTTTTCATCGCTCAGCACTTGAAAAATTCTTCGCTCGAGAACTGATAAGTGAAAAATGACGTGAAAAATTCTTTTAAACAAGTTCTTCACCTACCATAATAAATCCTCCACTATTGGGGCGTAAACCCTAGTTTGCCTTTTACCATTTCCGATCTTCTGCTAGTTGATAGGTATCACATATCGGTTAAGGTCTTTTACCGGTGTCGACTGGGGGTTCAAAACATTTCATCGTTTGCTCCCCCTAAGCTTTTCTGACGCTTAGTTTGTCGATTCAATGACTTCCACACTAGGTGCAAAAACTGGTTCTTCTTGAATCACTTCTTCTGGCTTCTTTTTCCATGCTTTCTTCATATCCACTTGAACAATTTCAACATCAATCTTTCCTTCCAGAGTGATCGGTATATCATCTGATATATTCATTCTACAGAATCTTGTTGTATGACCCGGTTTGTTGCAATGATAGCAAATCATTCCAGGTGCTCTCCAAGGTCCATTCTTCCTTCTGCATGTTGCAGCTGTGTGGCCACTACCATGATAGATCAAACAGGTTGCTCTCCATCTAGTTGCCACTTGATAGCCACTGCTTCCTGACTGATGATTATAGGTATTAAACCAGTTTGGGTTCTGGTTCCAAGAGGGTTCAGGAAAAAATCGTTGACTCCTTTGAGGATACCTTTCGGTGTTGTGTATGACAGGCCTGCATTCAAATTCTCTATGCCTAAACTTGTTGCATGCATAACAATTACCATTGAATCTATTGGGTCTAGGCTTATCATTTAGAAAATAAGGAAAAGTATTGTAAGCCTTACTTCTACATACATTAGCAAACAGGTTTGAACTTTTGCTTACCTTTATCCTTTGGTGTCAATTGCTTCTTTGATGCTCCATCTTTTGTTCTAGAGGTCTCACCTTCCTCATATTTAGAGAAACCAAGTCCATTGGTATTCTTTACCGGTTTAGCTGATTCAAGCTTTTGCTCTAGCTTAACAGAGCTCTTATTGAATTTGGCAAGTATTTCCTTTGATTCAGTGAGTTCTTTGGAAATAGCAGCATTGGATTCCTTTAAGGTATTCTCAAAAACAACCATGTTTATTTCACCTTGCATTTCCTCCTTTTCCACTTTGCTCTCTTGGAGATGAGTGGTAAGTGCACTAATTTCTTGCTTCAGCTTGGAGATCTCATGATCTTTGTCTTTTACCAGATCTTCATCTTTTCTTGGGTTCTCAAGCTCTTGACACATCCTGATAGTCAGTCCTTCAAGTTCTCTTCTTAGGTTGGCATTAGACTCATTTATCTTTTCAACTTCTTCAACTAGGGCATCCATGTCCGCTTCATCAGAGGAACTATTTTTAGTTAGCTCCATCAGTTTCTCAGCATGCTCTCTCCTTTTTTTCCAGAGAGGCCTTATACTTGACTTTAAGTTCATCATAGGCTTGCTTAGTCTGAGTGAGCTGATGAGTAAGTTCCCTCACAGTGTATTCCCCCATATCTCTTTCCAAGTGGTTAGACTTATAGAAAGGTTGGCTTTGATACCAATTGATGAATACTAAGAGGGGGGGTGAATTAGTATACCAAAAAATATTGAACTCAAACACTTTAACAGTCTAGCAGTAAACCAAAAAAATAGTTTTACAAACAAACTGGTTAACACAAATGCAAACCAGATAGCAAATAAGGCATTCACCCTTAGAAGCACAATCACCAAAATGGGAAAAACCACGGTGAGATGAAACTCACAAGTAACTATGTGCAGAATAGTAACTAGACTGGTTAAGGTCATACAATGTTCTTTACCAAAACATATCTTGTTAGGAATCTCAATCTTTGTTAGGAGATAAGTCCGATCAAAGACTACCTTGTGAGAGGATTTCAGATCCACAGTTGTGAACCACCTTGTTAGAGAATTTACAAAGGCTTTTCCAAGCCTACCCAGTTAAAGGTTTCAGACTTGTCAAAGATGTGAGTAATCAATAAGTGAGTGATCTAAATATTAGCATGGTATGCTTGGTTAGATCCCTGATAGCTCATTATTAATGCATTTCAGCATTACTTCAGTCTTCAATATCTCCACACTCTGTTTCTTCACACAGACCTATTCTTCTTTTGTAATTGCACATGCAAAAACCTCAATAGTCACCTTGAACCCTAACACCTCCTGAAACCCTAGACACGATGTCCTTAAAAGGAATCTGATTTCATGTCATTCCAATAGGATTACATTGCAAGTTCCTAGGTTTAGTGTATCTAGACACATTTGGTAACATGACACAAAATCACCATCAAAGTGATGGTGGATGGTAACTCATCACAAAAATATACCAGTTGGTAACTCATTACAGAGTATTACCGGTTTATACAACTTTACCGATTACCGGTTGGTAACTCAGAGTAATACCGATTTAATTATTAAACAGATTACCAGTTGACAAAAATGAAGGCTAGGAAAATGATAATTGTCGCTTTTAGTTCCTTTGCTCCATTCCGCTTGAGATCCTCGAACCGCTTGAGGTCTTCATGCTGCTTGAGATTGGTAAACACTTTCTGCAAAACACCGATAGTCTAAAGACTACAACATAATACTGATTTGAAACAAATATCGATTGAACATAATTCATACATTCAAAAAATGATCTCATAGCAAGTGTGTGTCCATCAATGACAATCACAACATAATCATCAAAAATGCCAACACATAAGATGTATTTCCATGCTTTCTTCTAATATGTACTTTATTAAGTGTGTATATCATAGTGCATATTGCTTCTTTCTAGTAGAGTTCTAGTAGATGCCTCATTCATCATTGTTCTATCAATCTCTTGAATTATTCTATTCATCCTCTCAACCACACCATTTTGTCATGGCATCCTAGGAGGAGACAAGTACCTTCTTATCTCATGATTCTCATAGAAAGTATTGGACTCATCAAAAGTAAACTCTCCACCTTTGTTACACCTCAAATATTTGATTCTTCTATCTATCTCATTTTCAACCATAGCCTTTAATTTATTGAACTTTTCTATAGCTTTATTTTTTTCTTTAAAGAAAGTAACCCAAGTCATTATAGAGTAATCATCGATTAAAAGCATGAAATACATGTCACCTTGTTGAATTCTTGATATGGTCGAACCACAAAGACCAGTGTGCACTAATTCCAACAGTCCAGTTTGAGATTGTTCCTTAACTTTAAAAGCTCTCCATGTTTGTTTCTAGCTTGACATTATTTGTAGATAGCATTAGCAAGATTTGAATGTTGGCCATTTGTAGGAATTGATTATGTGTTTCATTGATGTTTTGTCATTGATGTTAACACTAGCTGTTTGGATGCTTGACCGCCACCCTTCTAGTCATGGTAGGTTAAGTAGTTTCTGGTTGGTTTGGATCCAACATGGTCCAGTATTCTCTAATTTGATTTGGTTATGAAATTGGCTTATTCATGATACTCTTATTCATATTTAGTAAGTTGGTTTTGGTCTGGTGATCGGATGCTATCCTGTTTGATTGGAAGTTTAGCTTGCGGTTCTGGTGAGGGTTTCATCAGTAGCTCTTTTGATGAAGATCTTTGATTTTATGCATAAGTGATGTTGGTTCAGCTTCCGGTATGGTTTCACAATGCTATTGGTGATCATGTTCGAGACTTGGTAGATGGAGATCATTGTTGTAGCATGTGGACCTATATTGGGTCCCAGGTGATATAGGTTATGGACCAGCTTAATGTAACATGTGGATTGGACTTCTTGATACATTTTTGGTATGTCTTATGTGTTGGATATTATTTGTTTTATCTAAGGCCGACATGTTTTGTAATTATGTAATTGGTTTATTGTCTAGTGGCCGACCTGATTGTTTATGGTCAAGGGTTTGTATATATAGATTTAAGATCTCATTGTAGATCATTATGGGAATGGGATATGGATATGTAATGTGCAAATAATATAATATCATTTAGGTAGAGTATTTGGTTGATCATTGGAGATCAAATTGGGTTTATGTAAGAGGATTTAGTCCTTCGGTATTGAGCTTAACTAGAACTGTATTCAGGCATAGGAGATGTTATCATTGCAGTTCATTCATTCTTCCAGATTGTAGTCTAAATTTATATGTAGTTAGTGAGACTCTTTTTATGATGAGCAGTGAACTCTAGGTTGTTGG
This sequence comes from Cryptomeria japonica, assembly GCF_030272615.1. NCBI lineage: Eukaryota > Viridiplantae > Streptophyta > Pinopsida > Cupressales > Cupressaceae > Cryptomeria > Cryptomeria japonica. The sequence continues at coordinate 614,163,680 of NC_081413.1, forward strand.
CCTTCCTACAAGTGCAGGCCCTTCAATTGTAATTCACATACTTACTACAAAAGTATTATCTGACTCAGGGTAGGCATCTCACCGTGCTTTTTCCTTTACCGGGTTTTCCACATATAAATCTCGGTGTCATGTGGATGGTTTTTATTCTCTGATTATTATTTATGCTTAATTGGTTTAACTGCTATTTTGGTATTTGGTTTAAGCATTCTAGTATTAATGTTTTGGGTTTCGGTATTAAATTTTAATTGCTAAATGTTCTAGTAATCTCTGACAATTAATTCACCCCCCCCCCCTTAGTTGTCTTCCAATTATTTAAACTGTCTAGCAATTGGTATTAGAGCTTTGGTCCTCTCTAAAAAAATCTTAACCACTTGAGGAAGATCCTATGGCAACTAATGATTCAAGTTCATCCAGTTCATCTAGAGCTATCTTTCGGAGAGATATTCCTAGGCTTGATGGAACAAATTACACAGTATGGAAGATTTGGATGGAGACTCATCTGAGATGTATTGGTAAGGAGATTTGGGAGGTCACACAGAATGTTGTTACACCTCATAATCCGACATCTGGAAATCCTCCTTTGGTAAATTTGAATAAGGATCTTGAGAATGATTGTAGAGCAAGAGAAGCCCTCTTGTGTGCACTTTCTGATCAGCAAATAATGGGATTAACTAACAAATCATCTGGAAAGACTATATGGGATAAGTTGGAGACTCTTAATGAAGGTGACCCTGCTATTTAAATTGCAAAACTTGATGGTTACCAAGTGAGATATGAGAACCTGAAGATGGAAGAAGATGAAAGGATTACTGCATTCATGGAAAGGGTAAATGAGATTGTTATGGGAATTCAATGTTGTGGTGGAGCTCTGAGTGAAGATGAAATTATTTCTAAAGTTCTAAGAGCCCTACCACTAGTTTATAAGATGAAGGCTACTGCTATTAATGAGTTGAGGACAATGGCTAATACATCTGTCAACAGAGATACCCTGGTTGGGAAATTGTCTTCTTTTGAGCTTGAAGAATTTGGACCTTCTAGAGTTGTGAAGTCTGAACCTGCTTTTCATGCATCTACATCATCAACTGGTAAGAAATATTGGAAAGCTTTGCATGCAAAATAATTCGATTATATGAAGAGAGAAGATGAATAATTTGAGCAACTTGAAGCCCTATTTTCTAGAAGACTACCCAAAGGACCGATAGGAAGTAAGTATGAAGGAAAAACACCTTTTAAATGTTTTGCATGTAATAAGATTGGTCATTTTGCATCTAGATGTCCTAAAAGGAATTCAAGATTTGAATAAAGAGTTAGAATATGCTTTAAGCCTAACCCTAGATATCATAACAAGTATAAGTACAGGAAAAACAGAGACAAATCATGCTACATTGCGAATGAGGAAGGTATTACTGATTCTGATGATGAACCAACAGAAGATTCTGCTAGTGGTTCTAGCAATGGAAAGGAATGGGTGTTTCTGGATATCAAGGAAGATGTTTTGACACTAGAAGAGATTATACTAGAAGAGAAGGAACTTGCTGCTAAAATTGAAGACAAGGATGAATGGGTAATTGATAGTGGTTGTTCACATCATATGGCAGGAGATAAAGGGAAGTTTATATCTTTGTAAGAATATGATGGTGGTCTAGTTAGATTTGGAGATGACAAAGCATGTATGATCAAAGGAAAAGAAACTATATCATTGGATGTTAAGAACAATACTGATAATGTTTATTATGTTGAAGATTTAAGGCATAATCTTTTGAGTGTAGGACAATGATAGGGAGACTCTCTCAAAAGAGTTACAATTTGGTTTATAGATTTGGAAAAAGGTATTATTATGGGCTCCCTTTTTTCTTTTGTGCCCTACTCTCCTTGTTTGAATCAATTCCAACACCCAAACTCCTTTGGAGAACTCTCTACCAACTAGATTACTCCAATTACTCAAATCCAAGGTTAGAACTCACATGAGTAAGCTCAACCTCCAACATGCCTAATTCAATGCTCTTTACTTGTAGGGGACTAGGAAATTTTAGAAATGGTTTACCAACTCCATTCATGTTGTTTAGGTTTCTACTCCCTTTCATTTTCCTATCGTTTTCATGGTTCCTATAATTAAGGGCTTGTAGCCCTAAGAGCCCCTTTTAGCTCTCCTTTTACGGTTTTTTCTCTTTGGCTCTAAAAAATTTCAAAGGACCCCTCAAAATATTTGCTGATATGAATACCCATTTCGACACCCTTCAATATATTGATGGTTACGTAATTTTTTTATGTCCGTACAACTATTGTCCCCAAAATGGCACTTTTCAAGGGTTTCAGACTTATGTGATTTCATCAATGGGATTCATAGGTTTCCACGCCCTATCAATCCTCCACACTTACATTGAGCCTCTATTGAACATCCATCCTCAATACCAATCACTTGGAACTATCTAATTTGGCCACCCCTACAAGAAATAAGATAAAGAGCAGTCATGTTCCCTAGCCAGGCTATGGCAGAGCTTGCCTAGGGCATGATTTTAAAATGATCAAATTAAGCTTCTAGGCCACAAAATTTTGTATTTACGCTTCACATAGACTCCCTAACTTGAATCCCAAATTTCATTGGGAAACCACAATGGGAATTCAAGATGGAGCCATTTTTAGGGCCTAAACCCCTTTGCTCAGACCGAGAACAGTGAAAACAAGAAAGATTTCAAATACACCTACTAAACCTACAATATGAAAGGACACAAATAATTTTTGAGCACCACAAAAAAAATTTTATAGGCCTCCATAAAAGTACATTATGGAAACTAATCCATTTGGTATGGACTGCAATAAGCAATTTAACAAATTTCAATGAAAAACCAGGAAATTGCTTCAAGTTGCTATTGAAAATTCAATCTTAGAGATTCTAACTCTTCTACAATGTTTTTAGTACCCTTATATATTCCCACACAATAAAAACCAACCACCAATTGGACCACTAACTACCACTTTGAGCAATTTTCCAAAATTGCTCACATTGTTGACAAAATGTTGTCAAGCCACCATGACAACTTTTTACTCTACAATGCATTTTGACAAATATGTCAAATCTTTACAATATTGACCACCTAGGATGATTTCCTAACATCAAATAAACCTCTTCAAAAGCCTTATGAGGCCTTACAAGGACTTTTACAAAATTTGCACATAGGCCCAAAATAGAGTAAATAAGATAAGTTTAATGACAAAGAAAACTACAAAACAAACTCAAAGAACAATTTTGGACTCTTCAATAGTCCTTTGATGCAACCATTGACCCAATGAGGATCAGTCACACCAAAAATTGAAAGCTTACTAAGAAACCTTAGGTGCTTCTGCACCATACTCCCCCAATGAGAAAGAAGTCAAGTGACTCCTTTAGGAAACAAAGAGAGGTCAATGCCAATCTTTTAAAAGTTTGCTTCAGGTACCCAAGTGGCCTCAGATTTTAGAAGATGTTTCTATTTAACCAAATGCTCCATGTAGGTGGTTTGCCTAGTCCTCTTGAGAAACCTTGAGTCCAACACTTTCTGAGCTTGTAGCATGGTTGGAGCTGGCAAAGGCAGGTCTGAAAGTGACTGAGAGACATTTGAAACTCTGTTGTACTCCTCTGGAATTGTGCCTTTGTACTACGCCAAATTTGCAACATTGAAAATAGGAGACAAAGCTATGTCCTCGAGTAGATCAGTCTTGTAAGTACTTTGTCCATACTTAGCCAAGACCTTACAAGGTCTAATCCTTCTCATTTGAAGCTTGTTGGGTACACATTTTTGAAGCCTTTCTTTGTTCAAGTGGACCATTTCCAAGTCACCAACAATAAATTACACATTCTTCCTCTTTTCATCTACTTTGTCCTTGATTCTTTGAGAGTTTTCTTGTAAAGCTTGCTTAACTTTCTCATGAATCTCCTTCATGGACTGAGCCATACCAATAGTATGTCCACTCTTTTGCTCCATACTTCCAAGGTCTCTAAGCTCCAACACACCTCTTGGATGAATCCCATAAACTACTTCAAAAGGACTCTTGTCAGTTTATCTATTCACACTGACATTATAAGCAAACTCAGCTTGATGGATGATCTGATACCAAGCTTGCCCATACTCTTTTCTCAAACATCTGAGAAGGTTCCCAAGTGTCCTATTTACCACCTTTGTTTGGCCATCCGTTTTGAGATTGTATGATGAGCCAAAAGACAAGTTAGTACCCAATCTCTGCCATAAAGTTTTCCAAAAATGAGCAATGAATTTGGTATCTCTATCTGACACTATGCTGATTGGAAAACCATGAATCCTAATGACCTCTTTGAAAAAAAAATGAGCAATATGGCTAGCATCACGAGTCACCTTACATGGAATTAAATGGGCCATTTTACTGAATCTATCTACTATAACATAGATGCTATCAAATCCATTTTTGGTCTTGGGTAAACCAACAACAAAATCCATACTTACACACTCCCACGGCCGGTTTCGGATAGGTAATGGCTGATAGAGTCCAACATTAGAAGAGGTTCCCTTTTCCTTTTGACAAACAACACATTGTTCAACATACTTTCTAATATCCCTTTGCATCTTTGGCCAATAATAGAATCTTTGAACAAGTTCCAAGGTTTTATTCAACCCAAAATGACCACTTAAGCAACCATTGTGCTTGTCTTGCATCACGTTCTCTCTCATGGACCCTCTTGGCACACAAAATTATCCTCCTTTAAACAAAAGACCATCTAGAAAAGTAAAATCTGCATATTCACTATGAAAATGATTCCTAAACTCTTGGCAAACCTTGTAGATATCAGCAAAAACTTCATCATCTTGATATAGCCCTTTGAAACTATCAACTCCAATGCTCTTGAGCTGCACTTCTTGAATTGTTAGTAAGATTCTACTCAATGCATCAGCAACCTTGTACATTGACCTTTCTTATGCTTAATGGTAAAAGTATAGGATCGCAAGTACTCTACCCATTTGATATGCCTATGATTCAACTTTTCCTAGGAGTTGAGGAAACTAAGAGCTTGATTATCAGTATAAACCACAAATTCTTTAGGCAATAAGTATTGCTTCCATTTCCTAACTTCTTGAACAAGTGCATATAATTCCAAATCATATGAAGAATACCTTTTCTTGGCTTCATTGAGATTTTCATAGAAGAATGCCACCGGTCTATTGTCTTGGCTTAGGACTGCTCCAACTGCTGTGTTGCTTGCATCACATTCACTGGTGAAGAGTTTGTCAAAGCCTGTAAGAACAAGGATAGGTTGAGTAGCCGCCTTTGTCTTCAAGATTTAAAATCCTTAATGTGCCTCATTTGTCCATTTAAACTTAGTCTTTACACCTTCTTTGATTGTATCAAGCATAGGTGCACATATCTCACTGAACCCTCTGATGAACTTCCTGTAAAACTGAGCCAAACCATGAAAACCCCTCACTTCACTTGTTGTTTTGGGTGTAGGCCAACTGATTATCGCTTCCACCTTTGAGGTATCCATCTTCAAATCACCACTTGAAATTACAAACCCAAGATACACGAACTCCTATTTCATGAACTCCCATTTCTCCAAATTGATAGTTAGTTGTTCATCACATCATTTCTTCAATACAATCTCTATATGCCTAAGACACTCTTTAGATTTACTAAAAATCAATATGTCATCTAGATAAACAATAACAAATTTACCAATGTAATCTTTGAGAACTTCATTCATGAGTCTCATGAATGTGCTAGGGGCATTTGTGAGTCCAAATGGCATAACAAGCCATCCATAAAGACCTTCATTGGTTTTGAATGTTGTCTTCCACTCATCTCCCTCCTTGATTCTGATTTGGTGGTAGCCACTCTTGAGTTATATCTTGGTGAAATACTTATCACCCCCTAAATAGTCCATCAAATCTTCAATTCTTGGAATAGGAAATCTATATCTGATTGTAATCCAGTTGATGGCTCTTGAATTAGTACAAAGTCTCCAATTACCTCCCTTCTTAGGTACCAAAATGGTGGGAACTACACATGGGATGATGCTCTTTCTTATGAGACCATTATCTAAAAGTTCTTGGATTTGCTTAGCCACTTCTATATTCTACTCTGTTGTCATCTTGTAGGCTGCCTTATTAGGCAATGAGGCTCCGGGTATAAAGTCAATTTGATTTCTTATGGCTCATTGAGGAGGCAAAGTAGCAGGTGTCCCATCACTTATAATCTCCTTAAACTGATTGAGTATTTTCTGCACTTCATCAGGTATACACTTTCTTGTCCTTCTTTTCCTCTTTTGGTTTAACAAAAAGTGCAAACCCCACTCCTCCTTCTTTGAGAGTGTTCATGAACTCCATTTCACCAACTAGTAGCACATTTGAACCTTTAGACATGCCCTCTTCTCCATCTCATATGGACTGAATTTTGTAAGTGACTTCATCCTTTTGAAAGGTGTAGGAGTTCTTTTCTCCATGGTGTATTAATTTTCTATCAATTTTCCAAGGCCTACCTAGGAGTAGGTGACATGCATCCATTGGCAAGATATCACACAAAATCTTGTCTCTGTTGCCTCCTATGGTGAACTCCACCCAAGTTTTCTCATTCACTAAAACATGTTGCCCCTTATTGAGCCAAGTAACCCTATAAGGATCACTATGTGGGATTCTTTGTAGTTTGAGTTTTCTTACTACTTCTTCTGACACTATGTTGTTAATGGATACTTAATATACCACCACTCTACACACCTTACCCATGATCTTGCACTTTATCCTAAACAATAATCTTCTTTGAATAGGTTCCTCCTTTACTGGTTCTTTGATCTAAACTTCTTATCATGAGGTTCTCTCCAACCTCAAAATCTAATCTCACCTCTGGTGACTTCACACTTGTTGCATCCTCTTGGATATAACTCACTCTCTTTTCACCTCCTTGGGATGAAGAAGACTTCTCAAGTCATCTATAGGTAGGGTGCCCAAGTTGATGAGAGTTGTAGTGCTTCATTGTGGAGAAATAGGACCCTCTTTCTGGTCCACTAGACCTTCCTCTACTAGAGTTTCTATATCCCCTTCCTCTATAGTTTCTCTTACTATAGGAATCCCCACTTTTCTCTACCAACTTGGATTCCCCTTGGGATCTCTGGTCTACACCTCTTCCACCATAGCTACCTCTATGACCTCTACCATCTCTTCCCCTACCTCTGCTTCTATTACTTTGCTCTTGTTTCTTTTTACTCTTCTCTTCCACCTTGAGTGCTAATTGATAGAACTTGTGGACAGTACTATGACACAAAAATCTTATCTCTTCTTGTATATTCCACCTCAAACCATTCAAGTACCTAGCAACCTTGATGCTTTCATCTTCTACAACCTTGGATCTCAAACAAAACTTCTGAAATTCTTCAGTGTAGTTGCTCACATCTAGTTCTCTTTGTCTCAAATTTTGTCTCCTTTTGTGTAGTTGGATCTCATGGTCTTCAAGGATATAGGCTTCTCTCACCTTGGCTAACATTCCTTTCCAAGTGGCAATTGGGTTCTTACCCTCCTTTTGTCTCTCCTCTTGGATGAACTTCCACCAAGTCAAGGTTGCTCCTCTCAATCTAGACTCAGCTACCTTCACCTTTTGGGCTTCACTAACTCCATCACATGCAAAGTGATTCTATAACCCTTCAATCCATTGCATAACCACTATTGGTTCCATTTTTCCACTGAAAAGTGGCACTCCTTCTAGAAACCTACCCCCTAAGGCTTTGATGGCTCTAAGGAAAGGTTCTTCTAGCAAAACAGGATCTGGTTCAGGTGTGCTATCCTCCTCTGCCACTTCTTTACCATTTTCTTCATTGACTTTGATAGTCACCTTGTCGGTTTTGTCTTCAACTTCACCTAGTTTATTCTCCAGTTGTTCCAACTTTTCCCTGAGGAGTCTATTCTCCTCCTCTTGCCCTTCTACCCTTTTCACCAACTCAGCATTAGTCACCATACTAAAACTATTTTCACCCACTGATTCAATCTTTGACATAAACTAGTTCCTTCCCAAGTTATATTGGGCTCTAATACCACTTTGATAGGGAGACTCTCTCAAAAGAGTTGCAATTTGGTTTATAAATTAGGAAAAGGGTGTTATTGTGGGCTTCCTTTTTTGTTTTTTGCCCTAATCTCCTTGTGTGAATCAATCCCAACATCCAAACTCCTTTGGAGAACTCTCTACCAACTAGATTGCTCCAATTACTCAAATCCAAGGTTAGAACTCGCATGAGTAAGTTCAACCTCCAACATGCCTAATTCAATTCTCTTCACTTGTAGAGGAATAGGAAGGTTCAGACATGGTGTAACAACTCCATCCATGTTGTTTAGGTGTCTACTCCCTTTCATTTTCCTATCATTTTCATGGTTCCTATAATTAAGGGCTTGTAGCCTTAAGAGCCCCTTTTAGCCCTCCTTTTACGGTTTTTTCTCTTTGACTCTAAAAACTTTCAAAGGACCCCTCAGAATATTTTCTGATATGAATACCCATTTGGACACCCTTCAATATTTTTAAGGTTAGGTGGTTTTTTATATCCGTACAGGTGTTGTCCCCAAAATGGCACTTTTCAAGGGTTTTAGACTTGTGTGCTTTCATCAATTAGGTTCGTAGGTTTCCACACCATATCAAGCCTCCACACTTACACTAAGCCTCTTTCTAACATCCATCCTCAATACCAATCACTTGTCACTATCAAATTTGGCCACCCCTGCAAGAAATAAGATAAAGAGCAATCATGTTCCCTAGTGGGGCTATGGCAGAGCTCGCCTAGGGCATGATTTTAAAATGATCAAATGCAACTTCCAGGTCACAAAAATTTGTATTTACACTGCACATAGACTCCACAACTTGAATCCCAAAGTTCATTGGGAAACCACAATGGGAATTCAATATGGAGCCATTTTTAGGGCCTAAACCCCTTTGCTCAAATCGAGAACAGTGAAAACATGAAAGATTTCAAATACACCTACTAAACCTGCAAATTGAAAGGACACAAATACTTTTTGAGCACCACAAAAAAATTTCTAGGCCTCCATGAAAGTATAGTATGGAAACTAATCCATTTCATATAGATTGCAATAAGCAATTTGACAAATTTCAGTGAAAAATCAGGAAATTGCTTCAAGTTGCTATTGAAAATTCAATCTTAGAGGTTCTAACTCTTCTACAATATTTTGAGTGGCCTTAAATATTCCCATGCAATCGAAACCAACCACCAATCGTACCACTAACTACTGCTTTGAGCAATTTTCCAAAATTGCTCACATTGTTGACAAAATGTTGTCAAGCCACCATGACAACTTTTTACTCTATAGTGCATTTTGACAAATATGTCAAATCTTCACAATATTGATCACCTAGGATTATTTCCTAACATAAAATAAATAGCTTCAAAAGCCTTATGATGCCTTACAAGGACTTTTACAAAATTTGTTATGTGATGTCATTTAAGGCTTACAAAGGCACATAGGCCCAAAACAAAGTAAATAAGCTAAGTTTAATGACAAATAAAACTACAAAACAAACTCAAAGCACACTTTTGGACTCTTCAATATTCCTTTATTCAACCATTGACCCAATGAGGATCAGTCACACCAAAAATTGAAAGTTCACTAAGAAACCTCAGGTGCTCCTGCACCAGACAATTGGTGGATAAGGGATTTCAATTACAGCTCAAGGATGGAAAATGCAAAATCATTAACAAATTTTGTTTGGAGATTGTAACTAGTACATAGAAAAAAGGTAATATATTTCATTTGAATTCCAATGAGAAGATATGTTTGATTGCACAAATTGATGAGGTTTGGCTATGGCATAAAAGGCCGTGTCATGTGAATTTTGATTGCATTGTGATGATCAGTTCAACTAAGGAAGTTAGAGATATACCTAAGATTGTGAAGACCCATAATCCAGTATGTAAAGAATGTCAAATGGGTAAACAAGTCAGAACCTCTTTTAGGAGTATACAAGATAAATATAATGATGTTCTTGATCTTATTCATACTGATTTGTGTGGCCCTGCTAGAGTTAAAAGTTTTCAAGGTGATAGATATTTTATGCTAATAATTGATGATTATTCTAGAATGATGTAGGTTACTTTTCTAAGGGAGAAATATGAGGCATTTGAAAAGTTTAAAATATTTAAGGCTAAAGTGGAAACTAAGACAAGATTGAAGATTAAATGTTTGAGGTCAGATCTATTAGACAATTCAGATAACCAGAAGACAATTGAGAGGGGGAGTGAATTAGTTCTCACAGATTACCAAAAGCATTAAGAAATTTAAAAATTAATACCGGAACCCAAAACAATAATACCAGAATAGAAATTAATCTAATTAAGCATAAACAATAATCACAAAATAAAATTGATTCACACAACACCAAGATTTGTACGTGGAAAACCCACTAAAGGAAAAAACCATGGTGGGAAGCCTACCCACAGTAAGATAATACTTATGCAGCAAGTATGTGAAATAAAATGAAGGGGTTTGCACTTGCAGGGATGCCAATAGCCTTGAGCACACTGCTCATCACAAAAGGAGTCTCACTGACTAAATACAAATCTAGACTACAATCGGGAGAAGTGTTTGAACTGCAAAAGATAGCATCTCCTATGTCAGAGTACGGTTCCAATTAAGCTCAATACCAGAGGACTAAATCCTCATATATAAACCCAATTCAATCTCCAATGATAAATCAACTCCTCTACCTAAATGATATTACATTATTCACACATTAAAATCCTTGACCATGACCTCTTACATTAACCATGATGATCTACAATGAGATCTTTCATCCATATATACAAACTGTCGACCATACACAATCAGGTCAACTAGTAGAAAATAAACCAATTACATAATTACAAACCATGTTAGCCTTAGACCAAAAAAATAATATCCAACACATAAGACCATCTTGGAAATACATCAATAGGTCCTATACACATGTTTCATTAATGTCGGTCCATAACCTAGATCAACTGGGACCAAGTATAGGTCCACACACTTCAGAAATGATCTCCAATCGCCAAGTCTCAAACATAATCACCAATAGCATCCTAAAACTTTATCAGAAGCTGCACCAACACCACTTAAGCAATTCATCAAAGATCACCAAAATCTCTACCATTGAAACCCTCACCAGAACTAGAAACCAAGCTTCTCAGCAAGCAGGAAAATAATAGACCAAAACCAACTAACCAAATATGAGTATAAGCATCATGAACAACCCAATTCCATCACCAAATTATACTGGAGTCTATCGGATCATGTCGGATCCAAGTTAACTAGAAACCACTTAACCTACCGAAACCAAAAGGGTGTCGGTAAAGCATCCAAATAGAAATGACAAAACATCAATGCAACACATAATCAATTCCACCAAATGGCCAACAAGATCATGGTGGTGAATTTACATCTGGTGACTTTAATAAATTTTGTGAGAAGCATGGTATAAGAAGAAAATTTTCTACTCCCCAGACACCTCAGCAAAATGGAGTTGTGGAAAGCAAGAAGAGAACTATCTTGGATGTTGCTAGAACAATGATGATGGAAGCTAGTCTACCTCATATCTATTGGAAAGAAGTTGTGAGAACAGTGGTTTATACATTCAACAGAGTACACATCAAAGGAGAAACCAGTAAATACTCATATGGTAACAAGTGAGAAATTGAAAAGAAAAGATGTTTCTACACCGGTAAATCCTACAAGATACAAATTTACGATTGGAGGTCTACTTTATTTGACTTAGACTAGGCCTGACATAATGAATGTTGTCTATATTTTATCAAGATTTCAGAGTGATCCTAGAGAAAATCATGAGAGTGTTGTGAAAAGGATTTTTAGATACTTACAAGGTACATCAGAATATGCTTTGTGGTAACCTAAGGATGATGACTTTACTTTATGTGCATTTATAGATGTTGATTGGGCTGCAGATGTTGATGACCGGAAAAGTACTTCTGATGGAGCTTTCTTTCTTGGAAAGAAGTTGGTTTCATGGATCACCAAGAAACAGTCATGTACTTCTTTATCTATTGTTGAAGTTGAGTATGTTGTTGTTGTTACTAACTGTACATGAGTTCTATGGATGAAGCAAATGTTGAAGGATATAAAGGTGGATTGTAATGAACCGGTATTTATTCACTGTGATAACTCTGATGCTATTGATATATCAAATAATTTGGTATTTCATTCTAAGACAAAACATATATCTATCAAGTACAAATTTTTGAAGGAGAAGGTGGAAGCAAATGAAGTTAGACTGGTTTATGTGAACACTAAAGAGCAGATTGCAGATATCTTCACTAAACCTTTGCCTAAGCAATCATTTGAGTACTTTAGAAAGAGATTGGAAGTTTTTGCCCCTCCTACAGAGACTTGATTGATGCGGCTTGGCATCAGTCTGGTATGCATTATCAGAAATATTTTTCATTCTAACACTGATGTGGGGATGCTACTACTCAAGGGGAGTAATCATCTTTGTGATTCAGTGGTTTATGTTTTTTCTTTGATATTTATGTGAGATTTCTGGCATTGATGTCAAAGGGGGAGAGATATTGATGTGAAAAAGAAAAACTTAAGGAGTTGTATGCATTAGGGGGAGAGATATATGTCTAATTCAGAGCTTTACAGAGATAACATTCACTGGGGGAGTTTGGTCTCTTCATTGCTATATCTTTGAGTGGGAGATTGTTGGTTGTCTTCCATTGGGGGAGACTTGTTTGACATTTCTTGGTACTTAGATATTTTTCACATCTAGTGTTGCCATCAATGCCAAAGGGGGATATTGTTGGCCATTTAGAGGAATTGATTATGTGTTGCATTGATGTTTTGTCATTGATGTCAACACTAGTTGTTTGGATGCTTTACCGACACCCTTCTGGTCCTGATAGGTTGAGTAGTTTCTGGTTGGTTTAGATCTGGCATGATCTAGTATGCTCTAGTATGATTTGGTTATGGAATTGGCTTATTCATGATAGTCATGTTCATATTCAATAAGTTGGTTTTGGTTTGGTGATTAGATGCTATCCTATTTTCTTGGAAGTTTGGCTTGCAGTTTCAGTGAGGGTTTCACTGACAAAGATTTTGATGAATATCTTTGATAATATGCATAAGTGATGTTGGTGCAGCTTCCGGTATGGTTTCAGGATGTTTTTGTTGATCATGTTCAAGACTTGGTGGATGGAGATCATTGTTGTAGTGTGTGGACCTATATTAGGTCCCGACTGATCAAGGTTATGGACCATCTTAATGTAACATGTGGATTGGACTTCTCGATACATTTTTGGGATGTCATATATGTTGGATATTATTTCTTTTGTCTAAGGCCGACATGTTTTGTAATTATGTAATTGTTTTATTGTTTGGAAGTTGACCTGATTGTTTATGGTTGAGGGTTTGTATATATAGATGTAAGATCTCATTGTAGATCAGATATAAGAATAGGATATGGATATGTAATGTGCAAATACTATAATATCATTTAGGCAGAGGATTTGGTCGATCATTAGAGATTGAATTGGGTTTATGTAAGAGGATTTAGTCCTTCGGTATTGAGCTTAACCAAAACTATATTCAAGCATAGGAGATGCTATCATTGCAGTTCATTCATTCTTCTGAATCGTATTCTTGATTTATATGTAGTCAATGAGACAACTTTTGTGATGAGCAGTGCACTCTAGGCTGTTGGCCTTCTTGCAAGTGTAGGCCCTTAATTATAATTCACATACTTACTACAAAAGTATTATTTGACTATGGGTAGGCTTCCCACCATGGTTTTTCCCTTTACCGAGTTTTCCACGTATAAATCTTGGTGTCTTGTGGATGGTGTTTATTCTTTGATTATTGTTTATGCTTAATTGATTTAACTGTTATTCCGGTATTTGGTTTAAACATTTTAGTATTAATGTTTTGGGTTCTGGCATTAAATTTTAATTGCTAAACATTCTAGTAATCTATGACAACTGATTCACCCCCCCCCTCTCTCAGTTGTCTTCCGGTTATTTAAACTATCTAACATTATAATCTTCGACAAATCTCTCATAGATTGAATTGAACTAATCCTTACTATATTATCAAAACTAATGTGACACATCCTCTAGTGTCATAACTAACTCTCATTAATCTTCTCCATCAAGAAATGTCTACTAGTTGTCCTCAATTGATAAACATTTCCATATGTCTTTTTCCTATTGCAATAAGAGTTCCAAAGTTTTTTTCTATATCTCACACCCATCATCCTCAAAAACAAGATTATATCCATTTCCACACATTTTACCAATGCTCAAAAGATTTCTATTTAAGCCTTTAACATAGAAAACATTGTTAGTATTATATTCTCATCAAAATTGATAGAACCAATCCCAACTATCCTAGTCGTCTAATCATCTCCAAATATAGAAACACCTTCGTGATATTCTTCAAGATTTACAAAATTACTCTTGTCACTATTCATATGATTGGAACGTCTACTATCAATAATCCTTTCATCTTTATCTCTTCTAGCATGAAAAGAAGATACAACAATACCTTCTATTTTAGTAGCATCTTTCGAAGATTTTTCTTTCACAATTTTGCTAAGGTTAGCAAAACAAGATTCTTCCTTTATTGCTAAGAACAAACATTCATTGTCTTCTTTATAATTGGGTTCATCATAAAAAATACTAACATCTTCTTTAACATAATAAGCCTTCCTATTGAACTTTCCTTTGATTTCCTTATTCTTTTGATTTGAAATTCTATCAGGACGTCTAGAAGCATAATGACCAATCTTTCCACAACTGAAACATTTAAAGGTCAACTTATCTTTGTACTTTGTGGTTCCTTCATTCTTCTCACAAATTTTGCCTCAATATCATCTAATTTTTCTTTATTATCTATATCTTTTATTGATTTAGTAGTATTAAATGTAGTTTTTGTTCTTGCATTGGTACTGCCAAATTCTCTCATCTAAAAAGCAATTAATGAGCCATACAAATATTCTCTAGTAAACTTATTCTGATTTTGTGTTTCTTATATTGCTGAAACCTTAGAGCTATAGGGTTTAGTAAGAGTTGTGAGTACCTTTTTTTACAACTTCATCTTCTAGCAAGTTACCACCAATACCTCTAATCTCATTTACAACATCATCTATCTTCTTCAGGTAGCTAGTTATATTGTCTTCTTTTTCCATCTATAAGCATTCATACTTAGTCTTATCATTCTACAATGTAGCTTCTTTGACTATATCATCTCCTTCATAAGTATTTTATAATTTATTCCAAACATCATGAATAGATTCCAAAGATGCAACTTTTGTTAATTCAGTCTTAGAAAGAGCACTAAAAATAGCAAAACTTGCCTTTTCATTATCTTGAAATTCCTTGATTTCATTTAGAGTATTCAAACCAATCGCTAGTTTGGTGTACTTTTCTATAATAGACTTACAAACTTCATAACCAAGAGAAATTAGGTAACCTTCCATCTTCACTTTTCAGAAAGCATAGTTGGATCCATCAAACATAGGGATTATCAGTTTGTGTGACATCAAGATCTCCTCAAATGGTTAAACTCTTCTCCAAGGAACCAAATCTTTGATACCAATTGTTGAATGTTCTTATGCACAAGACAACTTAGAGGGAGGGTGAATCACTTGTCCACAAAAATACTAAATCTTTTCATTAAATCAGATCCACATAACTTAACTTTATCACTTAATCCACACAACTATATGAGCTTGAAAGAACATGAAAAGAAGAACACATCATACACAATGAAACAATGGATTTGACATGGAAAACCTTGTTAAGGTAAAAACCATAGAGAATATTATTCTCAATATATGAACACCTATTAGAGTGACGTTGATTAAGGTTATTTTTACAAAGAAAGGCTCACTACTGAAGGGCTCACTGCCCTGATGAAGAATAATAAAAGAGAAAGAATCCACCACTGATGTACCTCTACAATCGTAAGATCTATAGATACCTTCAACTCACTTCTTCTAGTAGCTAACACATGAAAGTCTACATTACTCAACACTTTTTACCAACTCAACTAACACTTATCACCAACTCAAACAATCAAGGAAATAGATCCTCTTTCACACGGCTTCATCGCATTTTCCAATACACATATTCTACGACTTATACTTTTTTTTAATCATCAACAAATTATCCTTTATTTATATCATCCTTACATATGCAAAATCTCCCAAGGTCAGTTAAATATCCTAAACAAACACAATTCAAATTAGGTCGGTACTAAACATTCCCACAGTGGAAAAGAATGTAAAGTGGACCACAACAAATCTTAATTGAGACTAAAATAAACATCATGTGTGTTACATATCGATCCATAATTATTAGAGCAACAATGTGAAGTGTAAGCACCTGAGGTTAGCCAAACTTGGAGTAAACACCATCGAACTTTGAATCCATCCCTTTGAAGCCAAAGAACTCATGCCAACTGAATAGAATGAAGCTAAGGACATTACCAACTTATCTCCAAAATCACAACATCAGAAACCATTATATGGAGAAATGCAGAGCATTCATTTCACATGGAAACATTGTCAAACATCGTCACATATTGGTAAACATAACTTTCTTTGCACTACAATCTGGAGCACCAAGTATCAAATATAAAATCTCTAAACACTACTTAACAACATATCCAAACCGCATGAATAGATGTACAATATAGAATAAATGCGAAGAAAATCTCTGAATGCAATTACACAGGAAACTTAACATCAACTATACCAACCAATCACTAATGACAACCAAAGAATGTTGACATCATTGACAACACACCAAAAGCTCATTTTTTCCAACTTGCAACAATATCATCAAATATGCACATATTCTTACAAACTATTTTTTAGCATGCATTCCTGCAACTTCTCTATCAATCTTCCAAGGACCAGATTGTCTCAGAAGAAATATGACCATCATTTTGTAGCATACATAAGACCAACATAAACGTCTCCATTATATTTCCATGCTTCTAATACTCATCTTAATGTTTCTCAATGCATCTAATCCTCATCTTAATATAATATCATCATCATCATCATCATCATCATCATACCATCTTTGCCATCAAACACATTATCAACATCATCATTTGCATCAACACATCATACTAGGTGTAGACATTAGACACCAAGAAGATGAACATCCACAACATAGAGCATATGAAACCAATATCCATTTATTCTCTATATCAATGACAACAACTGACAAACAACAACAACTACCAACAATCTCCTCATACACTAGTAATCATCTTATCAAATATATCATCAATGACAACACCAAAACTGTTAGTAATCAAGGACAACATATATTGTCAGACATCAAGTTAACATTAATTACAACACATATTTCCAACAATCACTAGCAGCTATAATGTTTGGATGTTTAGAATCAACAACATTTGCAGAATGAGAAGGCAACAATCTGGTAAAGATTTACAACTTTTGATTAAGAGGTACAACAAATTTATTTTCTTTTTCATTCACACCCTGCACTATTATAGTGTGAGAATCAATGAGATATTTGATTGCATGTTTCAATTTATATAAATTTTCAATATCATGACTGACTTGATGATGGTATTGGAAAAAGGCTTTAGGATGAAAGGAAGCAGCTAGCAAAGGCTTGGAGGTATCTATGGCTTTAATGGGAGGAAGCTTCATTACATTAGCATTAATCAATTTGAGCATGACACTATGCAGCGATTTACAAGGAGGAGTAAAACTACGATGTATAAAGATTGATGATAAAGGGGCCACACTTGGTGTTGTAGCTACCACTTGAGAATCAATATGATTATAAATATTATTATTGATTTTGATGAAATTATTATTTTGTTTTTAATTTTTTTGAAAGAATTGATAAGCTTCTTCATAAGTTGAAGTTGATAATTATGAATTGATGTGCATAAGTTGGTGAAATAAGCATAATTAGAAAATAAAATCTTATCTCTAATATACTCTTGTAAATTATGAATAAAAATTCTTTGAAAATTACCATTAGGCATAGGATAAGAAATTTGTTAATGCAAATGTTTGTATCCACCAATGAAATTAGTCACATTTTCACTATTCACTGTGTGTATTTGAGCTAAGATTCTAATAGAGTCTGAGCAAAAAATCCACGTAGATGAGAGCACCAAGCTAGCAAGATCGAGGAGTTGTGGTATGGGATCAAGCAGGGCGAAGAGCCCAACCAGGTACGGTTCGAAACTTGTGTTATTTTGTCATTTCATGCATTTTTTTGATATCTACAGACATTGCTCGAGATGCGGAAGTATACTTCGGTACATCTGTTGCACTTTGTACAGTCAAGAAGATGAATTGTCAACAACCAATAGATGACCACTCTGAAGAGTAGGTCTATGGTGGACATTTACTCTACCCAAATTTTAGTTCCATGCCTTGATGTTATGGGTGTTGATAGAGAGATGAAATGCAAACACCATGTCATTCCATCTACCGACAAGGGGGATGATGGTGGCGTTGATCAACATGTACCACATCCTCTAAATTTCCATCTAAGGGGAGCGGTTGTCACCAGCTATACTATCTACTGTGAAGCTGGGCAAATAGTTGGAATGGGCCTTCAAGCGGAGTATCGATGCCATGGGGTATGTATACTTGTGAGCACTAGGCCAAGGGAAAGTGTTGATTCCCATGGTATGAAGCATTATGATAGTGATCATAGCACGATGGGTGCTAATAAACGGTCGAGGCTTGAAGCTAATTGCAGGTTTCATGCCTCTGATATGTGAGATGGAGGAAACACAAACAATGTACACATGGTGTCCTACCATGCTAGCCCACCTCTACTACAAGCTCTCTCAGTGCGTGCACCATGAGTACTAGAGCCTCACAATGTGTAACCTCGTACGGGTCTAGGAATTTGAGCATATCACCTATACGCAGCCAGTTGGGTTTCCAGCGTCCATGCCATTAGACATGTAGCAAGAAAATGCATACCCATTATGGTGCGGCAGATGGCGGACAGAGGACCTAATGTTTTGGAGGGTCAACTTGGATCAACATAAAATTGGGGACTTCATTCGAAAACCATACCGAGACATGGGGGTATAGGTTATAGACCACACACAACTCCCTCAAATGTAGCAGGATCGCTTCCTACTCGACCGCTAGGATCATGTTGGCATGCCTTATTATTGATGGTGATGCATGTGGCAGTTTGGACAGGTATAGACCATCCCGCCTGTCACACCCACATATGCACGATTAGCCAGGAGAACATTACGGTCGTAGGACCTACCCCACCCTACCCTAAGAGATGTACGAGATAGTTCTAAGGGTAGTGATGATGATGATATCATACTGCAACTAGACATAGATGATGTCAAAGTCACACCAGATTTTGCAAACTGGTGGGGTAGAGCAGGCTTAACACCAATCTTCTCACCAGATATAGAGGGAGGAGAGGTTGGAGCTCTAGGAAGTGATAGTGACGATCAGGCCTCCTCAAACGATGAGGGTGAGAGGTTGGGATAGAGACAACAGGTGGGGAGCTCGAGCCTAGAGAGATCCATTCTTGCTACTACAAGTCTTCCACCATCACTAGTTGCACCACCTTCTATGCCACTATCATGACCAATAGTAGTAGTAGCAGTCATGGAGGGATCCACCAACAAGGTGCCTCCACGTAACCCAGACTAGTAGAGGGGCGATATTGGTATGTCCTTTAATTTCTGGTGATGTACTTTAGTTTTTTTTCTGCACTTGTATAGATGTAGAGATTTTGGATACTATGGATGATGATGTAGAAATGTTTTGTTTTTGCAAAGGGTATCATTGAGTTGTTGAGATTTATCCACCAGACGCTCACACAGATCATGCCAGATGTATAGATTTGGGGTCTTGTGCTTGACACTTATGGGCCCCTCTAGATAGCTGGGAGATGTGTGCAGTTGTTTGAGCTTGTTGCATGATTACAAACAACATACAAGGAGGGTCAAGTGGAGTTGGTGCAGGGAGCAACACTACTGACCACTGTGATGGGACGATGAGACCAAGCCTTATTGGAGGTTTGGACTGACCTCAGAGAGAGAGAGAGATCAAACAGTAATGCGACATGAGAGTGCTAAGAGAGCACATGATGCTCTACAAAGTTAGGTCGATAAACTCAGTCGACAAGTTGATGCTGCCTAGTAGGGTGTTGCAGGTTAATTTGACCACCCCCAAGTATGTTAATTGATGGTTGATCTAGAGGTATTGCAGCAGCGAGAGATGACTGCACGAGAGGAGTTGATGAGGTAGTGAGAGGTTGTAGAAGAGCTACAGGGGGAACTAAGGGGATTGTGATCATAGAGCACCACTTCCACTAGATTGCAGTCCACTTCAGTGAGAAAACCCCCTCGTAGAGGCTAGGATCCTCCAGCGCCAACGACCTTAGGGACTTGCCCACCAAAGGGGTCATGAGATAGTTTTGACTGAGTTTATGTACAACAATTTTTGACATATATACACAGATGTATTTATGTATTTCAAAGACACATATGACAACATCATGTGTTTTTGTAGTGATGTCATACATATACATTGATTTGATATTATACATTACACACACACATATATGAGATTAGCCATTTTTTATCTTGTCTTTTGTTATCGTGGATGGATTTTTGTGTTACTTGTACATTATATATGTATTCTCATGTGATAGATGACTTAGATTAAATGTACATCATGATTTAATTTATATATTGGTATAAACATATGCATGATTAAATATTATGATGATCTTTATATGGATAGCTCACATGCTGATGCACACACACACATGGATATAAATGCACACTAATACATTTGGCCTAAAATTTCGACGAAGGTTTCCAACGGAGAAGGTATATTGTGATCAAATTTGATTTTTTTCTTGAAAAAATGCCTGATTTCATCGGAATTCTGACGATAATGCAACATTTGGTTTCGACAAAGAAGGAATTGGCAATGGCATTTTTGGTTTTTTTAGAAAAAGTGCCCGCGTTCATCGAAATTCCGATGACCACGTGCATTACTTCAAAAAAAAAAAAAAAGACCAAGTCATTTCATAAATCCCGCCTCTTCCTCCCGCCTCTACCATTACAAAATCCCGCCTCTGTAGGGAACTAGCCGTGGAATGAAGTGGTGGTGCAGGAGCAGCTATACCAGGATACCAGGCGACGGGAAACTTTCCAACTTCATGGTAGGAATTTTGTTATGTTTTTGTGTTTTGTTAGGAATTTTCAAGTCTGGGCTGCATTACTTAATATAATAAGGGCATGTTTTGGGCCCATTTGTAAGTTGTTTGGCATTTTGTTAGGGCGAGAGCTAGTCAATCGAATGATGGGTGGGTGGTATACTACATCTTGGCGAAATCGGCACACACAACCCTTCCCTCTTGGAACTTTACTCCCTATAATCCCTCCCACTACCATACTATGCCCCCCACCCCACAATTAATCTAACCAGGCCCAGGTGAGATACTCATCTGCAATCATTAGTTTAAGATCGCATACAATGGTTGGTATTAGTTCATTTGAGAATGAGTTGGAAAATAAAAATATATCTCGAAAACTCATGATCAGTAGCAGCGCTAGTTTCGGATCCTCCCTCTGCAAATCTTGGAACAAAACTTATTGGAACACATGGAGATGCCAGAACAGTGGGCTATGGTTCTCGAAATGGAATGGATGTTTAGCTTGACTGGTGGTGGTTAAACAATAAATGTTGCTCGTTAATCCTCCAACTTTAGAACCAAGAGCAAAGCCTGCTCAATATGTATATACTACTAGCTTTTCCAAACATTTTGACCATCTCATGAAAGCATCTGAACCAAGCGCAACCCCTACACATGGAAACATGAGCGTATCCCTCGGCTTACCAAGAACACTCAGTCAAGAAAGAGGGAATTTTTTGATTCAACACATGGTGGATTCTTACTATGAAACCTCTCTCTACACACAAGATCACCCCGCTACAAGGCAACTCACCCACACTTAGCCCCTGTGCATGGGTTTAGGATTTAAACCAATAACGCGGGAGAACAATCCAATGGGGTAACGAAATAGAATTAAGTGGGGTTCCCTAAGAGCCTCCCTCCCTTCAACTGAACTATCGAGAACCTAACTTCCTCAACCGGGGTGAACTACCTCCATCCTTTGGACCGGCTTCAATCTCTCTTCCCCAAGATGGATTCCCTGGGATGGAGTGTAACAACTGTGGATCGATCCTCCAACTAGAAAAAAATCAGATGGAATAGATCTTCTTCCACCATAGAATAGTAGGGGCATACAATAGTAGGGGCCCTAGCATAACCCCTCTCTCCATTTATCATTGTTCTCACAAACATGACTGTAGAAGCGACAAACGTCCATTTAGCTAATAAACCATCAATCAATTGATCATTTTTCTCATAAACATGACCGGTGAAGTGACTAAAATCAAAGACCCTAACCTACACCTCACATCTAGAGAGGTGTTAGTTGTTCCTCACTACTTCCCTTCGTCTGGCAAAGGCAACAAAGAAAGAAGCCTCGGTGATAGATCCATCTTGTGATCCTGTGGGCAACTACTATTATAGTTGTCCTTCACTACTCTATGCTCTGATATCTGCTACTACTCAAATTGAGGTGATATCCCTGTTGTAGAACCATGAGAGCACTATGTAGTGATCGAGTGCTATTTTTTGTCGGTGTTTTGGAAGGGAGCATAAGTGTACCATTAGGAAGGTGGTATAAAATGGTGAAAGATGATAAGATAGGGAGGTAAGATAGGGAGGTAAGTGATGAAGGATGTAATGGTGACAGAGTAAGTTAGGATATGCTAGGGGTTTGGAAGGTAGGAAAGTGAATGGGGGGAGATAAATTAAGCATGTGAAGGATGGAATGGGGTTAGGTAGGTGAAGTAAAAGTAAGTGTGTATGAGGTTAAGGTTTAGGATAGGATGTAGGAAAGTGAAGGAGGTTAAGATAGGGGATATGAAAGGTAGATGGAAGATAATAATGATAGGAAGTGAGGTAAAGGTTATGAGGTGTGGTTAGAAAATAGGGTGTAGGAAATGGAAGGAAGGGTCATATCACTTTGAGAGTTTTCACCAAGATGAGTAGCCCGAGTATGGACCTCAAATCTTACAAGCCATGAGGATCCACTTGTAGTAGAGGAGCATATACTTGCATCTTGGGAGCTTATTAGGAGTTCACCTTGAATTTGGGAAATACACATAGAGTAGATAGAATATTGATCAATACACATTACCTAGCCTCATCATGCATAAATACAAGAGGTATAGACTATGGCAAGCACATATCATGAGCCAAAGGATCATATTCGAGAGTTGCTTCATCTCCAATCCTCTACATTTTTAAAATCCACAAATAGGGTTGAGGTTAAGTCTTGGTTACTTAGCTTTGACTTATGCTTTGGGTTGCATATATATGTGAGCAACTTAAAGGGATCATTTTCAATGCAATTTTTTAGAGGACTTGATTCCACCTTGTGGTACTAGGAGGATAATATGCACCAACTCACATTGGAAACCCTCTCCATATACCATTTTGGAGTGCTTCAAAGTGTGTTCTATTTCAAAATATTTTTGACAGAGATGCATAGATGATTTTCACAATTTACATAATAAGGTTTCATAGTGGCTCAACATGAGAGTTAGTTTTTGGAGTTATTGTAGTTTGTATATTACATTCAAGACAAGTTACTTATCAATTATTTCATTAGGGGTGGAAAGCCCAAAAATTCAGTTTTCCTACACATGGCCAATCCAAATGACTTTAGGGTTGCTATGGAAAATTCTCTTATGTAAAAGGAGGTACATGGGAGGACAAAAGAGGGATGAGAGAAGTTTGTAACCAGCTATGGCAAAGTCTCTCATTTTAGGTATGAGAGACTATAGGGATATCAAGTTAGGCCTTCTATGACTCAACAACCTTTTAGGGGAGAATCTAGTGTTTTTAGTAATTAAGATCTTCTAATTATGGTGGGGCCTAGCCAACATAGGGTTATATGAGAGGCACATGTTATGTATATGTTAGTATCAGACAGAGAGTGCCCACAAGGTTTTACAGTAGGTGGACACCATCCTAGGATGTCAATGTAGATAGTTGATATGTGGGTCTTTACCCTCCCAACCACTCAACATATACCACCATGGGTCTTTACCCTCCCAAACACACAAAGGTCAAAGGAAGATTCACTGCTGCAACACTCACTTTTTGTGACAGTCTCAAGCACTTAGGATGGTCACTCCTTTCGTGGCCATTCTTCTTCACACAACACTCTCTAACATTAATTATGATGATATTGTACCTCCTTAAACCTTCCACCAACACCTAACTCAATACCAAACTCTTTCCCAATCTTGCTAATGGACTAATTAACTCAACTCACTATGAAATTGTGATGGTCGATGCAAGGTTTAAGACAGTAGTAATTAGGATCTTCTAATTATTGTGGGGCTTAGCCAACATAGGGTTATATGAGACAGGGGTAAGTTCAATAGTGATTTCTCCTTCAATTCTTGATGAATGCTTCATTGCCTATTCACTTGGAATTGAATTGATTTTATAATTAAGAAATGAATTGTTTGGTCAGATGCCTCAAAGAAATGTGGTCTAATGAAAGGCTATGATTGTAGGATATGCACAAACAATGTTTGTTGAAATGGATTTACAAAATTCCAACAAAATCTGATCGGTGGGTATAAAGTCGGACCCTACAATGGCTAGTAGCCTTTACCCTCTACAACCTTTGCCAGCATTCTTCTAGTCTGTACAAAAATGAGAGCTTGACAACATTCTTTCACTTTTAGCTAGCTAAATTTTTCAAGAATTTTATCTCTAGATTTAATATTTCTTTTCTTGCATGAATCTATTAATTTTGAGATAACAGATCTTGCCTTCATGAATTGATCCTAGTTTATCCCTTTAACCTTGATTAATTTATTTAGAGTGTTTAGTTCCATTTTAATCCTTTCTTTTACAATTAAATATTATTAAAAAATTGTATTATTTTTCTAAATTTTGTGGATATTTAGGAGACAAATAAAATATAAATGTAATCATTCCATATTTTTTTAGGAGATATTGGAATGAGACTAATAGGAAGAGTAGTAAACATGAGTCACAATGAGCACTTTAGAGTAAATCTAAACATTATAAGGAAGAGTAGCTTGGAAAAATAGAAGCGTAACTTATTTTCCAATATGCAAGATTATTACTTGGGAAAGAATCTTGAAAGAGGATTGAAAAGATTCCTTGAGCTAACATTGTCTCACTTGTCCAAAATTATGAGGAAGGATTCATTAATGAAATGGTCATTAACAAGATTGAGAGAATAATAATTAGGAAGAGATAGATTTCACATGCTACTAGGTGACTAGATTGGAGAGAAACTAGAGTCAAATCATTTAGCTTGGCCATGACACAGAGTCTTAGAATAAATGCCAACCTTGGTGAATGGAATGAAAATCCCAAACAATTAATGAATGGTGAGACAAGTAGAAGCATCTATAAATTTTGTTTTGAATAAAATACAGAAAAAATGGGACTAAAATCAAGGGAAATGCACATGGAAAGGATAAAGGGTTATTTCTGTTAAGATTCCCATAGATACTAAGAGGGGGGGTGAATTAGTATCTAACCAGTTAAATGATTTTGTTAACTTAAAACATGTAAAGCATATCAATATTGTATACCGGTAAACAAGAAATAATGCAATAAACAGAGATAACAACAACCACATGGAAAACACACCATAACACAGTAGTTTAACGAGGAAACCCAATGTGGGAAAAACCTCGGTGGGATTTGTGACCCATAATATTCACTTACTAGCCAATAAGAGAATATTACTACTACAAGAGGGGCCTGCACATGCAGGAAGGCCAAGTGCCTAGAGCTCACTGCTCAATTACAAAAGGGAAGTCTCATTGACTTACAAAATGGATTATATAAATCCAATGTCTTGTACTACTTCAAAATAGCATCTACTATGCCAGATCCAGTATCAGTTTATAGCTCTGCTTCACACATAAACCCTTAACCTATAATTCGCATAATAGGTCTATCTTATTTCGCCTAAATATTTTCTTCCTTCTCTTTCAAAATGTTCTACAATGATCTCTTATATATATGGGTCATTTTACAACTTGCCAAGTTGGCTTACAATGATTTTACAATAATTAACAAAATATATTACAAACAAAACTCCTATCGGCTTCTGTGCCGATATGCTTCCTTTTACTGCCGGTGGTCTCTATGCCAGTGTCAATAAATTGTCTTGTCGGTGTCATAGGATTGTAAGGTTTCCATCAGTGACAAAACCTTCAATCACCTACAATATCTCATTGGAGTGTGCATTTGCCAACAATCTCCCCCTTTGGCATTGATGGCAACACTCATGAGAAAATCCAAAAATTGTTTATCCAAAAGAGTCTGCCGGAATTGTCTTACCAAAAATTTGTGTACCAAAAGAATATGTTCTCCCCCTAAGATGATGAGTCATTTGCTGGTTATTTTTCTCATTCCACTACTCCCCCTTTGGAATCAATGACAAAGGTTGTCAAAGTGTCAATTGAGTGTGGTTTCCTATTTCATCCTTGTAACCGGTTGGTTACAATCTGAAAAAGATCTACCAAAACTAGGTTCGGGCTCTCAATGAACTTTTTGTTGTCT
Organism: Cryptomeria japonica; assembly: GCF_030272615.1. Lineage (NCBI taxonomy): Eukaryota > Viridiplantae > Streptophyta > Pinopsida > Cupressales > Cupressaceae > Cryptomeria > Cryptomeria japonica. The sequence goes on from NC_081413.1 coordinate 614,190,363, forward strand.
TTTATTGCTGCCTTAGTCCTCTGAACTATACCGATGAGGTGTTGCATTTGCTCTATCGGTGTTTTCTATCCTTGAATCAAAGCATCAGATATTTATTTTCTTAAAGAGGCGAGGTAGTCCAATTTTGGACTAACTCTCCATTGTAGATCTTTAGCCTTTCCTTTTATTCTTTCTTTCTCTCTTTCCAGCTTTAGTAGTTCTTCCTCAAAACCTGTTATTTTCTGCTCAAAAACTGATAATGAATCAGATGAATTAATGAAATTATCAGCTAGTTGATTTATTTCCTCATGTACCTTGCTGATTTTCTTGTCTATATCTACTGTTAAAAAGTTAGTTTTACATGTATCCCTGTACAAAGTTTTAAATTCCTTCAGTGTACTACACAGTTCTAATAAAAGTGTGTCAAATTGCCTTGTACACTTCTTTATTTCCTCCCCAAAGAATTTTTGTTTTTCTTTCTCTAGTCTCTCCTTGAATGCTTCCTCTTTTATTTTTTCAACTTTCACAGTGTTGTTAGTAATATACTTAGACAAAGTGTCAAGTTGACCTAAAGAATCTTTGTTATCTATATTACACTTAGGTGCTATCATTTTCAAAATTGGAATGGTATCATCTATTGCCTTGTATGCTTGTGAGCTACATTCTGTTATCTTCTTAATGGAATCCAAAAGAACTTTTGTAACATTAGTTGATTTGAATTTTGCATTTGAAGAGCCAACACTCTGTATCCCACCGGTGGGAGCAATTTCCTTGCTTGTGGTGACCTCTGGTAGGTCAGTTTGTGTTTGCATTTCTTTAAGAAAAGGTTTGGATTGTTGAATTGTTGCCGGTGGCACTATCTCTATATGAACCTATTCTTGTGAAGGAGCTTGTTGCTCTACCTATTTCTCAGTGTTGTCACCTGCCGGTTTACCTTCTGAGCTATCAGTTACCGGTGGCTTATTTTCCACATCTATTTTTCCTATTGAATCCTTATCTACCACAATATTGAATTTCTAAGTGTCAATATTCACTGTATATAACACCTTAGAATTGGGATTTGTGTCCTCTTGTGGTATGTCCATACTCTCATTAGTCGGTTGATTGTCTGTGGTAACTATCGGTGGAGTATCAAGAGGCGGTGGGGATAGATTATCTGTTATTTTTATGCTAGGTGGTCCACCAACCTTGCCTTTTCCTTTATCCTTATCCTTTTGGTATACTTTGATGGGTTTAGTGTTTCTATATTCTTCCTGCTTTTCCTTTTCTACAAGGAATATGTCCCATGCATTCGCAGTTTCCTCTGCTACCTCATTCACTCTACCAACCATAAGTGATACATGTTGGTGTGCAGTTGAAAATACTGACCAGTTAGCCTCTGAGATCAATTTATCTATCTCATTTGGTGAGTTGACTGGATATACAACAAGAAGTTTTTCAATTTTTATTTTCTTATCAAACACTACAACAACTTGCCTTCTAGCTTCAAGTCTTTTGAATAGTTCTGTCGGTAATTCATCCACAACTTGCATCAAAAATTTCTTGTACATATTCAAGTGTAGGATTACACTGTTTTCAACTTTTTCCTTGTCATCAGTTGATAATGAATCATACAATTTATTGATGTTTTTCAACTTTCCATCCTCTGTTATTTCATTTAGAAGTTTGTCAATTGGAGCAATGGTTTGTTGAGTCTTCTTCTTGGGTGTTAACTTCTTCTTCAGAGTTAATTTCCTAGTTGTGGGCCTTACTGCCTGTTGTTTCTATCTGGTTCTTCTAGGAGAAGGTGTAGATACTGGTGAAGGTTTCCTTTTACTCACAACTCTTTTAAATTCAGCTGGTACATCACCTTCTGAAGAATTTCAAACCGGTGAAAGGTGAGTTTTCGGTTGAAGTGATTCTAACTCATCTTCAGTAATGCTAGTTTGTTTAAGTACATCTTCTTTGATAGCTTTAGCTTGTCTAGATCCTCTTCTAACTATTGCTTCCACCTTCTTTACCCTTTTCTTTGATTGGATTTGATTTTCAATAGTCTCAGCACTACCAAATATCTCTTCTTTAGGTTCCTTAGGTGCTTCTAGGAGGGATTTTGCATATGTTTCAATTATGTGGTCATCAGTTTCATACCCCATTTTAGTAACCCAAATGGTTCTTAGTGATAGTTCTGATACTTAATGCTAAGTATAGATGCCAAGCTAATAAGATGAGAGGGGGGGGGTGAATCATACAAACTTAATCTTCTAGAAAAACAACAGATTCAACCTCAGTAACATATACTTCAGTAATATAACAAAAATTGCTAAACATGCAAACTCAAAAGCATATAAACATCATAAAACTCATAAGACCAGATTTAACATGGAAACCCAAATAGGGAAAAACCACTATGGGATTTCAGACCCACTAAGAAATATACTCTTCTAGAGTATGCTCGGTTAAAAGAAAATCTTGTTAAAGATTACAAACACATTGCTAGATGTGACCCAGTTAAGGGATTTCCCTCAGATCTGTTAGGATCTTCACCTTGTTAGAAGTGACCTTGTTAAAGGATTTCAAACACCCAATTAGAATGTCACCTTGCTAGAGGTTTTTACAAATAAGACTGTTAAGTCCACTCGGTTAAGAGATTTTTTGTCACTTTACAAAATAACAGTAATAAAAATCTATCTGCAACTTCACATCTAAAATGCTAAAGCAAATTCTTATTTACTCAATACTATCTTATCCATCTGCTAGGCTCTATACTCTGTTATTCAAATAGGTCTTCAATTTATAAGCAATTTACCAACCGCTTAATCTCCTTGATCACATTTCCCATGATCAATCATAGCCATCAGATCTTCAAACATGACTAGGTTCAATGTATCCTTCGATCTGAAAATGTTTTACCCCACCTTGGAACTTGTGCTAGGGTATTGTGGTTCAGTCTGAGTTGTAGATCTTCCTGTTGATTTTCCTTTGCCATAGATTCTTTAACAAACTTCATTCATGGCATACCAATCATTTAATCATAACCAGCTCATCAACTTCCTTCATTAAATAATGCTTTTATTCATTCAATGCATTATGTTATTACTCGGTTGCAACTCGGTAAATAGTAAACTTCACTTGGTAGACATGTTGTCTTCATTAACCGATAGCGATAACCTTAGGGTTTACCGACTAGGTTCCTTATGGTTTACTGACTAGGTTCTTTAGGGTTTACCGACTAGGTTCTTTGCTCGGTAACATAGTATAGTATCAACCTTACAATAAACAACATATGTAGGATATCAAAACAATCAAAACATCATGATCTCATCATTGTCTAACTCGGTAATAGTTGCCCATTGAATAACTTATTCTTCCCCTTATTCATCACATTCTTTCTGTGTCTTTTACCGACATCTTTATACTCATCAAATCATACTTCTTAAGATATGGCAACATCATACTGAATTAGTAAATCAATTTCTTGACATCAATGACAAAATAATAATATTAAGATAGTAAACATCCTTAATCAGTTATATCCATAATCATCAACAACCTTGTCAATATCCTTATTGAAATGCCAACAATCTCCCTTTGTCTGTTATAATGCCAACAATCTCCCCCTTTGTCATTGATGGCAAAACCAATTGATTTGACCTAATTGATTTAGATTGTTGTTCTAAAATGCTGAAATGCTCTCCCCCTGTCATAAGTCTTCTCCCCCATACATTAGTCTTCTCCACTTTTATTTAGTCTTCTCCCCCTTTGACAACAATGCCAAAAAGTAAAGAATTAAAACATAATTTCTTCCTGTATGAAGTGATTTCTTGTTGTTATGTGTCAACTTAGTCTCGGTCAGAGCATTTTGTCTTCAATTCTTGTTTCCTATTATTATTTTCCTGCACACCTTTATAAAACATCCTAAAGTGTGTAAATCAGCATCAACTCCTAAAAGATATTCTGTAGAGTCGTCGAATTGATGATTTCACCGAACTCGGTCAATGAATGGAAGATAGGGGTAGGACCCCTAACTTACTTCTGAGATACTCAAAAGTGTCCCTTGGCAGTGGCTTGGTGAAGATATCTGCTATTTGTTCCTTTGTGCTAACATACTCCAACACCACTTTCTTCTCTTGAGCTTCTTCTCTAAGATAATGATATTTGATAGAGATGTGCTTTGTCTTAGAGTACATAACAGGATTCTATGAAATGTTAATGGCACTAGTATTGTCACAGAATATAGTTACTGGCTTGGTAACTTGCTCATTTATACCTTCCAACAGTTGTTTGATCCATGCTATATTGGTACAATTCAATGTTGCAGCAATGTATTCAGCTTCTGTTGTTGACTGTGAAACACATCCTTGTTTCTTACTAAGCCAATTCACTAGTCTTTCTCCTAAAAAGAAAGCTCCTCCACTTGTGCTTTTCCTATCATCAATGTTGCCTACCCAATCAACATCAGTATAAACTTTTAAATCAAAAACATTTCCTTTCTGATATGCTAAGCCATAATCTTCAATGCCTTTCAAGTATCTGAAAATTCTCTTGATTGTTGTCATATATGTTTCCTTAGGATCTGCAGAGAATCTTGCAACTATACCTACTGTATGTGCTAAATCTGGCTTGTTGTGAACAACATATTGTAGCTTTCCAATCATGGATCGGTAAAGTGTCTCATCAATAGATGCAGATTCATCATTGTTTGATAATTTATAGTTGGTAGTCATAGGAGTACTTACTGAATTTGAATACTCCATTCCAAATTTCTTCAAGATTTCCTTTATGTATTTGGATTGAGTAATGAAAATCTCATCTTTCATTTGCAGTATTTGTAAACCTATAAAATACTTTATCTCACCAATTAATGACATCTCAAATTCTCTGCTCATTTCATTTCCAAAGTTCTTGCATAGAGAGTAATTTCCACAAAATATAATATCATCAACAAATATGGCTAAGATCAGTATTCCATTTTCATCATTCTTCATGTACATATTGTTGTTTTCACTTGTTCTTATAAAACCAATCTTGATCAGATAAGAGTGCAATCTTTCATACCATGCTCTAGGTGCTTGTTTCAAACCATATAAAGCTTTGTTCAATTTACATACCTGATCATTATTCTTGTCTTCAACAAATCCTTCAGGTTGTTCAATAAAAACTTCTTCTTCTAATATACCATTCAAAAATGTAGATTTGACATCCATTTCATATACCTTGAAATTCTTGTAAGCAGCATATGCCAACAATGTTCTTACTCCTTCAAGTCTCACCATAATCAATTCCCTCTTTTTGGGCATAACCTTTGCAAACTAGTCTTGCTTTATTTCTAATGACCTCAACTTTTTCATTTAGCTTGTTTCTGAAAATCCACTTTGTACCGATTACATTTTTGTCCTTTGGTCTTGGAACCAGTGTCCATGTGTCATTCTTCTTGATTTGATCAATCTCTTCTATCATAGCATTTATCCAATCTTCACTATTAAATGCCTCTTTCACTATCCTTGGTTCAAATTCAGATATCAAACATGTGTTCTATCTCAGTTTGTTCCTTGTCATCACTGGATCATTCTTATCTCCTATAAACTGACTTGATGCATGATGTCTTCTGACATACTTGGCTAATACAGGCTCAGTAGGCTCTGTATGATCTTCTTCATCACTCGGTAACTGAATATTCTCTTCATTTCCTTCAACAGTTTTCTCGGTAAGACTTGTCGGTTGAACATAGACAAATTCATCATAATCTTCTGGTTCCTTGGAATTTCCTTCATCATTTCTTTCTACAAATTCATCAATTTTCACATTTGCACTTTCTACTATTTTGTTAGATGATTTGATTACACATTTAAATGCTTTACTTCTAGAAGAATAACCTAGAAATGTTCCTTCTTCACTTTTCTAATCAAACTTTCCATTTATATCATCTTTGTGAGCATAGCATCTACTTCCAAAGATTTTAAAATAACTTACATTAGGTTTCTTGTCATACCAGATCTCATATGGTGTCTTCAAAGTTCCTTTCTTCAGTTGTACTCGGTTCAGGGTGTAAACTGTTGTGCTTATTGCTTCTCTCCAAAATGTTTGTGACACTTTCTTTTCAATCATCAGGGTTCTGGCACAATCCACAATAGATCTATTTCTTCTCTCAACAATTCCATTTTGTTGTGGAGTTCTCAGTGTAGAAACTTGTCTTTTTATACCATGATCATTGCAGAATAAGTTGAACTCATCAGATGTGAACTCTCCTCCTCTATCTGATCTAAGACATTTCAGTTGTCTTCCTGTTTCATTTTCAACTCTTGCCTTGTACCATTTAAACATTTGAAAAGCTTCTGATTTTTCTTTTAAAAACATAACTGACATCATCCATGAGTAATCATCCACAAATAATATGAAATATTTATCACCATAGTAACTTTGGACTTTCATAGGACCACAAAGATCAATGTGCACAAGATCTAAAATTCCCTTAGAAGTGTAGGACTTACTTGTAAAGCTTGATCTTGTCATTTTACCCATCTGGCATCCTCGGCACATAGCATTCTCAGGTTTTTCCAAACTTGGTAGACCTCTTACTCGATGCTTCTTTCTTATTTTGATTAGATTATCAAAATTTAAATGACAAAACCTTTTATGCCATAATCAGGTATCATCTATCTTTGTATACAAACACTTGTTGCAAGTTGAGTGAAGGTGAAATGTGTTACCTTTTGTTTGTGTCCCGGTAGCAACTAACTTTCCATGCTTGTCATGAACTTTGACAATTCCTTTCTGAAATTCCATTCAGTAACCTGTGTTGTTTAGCTGTGCTACACTCAACAAATTGTATTTCAAACCTTCAACCCAATAAACATCATTGCATTTTGCATTGTCAAGAAGTGTTATAGATCCTTTACCTTTTACCGGACATGGTGCATCATTACCAAATCTTACATAGCCTCCATCATAATCTTCTAATGTAACAAATTTGTGTTTATCACCTGTCATATGATGTGAGCATCCACTATCTATGATCCAAGAATCATTAGTATTTATGTGAGATATTAGAGCTTTTTCTTCATAACTTTCTTCATTTGATCCATCTTTGATAGCCACATAAACTACTTCCTCTATATCAGTTTCATCTGATGTTTCATCATTGGATTCCTCATCAGCTATTAGGCATGACTTTCTATCTCTTCTCCTAAAATATCAGTGTCCTCTGTAATGATTATCTTTCTGTCTATCATCTCAGTAATCTCTCTTTTCAGTAGATTCTTTGTCAGGACAGTTAGAAGCCATATGTCCTATCTTATCACAATTGAAACATTTTAAAGGTAGTTTTCCTTTATACTTACCTTTGCCTCTTGGTAACCTTCTGGCTAATAGTGCTTCAAACTCTTCTTGCTTTCTAATTTCCTCATACAGTTTGTGCACTTTTTCCATGTTCTTGCGAAATCTTTCACTTGCTCCACTGTAATCCCCTTCAGTGTACTTACTCATTCTATCATTGTAATCATCAGATTCACCAATATGAAAAGAACTAAATGCAGATTCAACTTTATTTACTGAAGACCCACTATTATCAAAATTAATTAACTCAAATGCATGTAGCTTACCAATAGTAGCATCCAAAGAAACTGGCATATTGGGTACAGACCTCAATTCATTGATTGTAGAGACTCGGATTGCATAAGTTGGTAGAAGAGTTCTTAACAACTTACTTGTTATATCCTTTTCTTCAATAGGTCCACCTACTCCTTTGATTTGATTGACAATCTCCTTTAGTCTTGTACTGTACTGGGTTATGTTCTCACCTTCATTCATCCTCATAGATTCAAGTTTTCCTCTTAGACTATCCACTTTTTCTCTTTGAACATGTTCATCATCGCCATACATAGATATGAGCTTGTCCCACATTGCCTTTGCATCATTGTAGCCTTCTAGATCATTAAACTCTAAGTCAGTCAATGCAGATGTTATTTCAATCATTGCTTGGATATGTTCTTGTTTTGCCTTTATCTCTTCCATTGTCAATGGATAGGTGCTCAGTGTAATGAAATCATTCTCAAGATAATATACAACATATTCTCCAACTCCTGATAGGTGCAGCTTCATCCTTTTCTATCATGTAGAGAAACTTGACTTGTTCAACTTTGGTGCATCCCTCTTATACATCTTTAGATCTTTTCCTCAAGTGCCTTTAAACTTTTTCTTCTGGAGTCCAAAGCTCTAATACCAATTGATAGTTCTGATACTTAATGTTAAGTACAGATGCCAAGCTAATAAGATGAGAGGGGGGGGTGAATCATACAAACTTAATCTTCTAGAAAAACAACAGATTCAACCTCAGTAACATATACTTCAGTAATATAACAAAAAATACTAAACATGCAAACTCAAAAGCATATAAACATCATAAAACTCATAACACCAGATTTAACGTGGAAACCCAAATAGGGAAAAACCACTGTGGGATTCGGACCCACTAAGAAATATACTCTTCTAGAGTATGCTCGGTTAAAAGCAAATCTTGTTAAAGATTACAAACACATTGCTAGATGTGACCCGGTTAAGGGATTTCCCTCAGATCTATTAGAAGTGACCTTGTTAAAGGATTTCAAACACTCAATCAGAATGTCACCTTGCTAGAGGGTTTTACAAATAAGACTATTAAGTCCACTCGGTTAAGAGATTTTTTGTCACTTTACAAAATAACAGTAATAAAAATCTATCTACAACTTCACATCTAAAATGCTAAAGAAGATTATTATTTGCTCAATACAATCTAGTCATGGGACTTATCTTGTCTATCTGCTGGGCTCTATACTCTTTTATTCAAACAGGTCTTCAAGCTTCTATGCTCGGTAATCACTATGTAGCATCCCTGTGCATACACTTGTCCGCATACATTGTTTATCAACAGTTCATTATTTATAGGCAATTTGCCAACCATTTAATCTCCTTGATCACATTTACCATGATCAATCATAGCCATCAGATCTTCAAACTTGACTAGGTTCAATGTATCCTTCGATCTAAAAACATTTTACCCCACCTTGGAACTTGCATACATTTCTTGGAACTTGTGCTAGGGTATTGTGGTTCATCTAAGCTGTAGATCTTCTTGCCAATTTTCCTTTGCCATAGATTCTTTAACAAACTTCATTCACGACATACCAATCATTTAATCATAACCAGCTCATCAGCTTCCTTCATTAAATAATGTTTTTATTCATTCAATGCATTTTGTTATTACTCGGTTGCAACTCAGTAAATACTAAACTTCACTCGGTAGACATTCTGCCTTCATTAACCGATAGCGATAACCTTAGGGTTTATCAACTAGGTTCCTTAGGGTTTACTGACTAGGTTCTTTAGGGTTTACTGACTGGGTTCTTTGCTCGGTAACATAGTATAGTATCAACCTTACAATCAACAACATATGTAGGATATCAAAACAATAAAAACATCATTATCTCATCATTGTCTAACTCGGTAATAGTTGCCTATTGAATAACTTATTCCTCCCCTTATTCATCACATTCTTTCTGTGTCTTTTACTGACATCTTTATACTCATCAAATCATACTTCTTAAGATATGGCAACATCATACTGAATTAGTAAATCAATTTCTTGACATCAATGACAAAATAATAATATTAAGATAGTAAACATCCTTAATCAGTTATATCCATAATCATCAACAACCTTGTCAATATCCTTATTGAAATGCCAACAATCTCCCTTTGTCTGTTATAATGCCAACACTTGGGACAACTGCCTCCATCCAAATTTCATACTTCTTAATAAAAAAGCATATTTCATCCTTATAGTTATTTACAATTGCTTTTGATAGTCTGACTCTTGTCTTCATCCGAGCCTTTAATGCCTGAAAGTACTCATCTATGTTCTTTTCTCTGTTCTCTCCCATGTTGTTTAGTAGATCTAACAACTGTTTGCCTATTGGTATATCAAAACCAAGATTTTTGTTACCGATACGAGGCACTTGTTTTGTCTTTCTTTATCTTTCCAAGATTGTCAATAAGTTCATCTTTCAACCATTCACACACATCTATTTTTGTATTATCTTTAATCATATCATAGGCACTCTTTATGCATAGGCTAGAGACTGAATTTAACTTGTTTGCATGTGTGGTTTTTTAGCCTAAAATCATGCTAATGAATCTGACATTGATGTCAATTACATCATTTACTCTTAAAGATCTCTTATCAGATGTTGCACCAGTTAGATTAATCACTAGGTCATTTCATACCTTCTTTGTCTTATCAGGTCTGTTATCAGTGGAAGATAACCCTGTCATAGCCTTTACTGCCTCTTTAGTGATTTTGTGAACTGAATCTAACCAGAAGAATTCACCATGTACCCTTCTTAAAACTATCCTTATAACATCCTTAGGAAAATCCGGAATACTAAGAATTTCAATGAATCCTAGGGTTTCAACTATTTTGTGTTCAAGTTTCACATTACCGGAATCGTCACAAATTATAGTCTTATACATTCTCTTGATTCCCTCATCACCTAATTCTTCTATATGACAATGAATGTACATTCTAGGGTCTTCAGCAAAAACTACTCCTTTGGGGATTTGAGAAAAAGCACCAACATTATCATCTTTCTTAGCAATCTCGAGAACTAACTCAAATATGGGTCTAGGGTGTTTAATCACTTTGACTACAATAGGGTTTTCTATGAATTTAGGAATAGATGAAGAAGCCATGATTATAAATACCTTTATCTGCCTTAGGAATGATTGCTTGCTGAATTGCTTCACTTCTTTGCTCTAGAATTTTTGCTCTCTTCGAAGGTTTGAATGCTCGGTGAAATGAAATTGGAGCCAAAACACTTGATTTATAATGTTAATTTTGCCAACCACCATATTTAATGCTTGTTGGTTAAGTAATGACTTAACTTATCTACCGATATAGAAGTAATTTCAACTTCTCACCATCAACCGAGGGAATAATAGCATGTTTCACATTTGATTGCTAAAACCTTAAGGGAATTTTCTTCAGTTACTGAAGAGTCTCCTGTCGGTGGAGTGTTACTCTGTTCTGCCGATGGAGTGTTACTCTATTCTTCCGGTGGAGGAGTGTTCCTATCACCATTTAAATTTGATTTCTAGTTCCATTGTTTTGAGAATTCCTGCTTTACTTATTCAACCTTTTCCTTACCTTTCAAACTAGGACCTTTGTTATTTACTGATGAGGACTTGCTTCTACAAAATTTTGCAATATGTCCAATCTTGTTACAGGCATAACAAGTCACATTATTTTTCTGAATAGCTTTTCCATAACCTATGTCGGTTTGTGTTCTGCATTGAATAGATAGATGTCCAAATATTCCACAAACATAACATCTTACATTCATTCTACAATTCTCTAAATTGTGACCAACTTTGTTGCATTTTGAACATTGACCGGTGGGTGTATTGGTATTCTGATAATTTCTAGATCTACATTGATTTGCTCTATGACCATACTTGTTACAGTTAAAGCATTTTCCATTAAATTTATAAGCAATAGGTTGTCTTGCCAGTTTGCCTTGATCCTGTGTGTTTGCAGTACCGAAGCTTTCACTAGCTTCAAAGTCAAGACCATTAGTGTCACCATTAGAATTTTGATTCTTGAACAAGTCACCAAGTTCTTCTGAGCTTTTCTTGAATTTTTCTTTGTGCTGATTTGCAATAGCCAGTTCTCCTTCCAAGATACCTTTTTGTCTCATGAGTTCATTTGAGTCATTCTGTGCATGCATCAGATATGTCTTCAACATATCATTTTCATAACTAAGTCTTGTGTTTTCATTTGCAGCATCACTCAGTCTTCTAGTCAAGTCTTCTTCATTCTTCTTTATATCTTCAATTTCTTTACAAAATCTCATAGTCATATCCTGCATCTCATTCTTTGTTGTCAGGTTTTCTTGTTTCAGCTTATTCATCAGATCACTAAGAGTTTCCTTTTCATCATTCTCATTTTGCATATTTTCACAAAGTTCTCTTCTCTTGTTTCTTGTAATGGTAAGATTTTCTTGAAGTGCTTGAATAATATCCTGTGCAGCTTTTAGATCATCTTCAAGTTTGATATTTTTCAATTTTTCTAAATCATACTCTGAGAGAGTTGCTTCTAATTGCTTCATCAAGTTTTCCATCTCTACCGGTGCCAAGATCTTCCTCAAGCTGTTAGGTTTCTGAAAATGGAGGACCAAGCTTTGATACCAATTGTTACGATTCCCACAAATATTGAGAGGGGGGGTGAATCAGTTTTTAACCGGTTAAATGATTTTCTTAACTTAAAAAATGTAAAGCATATCAATACTGTATACCGGTAAACAAGAAATAATGCAATAAATAGAGATAACAACAACCATATGAAAAACACACCATAACACAGTAGTTTAACGAGGAAACCCAGTGTGGGAAAAACCTCGATGGGATTTGTGACCCACAATATTCACTTACTGGCCAATAAGAGAATATTACTGCTACAAGAGGGGCCTGCACATGCAGGAAGGCCAAGTGCCTAGAGCTCACTGCTCAATTACAAAATGGGAGGTCTCATTGACTTACAAAATGGATTATATAAATCCAATGTCTTGTACTACTTCAAAATAGCATCTACTATGGCAGACCCAGTACCGGTTTATAGCTCTACTTCATACATAAACCCTTAACCTATAATTTGCATAATAGGTCTGCCTTATTTCACCTATATATTTTCTTCCTTCTCTTTCAAAATGTTCTACAATGATCTCTTATATATATGAGTAATTTTACAACTTGCCAAGTTGGCTTACAATGATTTTACAATAATTAACAAAAAATATTACAAACAAAATTCTTGTCAGCTTCTGTGTCGGTATGCTTCCTTTTAATGCCGGTGGTCTCTATGCCGGTGTAGAGTCTGTCATTATCGGTGCCAGTAAATTGTCTTACCGGTGTCATATGATTGTAAGGTTACCATCAATGACAAAACCTTCAATCACCTACAATATCTCATTGGCGTGTGCATTTGCCAACAATTTCTATGAATACTCATCCCACTCCATGCCTTCTTAGATATGAATAATATTTTTAATGGAATTATGGATTTTAATGAATCCTATTTTCTTTGGTTTAATAATAATTGAAATAAATGATAGATATGTAATGCAAAAACCTTGGTTATGATTTTGAGTAATTTAGGATTGAAAAGGGAAAAACAGATTTGAAAGGTAAACTGATCAAAACATAACAAAATAAACATGCAGAATGCTAAAATATCATTAAAAGACCATTTCACCTTGCTATTTTACCTTCTCCTTTGGATTGAGCTTGATGAAGTGAAGGCGCCCCTTTATAATGCTCCACTTGATGTGCTCCTTTGATTGCTGGATGTAGATGGTTGTCCGATATTGTGCACAAATGATTAGGATAAATGATAAGGATGAGATGATCAAGTTGCCAAGATGATTTCCTGGGCTCAAAAGGGCAGCATAAGCTTACTGGATTTCAAGATGTCCTGAATGAAGGGATGGAACCCTATTTTATAGGAAGAGGAGAGGAAAACGAATGGCTAGGATGAATTCAAGATGAAGGGCTAATATTTACTTGTGAGCTCACACAAGCTCCAAGAGAGGGTGTGGAGACCAAGAAATATGCCTTAAAGGCATTTCGTATCTCCACACTCTACAAGATGCATTGGAGGAATTAAAAATTCTCCAAAAATGATATTATAGGGATTAGAAGAATAAAAAGGAATTAAAAATTCTTTGGGAGAGGGAAATGCCTAGAGGAATGTGAGATTTCAAAAATCTTACATTCATCTAGAAAAAGAGCATTTAAAGCTAGTGGCTGGATGAAAGGACAAAGAGTTGACTTTGTGGCTAATCATGATGATTAGCCTTTAATGACTCATTAGGAGGAGGATTAGAGGAAATGTTAGGTGGGATTTATATTTGTAGGAGAATTTGACTAGGAGAGAGAATGAGTGGAGGGAATAAAAAATTAGAAGAATAATGTTAAGTAAGTTTAGGGAGTTTCTAAAGAATTTATTAGGTTAATGATGAATTAAGAAGATGATTTGCAGGAATCATGTAGGTTAACTAATTAATTGAAATTAATTAGCTAAGAGGAAGATTTGTAAGGATTCGATTTTTTTAGAAGAATAAAGAAAGGGATTGATTTATTAAATAAATCATATGCTATAGTGACAATATTAATTATATTTAATTAATATTGAGAAGAATTTCAATTAACATAATTAATTAATTAATTATGTGAGGAATTAAAAATAATTAAAATAATTATTTTTAAGTGTCTACATTTTGCCCCTCTTTGAAGCGAGGTGTGATGACACATTGATTTAAAGAATAATCTTGTTTTGACGTTGATATTGGTTTGATAGGATGCCCTAGCTCTTGATTTATAGATTGCGGTATGGTGATGCCCCCTCGGGAGATCAATTGAGGTATTTGATCTTTGGAGTTTTGTGAAATTGATATCCCGATAGATTTGATTTGATTCAATTGATAAGATATAGATTCAGTCTGGTTTCAAGAAGAATTCATCCTGTATAAGACAAAGATGATCAAAGTGTCTGGTTTCAAGAAGGATTCATCCTGTATAAGACATGATTGATCACAACGTCTGGTTTCAGGAAGGATTCATCTTGTATAAGACATGATAAGAGCGTTTGGTTTCAGGAAGGATTACGTCTGGTTTTAGGAAGGATTCATCTTGTATAAGACATGATCGATCACAACGAACGTCTGGTTTCAGGAAGGATTCATCCTGTATAAGACATGATCAGAGCATCACGTTTCAGGAAGGATTCATCCTGTATAAGACATGATCAAATCATCTGGTTTCAGGAAGGATTCATCCTGTATAAGATATGATCAAATCACAATGTCTGGTTTTAGGAAGGATTCATCCTATATAAGACATGATCAGATCACAACGTCTGGTTTCAGAAAGGATTCATCCTATATAAGATATGATCAAATCATAATGTATGGTTTCAGGAAGGATTCATCATGTATAAGACATGATCAGATCACAACGTCTGGTTTCAGGAAGGATTCATCCTATATAAGACATGATCAGATCACAACGTCTGGTTTTAGGAGGGATACATCCTATATAAGACATGAATCGGAATCAGAATTGATTATGTGAGGGAAAAAAAATAAAAAATAGAGGAAGAAAAATTAGGGTGGAAGGGATAAATGAGGAAGATATATGAAGTAGTCGTGAGGTATTTGGAAAGAAGAATAAGAGATGAGAGACCACGGAGGAAAATGGGGGCAATTGAGAACTCCATGGGATTATTGAGTTTAGGATTTGATGGAATGATGGTGAGATTTTGTGCACAATAAATGTGGAGAGCCAACCTAGTTTGATGTTGCCCTGAGTGACTTGCACCACTGATTATAGAAATCGAGATGCCATGAGAAACCTAGGGCGTGGACTGACTCTGCAGACATATGGGAATTTCTTGCACACAATAATGCAAGTGTTAAGAACACTAATACAAAGTTGTGGGTTCGTGCAAGGAAACCCTCAAACACACCGATACCTCTTATACACGAGAAGGTAAGTGTTAATAAACACTAGTACCAGGTCGCCGGTTTATACAAGAAGGATCCAAAACATGCCATACTATGAAATATGCCCCAGTATGCACCTATCATAACATACCTGGATATGGAAGAACCCAAGCAGTCGTAAATAGTGGCAGTCGTAGGGAAAAAGATGCAAGCCTATATGAAAAGATCTAACAAAATCTAACAAGTCTCTTCCTTGCAACCAAATGATACCTCTTGCCAAGAGTAGAACTAGGATGGACTTGGGATTGTTTCTCAAGACTTCTTGAAGCTTATACAGAGGCATAAAGCTCAGTTTCACTAGGACATTTCTTGTTCATGACTTAGGTGAAGACTCATCATCATACACATGTTTTATTGGGAGGCGGAAAAGAAGGAATGTTGTGCATGGGTGGGCTAGATGGCAGATGATTTGTAGTATCGACATGATAGACAGTGGATCCGGTTATTTACCTTGGCGCCTGCACAGAGGTTTTCACCAAGATACTTTCCCATAGCACCACAAATTGTTTTTCTTTCTTTTTCTGATTTTTTTTTTTTTTCTTAATTTTTTTGTATCATAAGGTGCCTGTTTGCCAGGTTTGCACCAAAGTGACAATTTTTTCAGGATCTTTTTTTTTTCATTTTTTTTTTTTTTTGACAATTTAAGACTTTCTAAGGGCTAAGCATAAAACCTTTTGAGGTGCATGATATTCATCGGATCATCCAAAGGATTGCCTTCAGGAGTAGCCAACTGATAAGCTCCTGATCCATATTTCACTATGATTACATATGGTCCAAGCCAATTACGATCGAACTTGCCTTTCTTTTCTCTTTATTATAGATTTTTCTGATTCTCCATGAGGACAAGATCACCAACTTGGAATTCTCGGGTTCTGAATTTTTTATGATAACTCATGCGTACACGGTTTTGATATACCCCGAGATGATTCAAGGCCTTGAGGCACCTTTCATCTAACAATTCTAGCTCTTGTAAGAGGGCAATTATGTATTCTTCCTCTGGTAGGATGTTTTGCAGCGATACCCTTAGAGAGGGGATCTAGATCTCAAGGGGAAGGATAGCTTCGGAACCAAATACTAGGGAATAAGGAGTGGCACCTATGGGGGTGTGGATGGAGGTGCGGTAGGCCCACAATGCAGGATGGATTTGGAGGTGCCAATCACAGCCCACTTCATTGAATGTCTTTTTGAGGATTTTTATTAGGGTTTTATTAGAAGCCTCAGCTTGGCCATTGCCTTGGGGATAATATGGAGTGGAGAAGTGGTGTTGGATGTTGAATTTTTGGCAGAGTTCTTTGACATCCTAGTTTTTAAATTGTTTACCATTATCTGTGATGATAACTTTTGGGATGCCATATTGGCAGATTAGGTAGTTCAAGATGAATTTGGATATTTGCTTGCCGTTGGTGAAAGTAACAGGGATAGCCTCTACCCACTTGGTGAAGTATTCGATGGTGGTGATAATGAATTTATGTCCATTGGAAGATGAAGGGTGGATTTTCCCAATGAGATCGAGACCCCACTGCGAGAAGGGCCATGGTGTAATGAATGGCTGCAATTATTGTGTCGGTGCATGAATCTTGTTGCCATGCTGCTGGCAAGGGATGCATTTCTTCACATAGTTGTATGCATCTTCTTCCATTTTAGGCCAATAGTATCCCATTCTCAAAAAAAATTTAGCCAATGTGAGTCCACTTGAGTGTGCCCCACAGATGCCCTCATGTACTTCGCATAATGCCCATTTAGCTTCTTGTTTATCTAAACACCTTAGGAGGGAACCATCAAAATGCCTTCTGAACAAGGTGTCTACAAGGATGGTGTAATGGGCACATCGGCGGATGAAAGTTTGTTGTTGGGTTTTGGTGAGATGTGGGGGAATGGTGTTGTCTTTGAGGAAAGCGAAGGTTTCTTGATACCAAGGGGACTCGGGACCAACAAGAACACACACCATTTTAGACTCTGGTAGGTCATACACAGATTAAGCCCGGATCCACCGTCTATTAGGATACGTTTGACCTTGTGCTTGTGGATGAGAGCTTCGATGTGCAAAGGTTTGTTATGGTCCTCATCTGCAGGAGCATCTTTGGAGTTAAATACAATGTGTTGTTGGGCAGCAAGGTTTCCAATGAGGGTTTGAAATTGGGTGGTGTTGATGTTATCAGGAACGCGTGATTGGAGAAGGGCTTGTTCCAAAATTTCTTTATGGACTGGAGAAGTCTTGAGAAGTTCCAAAATGGAGATCTGCGTGGGTGTCTTCCCAAGTTGATCAAGGAGGTCATATCGACGAGTGGAAGACATGGGTGGGGGGTTTGGTGGGGGACGAACTCCTTGGATGGTGACTCTTCCTCGATGTGTAGTTGCATTACAGTCATTCTAGAAATGGGAGGTGGAAGGCGTGGCACCTTGAATGACTATTCTAGCCGGATTTGGTCTGCTTTAGGAAGAAGGAGGATTAACTCCTTGAATGGTTATGACATTGACATGATTGTCTGCAGGTTCAATGCGACTTACTAAAAAATCAAAACCGGTTACGTGATTTGCGTAGTCATAACCCATTGCGTTAGATGATGAGCCTTTTCCTTTATCATGCTTTGGGAAGGGTTCCTGGTACATTTTGAGTTTGTCATTATTATTACCAGGTTTTGCATTTGCTACCTCAATCTCACCTCTATCAATGAGATCTTGTATGTAGATCTTCAGTTTCATACACTTTTGTGTATCATGTCCCTTGATACGATGGTATTCACAATACTCATTTTCATTATACCATCTTGGTTTAGGTTGATTGGGATCAAACGGGCGAGTGATTGGAAAAACCACTATACCTACTTGGACAAGTTTTTGAAACACCACTTCAATAGGCTCAGCAAGAGGAGTGAAATCTCTTGGAGTCCTGTTATTCGATCAGGGTGGTCATCCCTGGATTGAGACATTGTTGTGAGGTTTTTGAGATTGATTTGAATTGTTTTGATTGTTGGATTTTGGGGGAGCGGCCACGGTTTGGACCCGCTTTGCATCAGTTACACCATCATTGACCACGTTTTTATTTTTAGCCCAAAATTTTGGCTTGTCGTTATGATAAGAGGAAGAACTTTGTGATGACTTCTGGTAATGTTTCAAGGTTCCTTCCTCCAACAAGACACGTTCGAGGGTGAGGCCCTTATCAGTCAATTTTTGGAAGGATTTGATACATTGAGATATTAAAGGTCTTGAAAGTTCAGGCACCAAGTTCTTTTGAAATAGTTCAATTTGATGTTGTTCTGGCATGTCCCACTGGAATTTTTTGATAAGATGTCGCCATCTTTGTAGGAAATTGGCGAAGGTTTCTCCAGGCCTTTGTTCTGTATTACATAGGTCCATCATAGAAACATCATTACCCATGTTGTATGCATAGTGGGCCACAAATTTTTCTGCCAAGTCTGGAAAAGAGACAATGGAACCTTGTGGTAAAGATGAGAACCATGCTAGGGCGTCTCTCGTGAGACTCTTGGGAAAGAGTCTGCGAAGAAAAAGGTCACTATAGGAGACTTCTTGGCATAAGATGTGGAATTCGCGGACATGGTCGTGGGGGTCTCCTTTACCTTCATACTTGGTGAATTTAGGGATCTCAAATCTCGGGGGATACGGTGCAACTGATATAGATGGGTCATAAGGACAAGGGCAAAACTCTTCGAATGAGTAAGCTTTCCTTTTATTAGTCTTTTCTTTCACATTTTTTATGATATTCTTCATGTCTTGAATTTCCTTGATGAGGTCTTGTTGTGGACTTTGATATTGATGAATTGTATTTGCCCCAAGAATTGAATGAACCAAAGAACGTGCACCACCACCAATATATTGATATGATGAGGAGGTGGGAACATGGGATGTGATGACCGATGTCACTGGGGTTTGTGTGATAGTTGGTTGCGGTCTGCCAACTATTGTGACGGGATTGAACGTGGTCTGGATAAAATTTGTGACATTGTTGGGAGAAAGGGAAGTTTGTGGAATAGAAATTTGTGGTTGAATAGAAGGAGGTGGTATAGAAGTTTGTTGGAGAATGGATGAGATCAGATTTGATAGTGGTATGGATGGTAAGAAGGAAGAAGGCGGGATGGAGACTGTGGTGGGAGGTGTCGTGGGTGGCATTGATTGGGCTTGGATGATTGATGGGGCTACATTTGATTGAGTTTGAATAGTAGGTGTATCACTTTGTGTGGGAGCGAGGTCTCCTTGTGGTTGTTGGATGAGAGGGGATCTATTAAATTCAGGTGGAAGTTGAGCTCCATGTTCAAGAAGAGTTTTCAAAAGTGGAGTAGGATTGTGTTTAATAAACTTTTCCATCATCTCTTGGTTATAAGAATCCGCTAGGAAATTTTGCACTTCCAGACAAAGTTCATCTTGGTTAACCATGTCAATATTTTGGCTTTGATCTTGATCGCTTGGTTTTCCACTTTGTGTATGATCTTGCGTGGGATCTTCATATAGGACACCAATGTATGGCATGCCATATTGTTGATCAGCCATCTTTTTCTTTTGGGATCAAGTTGCGACCATACACGATATTTGTGATGAAAAGACGTAGGAAAAATTTGATGAAATGACTTAGAAAATTTGTGATGGAAGGATGTTAGAAACTTGTGATGAAAGGACTTAAGAAATTTGAGGATGAATGAACTTAAGAAATTTGTGATGAAAGGACTTAAAAAATTTGAGGATGAAAGGATTTAAGAAATTTGAGGATAAAAGGACTTAAGAAATTTGTGATGAAAGGACTTAAGAAATTTGAGGATGAAAGGACTTAAGAAATTTGTGATGAAAGGACTTAAGAAATTTGAGGATGAAAGGACTTAAGAAATTTGAGGATGATTGATGAAGAAGGTATGGTAGTGATGGTTTAGAAGAAAACTTGATGACTAGGTTGTCTTTGGCATGAACATGAAGGATCTATTTAAATGGCAAGTTGTATGAAGGGATATAACCACCCTGATTTGGACGATAGTAGGTGTTTCAAAGGACAAACTTGAATGTTGACGTAGAGGATAAACTCTTAGCTTCTCTCTTAGGCTTATGAAAAATGGGAAGGATAGAGTTTTGATGCAATTTTGGACTTGGTGTAGGTAATGACTTGGACAATTTGTTTGTGTCTTGACAAATATTTTTGCAAAGTGTTTGGGGATAGTGATGTGTTTTTAGTCTACTCTTGGCAAGTATGTATCAAACAAAGCAAACACAATGATTAAATGCATATTATCTCAAAAACACTCATGCTCATATACAACATTCTTAAGGCTAGCAAGGACAATAGTCATTGAATCCCAATTGGTTTCCCATCTACGCTTACCCAAAGCGGACACTTAGATGCTTGACCCCACTGGCTCCCCTCCACGACACTCACTTCTCGGGGCAACCAAGCATCAATTCCCATGAAAACTCCTCATGGCAAACTTTGTGTCTCTACTAAGGGCTGTAAGAATATGGGTCGCTTCAGAGGTCCAACCTCCTGCACCAATGACTAGAGGGTTTTTGGCCACTATGAACAAGGTGTTTAGTAAGTCTTCCCATTAGGAGCTACCCTTCAAAGTTGCGCAAGCGCAATTGAGGCCTATAGCCCAATGAAGCACCAAGAACTTAGTAGTCACACATGCATGATTGAGATCTCTAGGATCCTACTAAGCACCCAATGTGAAAGTGAACTCTCATATAGCCCCAACCATTAACCCTTTCGTAGTCAATGGCCTATTTATTATAGTGAGTTGGGAACCCCAGGTCTGGGTGTACTCACTTGGGTCGTTCCCCTCTTACCTTCTCAAAGAGCAAGTTGGGAGGGTAGGCCCGCTAGAGGTAAACACACAATCAAACAAGAAAAGGTTGGAGGGTCTGGATTTCTAATCGTCTAGTAAGATGAGAGCATACTTTTCTACCTTTACGCTTTTCTTAAAGACACATAAGACAATGATTCATTCCATTTTAATTAATATCTAGGTGCCTAATTTAAATAAATGTACAATATTTGGTTGAATCAGCTAGGCAACCTGCAAAACCACTTGATTAGTAGTTTGAAAAATGAAGTCTTCAAAAAGCGTCCTGCAAAACAACTTGATTAGTAGTTTGGAAAAATAGTCTTCAACAAGCATCCTGCAAAAATCAACAAAATGACAAAAATATTAATTTTTTTTTATTTTTTGGGAATAAATAGAAAAACATGAATAAAAACTTTTTTACTAATGACAAATGTGGTTTTGAAGAAAGCTTTGATGGGTAAATGGGGTTTGACTAGGTTTTTACCACTTTCCAAGGGATAGGCAAGCAAAAAATGGGGATTTTGGAGGAGAGATGAAGGAATGGGAAAATTTGTCCAAGAGGGACAAAGAAGCAAAAGTTGAAGATGGATAATATGGGAAAAATTTGGAGGTGATTGGATGAAAAGGGGAGAAGTTATGGCAAACCCTAAAAATAGAGAAATATGGGATTTTGGGCTTTAAAAAGTGGATTTTTGAGATAAGGCCTCCAAGGAAGAAAATGTGGAAAATGGTAATGTGGAGAATCTGGTGAAGTTTGAAGGGAAATGGAGTCAAGATAAAGAAGATATGGTGAAATAAACAGAAAAAAATTTACTCAAAAACCCTAGATTTAACATAACAGAAACCCTAAATTTAATGGAACAAAAACCCTAAATTTAACAAAATAGAAACCCTAAATTTAACAGAATCGAAACCCTAAATTTAACAAAATAGAAACCCTAGATTTAACAGAGCAGACAGAAACCCTAGATTTAACAGAGCAAATAGTTGCATTAAACAGAATAAAATAAAAATGTCAAAGGTCCGGATTTCTGATTGTCTAGATAGACAAGAGCATACGCTCCTACTTTCACACTTTCCTGTGGTCAGACAAATTATGATTAAACAGAACAGATAACATGAAATGAAAAGAAAATGCATACTACTGTTAGCGCCTAACAAATTTTAAACATATTAACAGAGCAGACAGTCGCACTAAACAGATAGAAAAGTGCCAAAAATCTAGATTTCTGATTGTCTAGATAGAGAAGAGCATACTCTCCTATTTTCACACTTTCTTGCAGTCAGAGCATACAGTCACGCTAAACAGAATAGAAAAGTGTCAAAGGTCCGGATTTCTAATTGTCTATATAGACAAGAGCATACTCTCCTACTTTCACACAGATTATAAATAAATAGAATAGATAATAGAGTTGTCATGCTGAAACAGACTAAAATAGAAACAACAAATAAATAGAAAACAGAAAAGTAAAAAAAAAAGGAGCTATCACGTAGAAATGCAGAGCTGCTATTCTGGAACCTGCGAAAAATAATTTTTTTTTTCTGCAGTCACACTATTCTGGAACCTGCGTCTCACAACTCACAAAAAACCTAAAAACACAACAACATTAGTTCTTCAGGACGTGGGTCCCACCGGGCGTGCCAAAATGAAGAGGGAAAAACATATTTGAAAGATAAACTGATCAAAACATAATGAAATAAACATGCAGAATGCTAAAATATCATTAAAAGACCATTTCACCTTGCTATTTTACCTTCTCCTTCAGATTGAGCTTGATGAAATGAAGACACCCCTTGATAATGCTCCACTTGATGTGCTCCTTTGATTGTTGGATGTAGATGGTTCTCCAATATTGTGCACAAATGATTAGGATGAATGATAAGGATGAGATGATCAAGTTGCCAAGATGATTTCCTGGGCTCAAAAGGGCAGCATAAGCTTACTGGATTTCAAGATGTCCTGAATGAAGGGATGGAACCCTATTTTATAGGAAGAGGAGGGAAAACGGATGGCTAGGATGAATTCAAGATGAAGGGATAAGATTTACTTGTGAGCTCACACAAGCTCCAAGAGAGGGTGTGGAGACTAAGAAATATGCCTTAAAGGCATTTCATATCTCCACACTCTACAAGATGCATTGGAGGAATTAAAAATTCTCCAAAAATGGATATTATGGGGATTAGAAGAATAAAAAAGAATTAAAAATTCCTTGGGAGAGGGAAATGCCTAGAGGAATGTGAGATTTCAAAAATCTTACATTCATCTAGAAAAAGAGCATTTAAAGCTAGTGGCTAGATGAAAGGACAAAGAGTTGACTTTGTGGCTAATCATGATGATTAGCCATTAATGACTCATTAGAAGGGGGATTAGAGGAAATGTTAGGTGGGATTTATATTTGTAGGAGAATTTGACTAGGAGAGAGAATGAGTGGAGGGAATAAAAAATTAGAAGAATAATGTTAAGTGAGTTTAGGGAGTTTCTAGAAGAATTTATTAGGTTAATGATGAATTAAGAAGATGATTTGTAGGAATCATGTAGGTTAACTAATTAATTGAAATTAATTAGCTAAGAGGAAGATTTGTGAGGATTTGATTTTTTTAGAAGAATAAAGAAAGGGATTGATTTATTAAATAAATCATATGCTATAGTGACAATATTAATTATATTTAATTAATATTGAGAAGAATTTTAATTAACATAATTAATTAATTAATTAATTATGTGAGGAATTAAAAATATTTAAAATAATTATTTTTAAGTGTCTACAAGGACTACAAAATTTTTACTAGACCACGCATCTTGGTACTTCTTACTTTTAGAAGCTCACTCCTCTAATGTTTGATAAGATAGATATGAATGATTGACCTTAAACTACATATTTTTAAAGATGAAGGTGCATTCGAGGTTTAGATGATCTTCCATGACCAAGTCAAAGGAAAGTGATATAAACCTATTTTAAAAATTATATTATCATTATACTCAAGCCATTTGGAAAATATAAAAAAATATATCCAATCTCTTAACTATTTTTCTCAAACCTAGCATTTTGTTTGCCCCTGTGAGTGCTCCATTCCTAGAACTAATAAACAAAGAGTGTATTCATGTAGATAAATGAATTAAAATGAATTTGTGATAGTAAACATTCACATAGCATGTATAATTAATTTATTTATGATGGACTTTTAAATGTAACAAATTATCTCATATAGTTATCTCCTAAAGGTGGGGCAATTAGGTCCATATATGATGAAAATCAAAATAAATAGTTTGAAGATAATATTAGTTACCTAAAGGATATTCCACTTGATTATTTGGTATATCATAACTATTTTGACAAATTTTGAAACCATTAGAAGTACCTTTTTCTTTTGTAGATGAGGCATTCATTCATGTCTATACTTCCACATTTTCCAAACATGTCAAACAGGGCATTTCCAACTGTAAGCATCTGATATTAATTGCCCTTACCTTCTACTTTGATGGAAGCCCATACTCTGTTCCAAAGCTCCCATTTTGGCACAGGTAGAGAGTACATTGGCAAATAAAACTAATCGAAATGGAAATCTATTTGTTGCATTGACTACATTGTGAGGACGCTTATGTATTTCATCGACAGCATAAAGCAGGAAAGGACATAAGAATATCTCCTCGGGGAGGTATTCTATGACAGATGCGAGGTAGATGAGAGTGTCTTATGCCATTTGATTTGTTCTATGTATTTAAACATGGGAACACTGTTTGAATTCAAATGCTAATTGTGATTGTCTTTTTAACGAAAACGGACCGGAAGGGACATCAAAGGAAGGAATGGGCCCACAGCACACCTAAGAAGTCAAAGCTTAGTGTGTGTTGTTTAAGGCTGCCCCCTTAAGACATCATAATTGATTGGCTTTTCACTCCTAAGACCTTCAAAAGTCTTTAATGGCTTCATTGAGTCCTTTGGTCTTCCAAATGCACTTGCACCAACTTGAATTCTCCTTCAATGATTGATTGCCTGTTCACTTGGAATTGAATTGATTTTATAATTAAGAGATCACTTGAATTGTAGGTAGACCCCTTCAAATGATAGGGTAGGCTTCCTTTTATACCTAATATATGTCTTGAAAGCATTTTATCCTGATGGCTTTAAATTAAATTACTTTCTCTTCTATCTAGTATTGGTGGAGCAGAAGTTGCATTCGTCCTAGGATACATATTTCCGCAGATACAACACAAGTTAAATGTATCCCAGGTCGATGCAAAGCAACCTCTTCTCTAGAGATCACCAAAAAATAAAGAAAGAACTTTAATTTAATGCCATCAGGATAAAAGTATTTAATCAAGACAGATAAATGGTATGCAATTGGATCTATTTGGAATGTATTACCCAAACACCACAATTGATCGGTCACCTTTGAAAAGAAAGTGGTATGATGAAATATTTAGGCATAAAATAGATGAAATGCACTCCATACTACTACTACACAATATTTTGGTCAATGATATTTTAAAATAGTAAAGGAAGGTGTATGGAACAACCAAATTCTTATCATTATAAACAATGAATATTTTAAGATCCTTTTATGATGTGTAAGTTGAGAATATTTTATGAAAGGTCCCTAAATGAATACACTTTAAACTGATTTTAATATACCTTGAAGTGTGCAATATGGAAGGTTTGTACTCTTAATCTCCTGCCCATTTCTTAATTTAAAAGATGATATCTTTATTAAATATCTCCTCTATTGAATATCTTTATTAACTTGATTTCTCCTTCAATTCTTGATGAATGCTCGATTGCCTGTTCACTTGGAATTGAATTGATTTTATAATCAAGAGATCACTTGAATTGTAGGTAAACCCCTTCAAATGACAGGGTAGGCTTCCTTTTATACCTAATATATGTCTTGAAAGCATTTTATCTTGATGGCTTTAAATTAAAGTACTTTCTCTTCTATCTGGTATTGGTGGAGCAGAGGTTGCATTGTATCATCCTAGGATACATATTTCCACAGATACAACACAAGTTAAATGTATCCCAGGTTGATGCAAAGCAACCTCTACTCTAGAGATCACTCGAAAATAGAGAAAAAACCTTAATTTAATGCCATCAGGATAAAAGTCTTTAATCAAGATAGATAAAATTTGAGTTTGATTGTCATCATTTACTTTGCCAAATTCTTCACACGTAACTCCTGAATCAATTTCCTACTCACAAGAATTTTATTGTGTCTCAAATATAGGGAAATGGAAGGCTTCAAATAGAAAACCTGTACATGCAACTAAATCCATTGACTAATCAGAAGAACAAAACTAAGAAACAGTTTGATCATCTGAGAGATGTTGTAAACTTGCAACTCACCAACTACTTAGTTTTTGCGAGTAAGAATTTTTTTTGTTTTGGTTATGGTTGTGGTGTTTATAGGGAGACATTTACAAATTTATATCTATTTTCACTATTTAATGGTTTATGGGTTTGTAATGGTAATTTAATGTTCTTTCATATTTTTGTATATATTCTTTATAATACCCTATTATATTGATTTGTTCTATTATGCATAATGGTGTGGGTCAGGCAGCTTTGTTGTTGGTGCATGAAAGCATTGAACGAGTTCTACTTTTAAAAATTACATTAAACATTTTTAATTTATTTGATTCAGTGTTATTTGCAAAAAATGATTATCAATGATGTTTCCTTTCTCCAAGAATTGTCTAGGATCTTTCCATCAGATTAATATGTAACATCGAATGACTAAATATTTTCATTACAAATGCTTATTTTATTTAATTATTATCTGAGTGTGAATTAAAATTTATATCTGTATGGAAGCAGAACATACAAGTTGAAGAGTCATGTGCAAGCAAATTTCCTAAAAGAAAGCAAGTAGGCGTTATCTTGAATGACATGGAAACAAGATCATCAGCTGCCTAGAAGAGAGCAATTGGAGAATGGCAGAGGAAAGTGTTTAAGGGTGATAAATAGATAGAGAGTATGCAATATAAACAAACAATGTCTAGAGTGTCTAATGTGACGTCTCTAATTTTTGTCTAGAGTGTCTGATGTGACGTCTCTAATTTATGTCCGGAGGGACTAACTAGTTTTGGAGTTCCTACAAAACCTATTGGGCCACGCTTGGAGGAAATCAATGTGTTCATGCAAGGAGCACCTTTTTTCTATTATGAGAATGATGCTTTTGCACCGAGGGATATTTGGATGTCAATATCCAAAAATTTCTATAGTGTGGAACCAGAGTTGGTGGACTTGAAGTAATTTTCAGCTTTCAAAAGACCAAGAGGTTATGTACACAATCTCCCAATAGAAGGGAGATTTCAAGCATTACCTCTCCCCCCCATGACTATTCAGTGATGACCTATCCTTTGATTGACTTTTAAATTATGAACTTTAGGTCAATTCAGAGAGCAACATCACTCACTTGGCCAGCCTTCCCAAGAGATCAGACTTCGTGAAGAGATGCTTAAGGATATCATTCTTAGTAATGACCTGTGTCCCCGCATGAATGATGTAATGTCTTATCTTCTGAGTTGGAAATACAAGAGCTAAACATTTCTTTTCTACAGTAGCATATCGAGTTTTATACTCTATCAAGGTATGACTAATGTAATAACTACTCTTTCCTGACCTTCATCATCACACTAGGCTAACAAGGCTACTAGCACATGAGACATGGAAGAGATGTATAGGAAGAGAAGTCTATCAGATGTGGTTGGCATGAGGATAGAAGGATTAGCTAAGTAATCCTTGATAGAATTGAAAACCTCTTGAAATTATTCATTCCACTTGAAATGAGTATTCTTCTTCAGCAAGCAAGTAAAGGGAGAGTACGATCAACCAACTGTGCCACAAATCAACGAATGGCCTAAATCTTCCCTTATAGACTACGAAGATGGGAGATATTATTAGGTGGAGGTATCTTTAAAATAGCATAAATTTTGTTTGTATCTATTTTCATCCCTCAGTGGGAGACAATGAATCCCAGAAGTTTCTTAGTGTCAACATCGAAGACACACTTGAGGGGATTTAGTCTCATCTTATACAACCGAAGCCTTTCAAAGACCTTACGATGATTCTTGATATGCATTTTTTGAACTAAAGACTTTACCAAGATATCATCAATATAATATTCTAAGATCTTATGGATGAAATCATGGAATATCAAGGTCATGGCCCATCGATAGGTTTCTCTTGTGTTTTTCAACCCAAACAACATGATGATATAACAAAAATTCCTCCAGGGGTTGTGAAAGTTGTTTTATACTAATATTCTGTGTTGATATCAATTTGATTGTAACCCAAGCATCCACCATGAAAGAAAGCAAGGAATAACCCACACTTGAGTAAATGATCATGTCAATATTTGAGAGTGGAAAATCATCCTTGAGGGAAGCTTTGTTCTCATCTCGAAAGTCAATGCAGATGTAAATCCAACCATCGGGTTTACTTATTGGGACAATGTTTGAGATCCAAGGTGAATAGTCTATGGGATGGATAAAGCCAACTTTTAAGAGATTCTCTATCTCAATCTTGACTAATAAGGCCACCTTGGGATTCATCTTTTGGATCTTTTGTTTCATCAGATTAGCATCAGGACTAAGCACAATGTTGTGCACTACAATTGAGTCATCAATGTCAAGCGTCTCTTCATAAGACCAAGCAAAAATGTCAAGAAATTGATGTAAAATATCAAAATATTCTTTCAATTCCTCAAGAGATAAGCACTTCCCAACCTTGATAGCTTTGTCAGGACTCTTATCACTCATGATGATGTTAGTAGTCTCCCCACTAAGTAGTACATTGTGGTCTTCTTGGTGAGATGTGAATATTTGTTCTTCATTGCGAGATAAAGGTTCCCCCTATGCAATGGATTCCCCAAAATATGCCTATGTATTTAGATAGTAAGGGAATTGATGTTTGTGATGATAAGAGGGCAGCTCATCATCTGCACCTAGAAATTCCTTTAAGGATTCTTCTAAAGGAAAAAGGTCCAAGGGAATCTCACTAGATGACGCATCACTATTAATGAGTTATGGATGAACAAGCTTGAGAGGAAGGGAATCGGTCAAAATAATGTTAACAGTTAACCATGGTTTCACCTTTCGACCCATATGAGGATATCAAAATCTAGTGTTATGGTGACGAGGTTCAACTTCTAAAGGAATTCAAATACCTTTTCCATTAGGTCCACAACCCTTTTCGTCATAGCCAAGCTGAGATACAAGCTTATATCTAGTTCCTTAAATGTTTTTCAATTATTTGAATGATGGTGGTTTTGTATAGAAAAGGTGATCAACATGATAAGCATCACCTAGCTTTATGGATGCATAATCATCTTTTGTAGTCAAGATGAATGAGATCTTGGGAAAAATCAAATGGATAAGATCTACTTTATACTCACTGACATGAGAGTCGGTGAAGTCCAAAGAACCCCACTCATCACCTAAGAATGCATTCATCTTTGATGGTGAGGAAAACTTAACCGGAGATCTCTTATCAGAAGTAGACTCTAACATTTTCACTTCATGAAGATATGCCTTCGGGGATTTTTCTTTCGAAGAATTGTGATCCTCAAATTATCTTTCTTTCGCAACATCTTGCATTTTAATCATGTCTTCCTTCTTCTATTCCTCCTTTTTAGAGAGGACATAGAGATAGAATTTGTCACCAAACAAGACAAAGTGGGTACATATTTTTGAAATGAAGGCACAATAGAGGCTTGACCGACTTCTTCTATCTAAAATAACTGCATAGCCTCAAGATCAGCCTTAACTATGACAACTTGATTAATAGCTACAAACTTCGCGGATCCATGAAGTGTAGATGAAACAGCTCCTAAAGAATGAAGCCATGGTCTACCTAAAAGGAGGTTATATGACAAAGGGCATGGCATGACATGCACAAGGTTCAGGATAGTGATAGGTCTGACCTTCAAGGATAATATGAAAGTTCCTATAGTGGTTTTACCATTGTTATCAAATCCTCAAATGAACAAGGTGGTTGCTAGAGAATTTGGATCCACCTTGATTTTTGGAAACAAGTCTAAACTACAAACTTTTAATGCAGAACCTGCATCAACAAGTGTTCATCTAATACCAACGTCATTTACATGAACAATAATCATTAAAGGATCTGATAATTCCTTATTGCGGGAGGTGGAAGTTCATGTGGATAGAAAGTAATATTCGGTGAATTTGCACGAATATGATCCATCAACACATTGACATCCATCAGTCTTGCAGAAGAGGGTAGCAAGATCTTTTGCAAGGCTTCCTACAGCATACCTTGGTACACTGGAGCAGTTTGAAGCAAATCCCATAGTGAGATCTTAGCTAGAGTAACCTTAAGTTTCTCAATGAGATCATAATCACTAGGTCACTTATTGATTGGAAAAGGTGCCTTAGGAAGGGTAGGTTGAGGAGGAGGTAAAGAAGTTTGCATTTGTTCAATAACTTATAGTTTTATCTTTTGAGTATTGTATGTGTGAGCAATGGTATCATGAGACAATTTCTTGGATTGCATGAATCTAGCGTACAAGTCGAAAGTTTCTCCTTTGAAAGGTTTCCCATTAATGGTTTAACTTTCTTGGGAGAAGGACTTGTTGTAGTCACATGGATGTAAGGTCTCTTAGGCCTTTGTGGAGTTGTAGAGACAACAATAACATTCACAGACTCTTCACCTTTGAAAGAGGATGTCACAGAGAATGACTTTCCCTCTACATCTCTTTTGGATAGAGGTGCTTCTAGGAAACCATCTAAGACTTCATCCAACATATCAAAGTCATCCTTAGAGAATTCCTTATAAAAGGCATCAAACTCTAAGAGGAAAAGATCTGACATTAGGTATTCACGTCAAGTTCACCAAAATGTAGGGGAGGAGATTTGTCCCCTTGAAAATTATGAATCTTAGAGGGCAAACCAATCCACCGCTACCTCTTCAAAAAGGCTCTACGATGAGCCAAGGGATAACAAAACTAAGCCAAAGACTATATGGAAGAAAATAATAGATTTATGATGCCAATGTAGTAAAATACACAAAACTAGTTTTACAAAACAAAAAAAATTAAAAGGGGAATATACCTCTGAAATGAGGTGCTCTCAGGTTTTGGACTTCAGCACAGGGCATAGATGCCAATGCGATGTGTTGTTGTTTGTATGACCCACAAACATAAAATCCCAGAAAGACTTTTATGCACACTTCCCGAGGTGCAAGACCTATTTTCACCTGTGCACATTGAGATGGGAAAAATGTTGGGGTTGTATAGGGACCTGCCTCAGTAAGACCCCCACTTAGGTGTTTCCACCACCATGGAAAGCCAGATAGATAGATTGGAAAAATAAATAAATTGGTAACTTGGTAAATTGGAAAGATGCAAATAGAAACTATACTCTTCCTAAAGGAAGCAAACCCCTATTGCATATAATGTAAAATTGGTAAATTGGAAAGATGAGTGCACCTAGATAATAGATACAATTAAAATATGAAAGATATATTGTATGCAATGATAGAAGATAAAGAGAAAGCAAAGCATGTAGACAAACCCCTCTTTGCTTGAGATACGAGCGTGATAAAGCCCTTGGTATGTGATTGTTTGTGAGATTTGCTATGCAATAGTTGCAGCTAGATATTGGTAGAAAACATGTCCAAGAGAGTAGAGAGAAATAGTGCAATATGAGAGACAAGAACCCAAGATGGGAACCCCTCCAAATGAGCTTGGAAGAGTTTTTAAACCTGAAGGAGCCACGGAGAGTTGTTACGGAAAAATGCAAGCGAAAGAACACAAGTCGGCCAGCATCTGAGTCTCTGCCAGATTCGAGATTCTATATGTTTATCAAGACATTAGCGCGGTGCAAGGATGTCCATGCATCACATTGTCATCTGACCAAAGATAAGCCCAAAGGGGGTTTTGAGGCATATACCATGATGTCAAAATAGAAAAATTTTGATCATGGAGTTTGTCATTAATGCACCAGATGCCATTCATAAGTGTCATAAATGCACTAGACGCAATTTAAGACACTACATATGAATGTCCATATTTAAGGTAATCCAAGAAATTGGTGTTTAGGTCATAACCTTTATTTTATAACCTTTTGAATATTAAAATTATTAATTATTTATAAAATCAAAACTTAATAAGTTTACCCTAACTTAATATTATTAGTGCCATATTAATATAAGGCTAAACCTTATAAACTATAATCTTATAGATTTTATTTAAAGCTATTTAGTTAAATGTAGTACCTAATGAACATTATTCTCTAAAAATTTCCCTTTAATGTTTATATAGGGTTCATGCTATCAATTTCTTTTAGATAGTCTTATATTAAATACTTTTACAAATGGAATAATGAATTTAGAGGAAGAGATATATAATAACCACATGTCTTATAAATAATGAATGTAAAATAATTGTAGGTATTATATACAATGCCAATAGATCTTACATGTCCCCTTGGGTCTTATCTAATTCATGTAGGTCTTGCATGTGCTCTTAGTTCTTATATACAAAATTTATTCGTAAGAGATATCATTGCCATGAATACTTTCCCTAGATAAAAAATTATTAAGGACAAACATTATAATAGATGCATTACATAGAGGTTTTGTTTATGTTTGTTGGGATTCAAGCCCAGGTCCCCATGATCACATACATCTACCACTTGGTCATCAATATTAGAGACTAATTTTTCTATTGAGAATTTTTTCTTGAATGAGTTGTACATGAACTTCAATATTATTTTTCTTTGATGTTAGTAAAGACTCTTTGAAAAGATTACATATGTGAATATCATATTGCCTAGTACTCATATTAATCTCATTCAATAAGCTCCTAAGCTACATTGATTAATTTTTTTTGTTTCTATTATAATTTTATTCTAAACCTCTAGATATATTTAAAAATTAGAGAGGATTTCCCTTTTAAGTGTTATTTGATCCTGTAGAGTCCTAAAATTGCGACACTTGCAATTTCGACTGCATTTGGGTCTTCACGATGGCGGCGCAACGTTGAACCTGAATGGAGACCCCGAAACCTGTTTATAACACAAAAAACTGCATTTTCTGCACCTTGGCCTGATCCTTCCTTGCACCCTACTGTCCCGGGAGGTGGGACCATGGTGCCCAACGCCCTGGTCCCTGGCCCTATTTTGGGCCCGGTCTCTTTTGGGCATCGGGTCTTTAAGTTTGCAATTCGGGAAATAATGTTTCCTGGTCGGCCTAAGGTCGGGAAAATCAGTCTATCAGCCCTAATTGACAAGTATATAAACTACATTTCCTCTTCCAAAAAGAGGGAGGAAGACATATGTGTGCAAAAGGTAGAAGCGATATTCAAACATTCAAACATTCAACCATTCAAGCATTCCTTCAAACAATTGAGCATTCTAAGTCTCCATTCAAGGCTAGGTGTTGCATTCAAGACAAGGATTCAACCATTGAAGAGGAGATCACATACAACATACAACATACTACATACATTACACCTTCGCATGTAAGAATACAAACATTCTTACAACAAGGTATCAGTACTTGTTTACATTACAAACATTTACATTTACAACATTCTCATTTCTTGGTTAATTCCAAAACTGGGGTTTGACCTAAAGGCAAACCCCTCATCCCTAACCCCCCAATCGTCCTCTCTTTTCTGTGTGTAGATTGTAGGTACGCGGCTGTAATTGAAGATCTGGAATCCTTGTGTAGAGACGAACAAATCCCCCTTCGTTCGTGGATTTTTCGGAGGACCGTGTGCACGCCGGGTGCCATCATCCCGTCAACTTTTAGTTAAATTTGCAGAACAACATTGTCTCGACATTTTACTGCTAATTCCAGGTCCGCAGCTTCATCCCATATCCCTATCTCTACTTATAAGCGAATCTTTCCTACTTTATATGCATTCCTAGTTCAATCTTTCTATCTACATTCTTTACAAAAGAGGGTATCCTTGATGTCACAACCCTTGAAACTCATTTAGAATCCAATCTTGCATTGTGTGGGATTGGATCTTGTGGGTTTCAACCCCTCTTTTGAATGTAAAGTCTCTCCTAAGTGAAAACCATCAACCCTAGTGACTCTCCCTTCTCTCTCCTTGGAGATTGGGGAGGGGAGAACAACTAGGGTTCGATTTTTACGCTTTACAGATCCATGTGATGGCACAAACATAATCAAGATAATAATTAAACCTTTTTTTTCTATTCTTTGTGTAGGAATAAAAAATATAAAAATTAAATGAACATATTTTTAATGTACCATATTTTCAATTATCCATAAAATTATCTGCATATGTTGCAATAAGCCTAGAAACTATAAGGTAGAAAAGGTTCTAAATAATTATTTATACAAACTAGAATGAGTATTTTCACATAATGATTTAGGATCTAACAAATTTCTATTTGAATGTGTACAACAATAGATTAACAATATGTCATACATATTAAGTTTTAAATAATATTGAATGTTTGTCTAGTTTGACAGATCATAAATGACTGACTATCCTAAAATATAGACATTCCCCTAAAAAATGATGAAGAATGTCCCAATAAACTCCTTTAATTTTCATTTTCATAGAAGATCATTTTAAGTAGTAAATATTCATTTTACTAGATATATGTAGTCAAAGAGTTGTAATAAATTCTCTTAGTAATTCAGGCTTGCCCCCTAAACAATTTCTTATGATGACAACCACATATTAGAAATAGGAGTATCATGCCTAAGAATTTTAGAGGATTTTATCAATACATGAAATTTATAAAATTACTAAATACATTCTAATACAACCATTTTTTATCAAATGTGAATTATATAATAATTCTATACCTTTTTCATGCTCTCAAAATGTTGCAACTTCTAGTTTTGACATTACCGAATGACATTACATTATCCATTTGTTTGGGACTCTCAAAATCACTGAAAAATTTTTTTAGTTTAATTACACTCTCAAAAAACTATTTAAGGTAAATGCAATTCAACTAAAATTTAATGCATTAAATCCATGAAGTTGTATAATTATTTTTCTTATGAACTAACATAAGATTTATAATTTGTCTCAATGAGATCATTATAGAATTGACATATCTATCAATATAAACTTGATAGAAGTGTAATTAATATGAATGGTACTGAATATTTTATCAAAAAATATTGTATCTTTTGAGAGAGGTCGACTTCAACAATATCAAAGATTTACCAATCATTCCACTATTTCTTATCAACTCATAATTGCACATCTAGTAGGATAACCACTCCACCTACAACCTAGACACAGATAAGATAATGATGTGACAAAATTTTGACATACAATACTAACCACTAATCTTTTTAAGTATTATCTCATTTGTCATTTTATAAATTGTCATATAAAATTCTCTAATGATTGAAATCTACAAATATCAAATGACATGAGTCTCTTAATAATTTCTTCCAAAATGAATTATTTGTATAAATAGATCATATTAACAAAGGTCATCAAGTATCCTATTAAATTATTTGTATAAAGAGATCACATTAACAAAGGTCATCAAGTATCCTATTAAAAAATTGTGTATTTGACATATAAAAGTATTAGATCCCCACATATTAAAAAGACAAAAAGTAAAAGATGCTCACTATAAAGTGATACATAATAATAAAGTGATAAATTGAATCACGAATAAAGAGGTGCTCAACCAAAAGGGTCAAAGATGCTCCCTAAATCCATAAGAATTTCTCCAAGTTTTATGTTAAAAAAATTAATATTTTTTTTATATCTACTTTCAAGGTAGAGAGACATTATACACATAAAAATCAACCTTATTTAGAGTATTCTTATAATTAATATTTTTTTTATATCTACTCTCAAGGTAGAGAGACATTATACACATAAAAATCAACCTTATTTAGAGTATTCATATAAGATTTAGAAGTAAATTCATTAATATAAAATAATAACATTTTTTAGTTGTTTAGTTTAATTTTAAAATGTATGTAAAAATAAATATTAAATATTAGAGATTTGTAGTTTAGTTGATTGAATAAAAGGGATGATGGTGATGGCTTTTCATGTGACTTTGACAAAACAGGTTTCTTTTAGCGCTTTAGTCTCAGCCAAAGAAATATTAGCATAGACTTGTGTTCCTCTATCAAACAGTAAACAAACTCATAGATAATATAAAATTCTAGAAAGAACATAAAATAAATGAAAAATAAGATTTTTTTTTGCCATAATATTTACCTAAATAAATAGATATTTATTATAACATTAGATAGATTAAAATATATATAGTTAAACTATTTTATAAAATTTTAAAATATTATTAAAAAAACATGGCGAGTTCAAGTTTAATGCTAGTTTCTTCTTTGTTTTGTCTGCCATTCGTCGGTTTTGTTCTGTTAAGTTTCTTCCTAGTCCTTTCAAGGATTATTGGTTTTTTGAATTTCATTTTGAACCTTTTCTATTCTCCTCTGCAAGTTTTTTTCAAATTTCTTGTCCTTCGGTTCCGTTTCCAAAATTGTTGTTACCTTCAAATGATTGCACAAATCATTGCTCTATTAATTCTTCTCCTCGTTCTTCTTTTGTGGGTCTGGCGGATGATACCAAAATTGTTCATAGTTTTATTTTTGATAGTGATTCTTTTTTGCCCATTCCAAGGTCTCCTTCTTCTCTTTCCATTTCTGAAGAGAAGATTCAGCTTATTGCTTCAGATATTTTGTTTTCAATTTCTTCTTATCTATTTGATGAGATTGTTGCAAAGGAATTTCCTGAATTTTCTCTTTCTTCTACTTCTGCCTCTTTGGGGTTTTTCCACGATGGTTGTCATGTTTCCTCTTCTAAGCCAAATTCAGTTGAAGGTGTGGATGCGAATCTAATTGATAGTCCTTCTTCAACTGTTTCTAATGTGTATGGATTTGATTTCTCTCAAAAGCTAGCCTTGGAGAAATCTCCTTCTATTTCCCCCCTATTGTTAAAACTCCTAAGAAGAGGGGTTGAAAACCAAAATTGGCTAAAATCAAGGAGGAGATTGTGGCTGGTATTCAATCCACTATTGTAGAGAAATTTTATTCCCATGTCAAAACAAGGAGGGCATGTTGCTCTCCTTGTGATAAATGAGGATTTTATCTTGGAATGTCAGGGGCTTAAATGCCCGTGACAAAAGGGGAAGGATCAAGAAATTTCTTGATTCTTCAAAAGTGGACATCATCTTATTGCAAGAGTCTAAACTTTCTCAGGATTCTTTTGATAACATAATTTCCTAATGGTCCCTTTGGAAAGCTGTCCATGTTCCTTCTTTGGGTGCTTCTGGTGGTCTTATAACTTTATGGAATCCTAAATCAGTCAAAGTTGAGATGTTATCTTTTACTTGTCATTGGCAGTTGTTAAAGGTTGACTGATTTGAAGTCTTGTTTGTTCTGTTTAATATTTATGGTCCAACTTCTCCTTCAGATAAAACTGACTTATGGGATTCCTTATCTGAATTGTTTTTACGATATGATGATTTTTTTATTGTTCTTGGGGGTGATTTTAATGCTCTCCTTTCCTTGAATGAAAAAAGAGGGGGTAATCCTACTGCTCAAAAGGTTATTAATGACTTTTCTTCCTTCGTACAAAATAGTGCGTTATTCGATATTTTCCCTTCTAATGGTTCTTTCACTTGGACTAATAGGCGATCTAAATGCCAAATTGCCTCTTGCCTTGACAGATTTCTTATTTCCCTAAACCTACGTTTGAGCAACTTTTCCTTTTCTTCTAAGATTCTTACCTCCTCAGATTCTGACCATTTCCCAATTTTGCTCAATTTTGATAAATTGGATCATGTTCCCTCTATTAGACCTTCTTTTAAGTTTGAGAAAATGTGGTTCACTCATCCTCATTTTCTTTCTTTATTAAAGCAATGGTGGATAAGTGCTCTGTTTTGTAAAGGTACGAAGATGTTCTAGTTTTATTCCAATCTGAAATTCGTGAAATCTAAAATTATGGCTTGGAATAAATTGGTCTTTAAGAATATTTTTCATGAAAAAGAGGCAGTTGCCAATGATTTGAAGGTTATTAATGAGGAGATTATTAGACATGGCACTAATTCCTCCACTAATGATGCTCAAAAGAAATTGCAAGCTTACTAGGAGATCCTTTGCTCCCGGGTTGAAATCTATTGGCAGCAAAAGTCTCGTGAGGTTTGGCTTAAAGAAGGTGATGGGAATACTGCCTTCTTTCAAGCAGAGGCCAAACTAAAAAGAGCTTATTCTACAATTTTTAGTATTAAGGATTCTAAGTCTGGTTATGTCCTTAATTTAGATCAACAGATTAGAGAGGAGGGGGTGTCTTTTTTTGAGGAATTGTTATCTCCTTCTTTTTCTTCTTCCTCCATGGATCATCATGTGGATTTGCTTTTAGATTCTATCCCCTCCCTTGTTTCCCATGAGGATAATGACTTTCTTATGAGGCCTTTTTCTTTAGATGAGCTTCATTCTGTTATTTTTTCCAAGTCTTGATGGGTTTACTATATTGTTCTTTCAAAAATTTTGGGATTTTATTGGTTTTGACTTATTAATGGCTTTGGAAGAGTCTAGGAGGGGTGGGTATATCCTTAAAAAATTTAACATCACTTGTATTGCCCTTATCCTGAAATCTAAGAATCCCCAAACTTTTGCTGAATTTAGACCCATTTCTTTGTGCAACTCTATTTACAAAATCTTCACCAAAGCTATTTATTTAAGACTTAAGATTCTCCTTCCTCATATCGTCTCTCCTCAATAAGGAGGTTTTGTTCTGGGTCAGGAAACTCATGAGGGAGCAATTGTTGCTCATGCAACTTTACATTCCATAAATTCATCCAATATCCCAGCTTTTGTGGTCAAACTTGATATGATGAAGGCTTATGATAAAGTTTGTTGGGCTTTTTTGCTCAAAGTTTTGAGAAAATTTGGTTTCTCTAAAAGCTAGTGTAAATGGATCAAAAGTTGTATTTCTACTGCTTCATTTTCTGTCATCATTAATGGAGCTCCCTCTGGATACGTTTCTTCAACCCAGGGTGTTAGACAAGGAGATCCTTTATCTCCTTTCTTATTTATCATTATGGTAGAAGCTTTTAGTCAATTGGTTATTAAGAAAAGGGATCTGGGCTTTTGGCAAGGGGTGTTAATTCCTAACTCTGATATGTCAATCACTCATAACCTTTTTGCCGATGATACACTTTTATTTGGATCTTCTTCTTTTCAAGAGGCTACTCATATTAAATTTATTCTGGATACTTATACTACTAGATCTGGCCAACAGATTAGCCTCCATAAATCTAAGATCTTTATTTTTAATACTCCTTAGTTGGTGGCTGATAGACTTGTGAATATCTTAGGTTTCTCGGTAGACTCTCTTCCTTCTACCTATTTGGGGATTCCTTTCTTTATGGGATCTGCTAAGTCTTCTATTTGGAATTCGGTTATTGAGAGACTTAAATCTCATATTTCTGCTTGGAAGGCTAGGTGGTTGTCTCTTTCAGGTAGTATACTTCTCATTAAAATGGTCATATCTACCATTCCCAATTACTATATATCAGTTCTTCAAGCTCCTAGATTAGTCATCTCCCAAATTGAAAAGATTATTTGATATTTTCTTTGGAAAAACAACATGACAGAAGATAAAAAGATTCCACTGATTTCTTTGACCAAGATGTCTCCTTCCAAGCAAGTTGGTGGTGCTGGGATTCAGGACTTATCTAAAAGAAATAGGGCTTTTGGGGGAAAACTAGTTTGGTCTATGTATACTAAGCCCCAATCTTTGTGGTGCCAAATTATGCAGGCTAAGTATTTGGATTCCCAGAATCCTACTAGGATCTTCACAATTTCTAATCCTCCACAGGGGTCTGCTATTTGGAACTTTATGATCTCATGTAGGGAAGTGGTCTCTAATTTTCTCTCCTGGTAGGTCCATTCGGGGGAGGATATTATTTTTTTGAAAGACTCCTGGAATGGCTTTCCCCCTCTTTCGCAACACAATTCTCTTGCTTATGTTTCAGTTGTTCTTTCTCAGTCATGGGGAGTTAGATTAGTTGTGATTATGTAGATAGTGTTGATCTATTTTCTCACAAGGTCTCATGGAAGGATCCCTCCACTCTGCCATTGTCATTGTAGGAAATTCAAAATTTTAAACATGTTTTGCAAGACCGAGTGGCTTTCCTTTCTAATACCAAAGATCAACTTATTTGGTGCCCTTCTAAATCGAGAAACTACTCTGTTAAAGAAGGATATTTTGTTGTTCAACAAATGGCCAATCAAAATGCTCCTCATTGTGCCTTTTCGTTTTGTTGGAATAATTCGGTATAACCTAAAGCTCATGTTTTTTCCTAGCTCGTACTGCAAAATAGAATTTTGACTAGTGATCATTTAGTCAAATTTAATATTGCAGCCTCCTTTTCTTGTGTCTTATGTGGTAAAGCTCTTGAAGATGTCAATCATCTTTTTCTTCATTGTGAGTTTGTGAGTAGTTGTTGGCATTTTGTCCTCCAAAAGTTATCCCTTTCATTCCCTTTACCTTTATCTTTATGGGACATGTTTCAGTCTTGGCCAGTTTTGTATTCATCTTCTCTATTTGCTTGTTTGTGGTTTATAATTCCCTCTTCAGTCATATGGGACATTTGGTGAGAAAGAAACAAGCGCATTTTTAGATGTGACTCATCAGATTTATCAGTTGTTCTTGGGATTTTGGAAAGAAGTATTATTGACCAAGTTAATGCTCATGTCCAGAAATATTTTAACATGAATTCAGAGTTCTCTTCTTGGGACAATTTTATGATCTCTTCTTGGAAAAGTATCATTATTCCTGTATCACCCACCTTTCCAAGGATTCGGAAAACACTTGTAGACAGAAATTCCATAAAATGGCATCCTCCTAATGCCACTTTTTGTAAATTGAATTTTGATGGATCCTCCCATGGAAATCCTGGTGATTCAGGAATAGGGATAGTTTTTCGTGATTATGTGGGTTCTTTATTAGCATTAAAAGCTATGCCAATTTCTCCTGGCACAAATAATATGGCCGAGGCTTGTGCTCTTTTAGAAGGTCTTGTTATGGCTAAGGATTTCAATTTCAAATACCTTCATATTGAAGGTGATTCAGCTATTGTCATTAATGCTTGCAAGGCAAGAAAAGCTGATAATTGGAATTTCTGGTATATTCTTGAACAAATATGGACTCTTCTTGATACGTTTGAGCACCTCTTCATCTCACATGTTTATCATGAAATTAGTACCCTTACTCGTTTGAACTGATATTTTCTTCTTATTATTCTCAGTGGATACATTATCATTGGTTATTTAGAATTGTATAACATTGTTCCATGTTTATCTGATTATGAGACATATGATTTATTTGCAGTATTTATGTACTTACGTTTTATGGCATTATATGGTTCATTGCTATGTACTGACGCTTTACTTCATCTATGCACTATGTGTTGTGTATCTGCGAGTGTATGGGATGCATGGGGACGATTTTCCTTCACTCATCTCGGTGAGACAGGGAACGTCGCGAATCTCCTTCATCAGTGTGTATGTTGAAATTTCTATATATGTATATATGCATGTGTGGTCGTTGATGCAGGATGTTGCAGGTACAAGTACCGGGTAGGTATGGGGTATTGTCTCCACCTGGCTACACAGGTCTGAGCGTGCCTTATATTTTCCGATGGAAGTGAAGGAGATAGTTGTTGACCCTATTTTTAGTCAGTTACACTTAGGTGAGTGCCTTCAGTTAGTTGTTCTGTCAATTGGTTTGGTCTTCATATTTTATTGTTTGATCTTTATAAAAGTCGCATGATGCTTGCTCAGTTTGAATGTCTAGTGTTCCCAATTTTTGTATGTCAGTGGTAAATGTTACGTTTATTACGTCCAAAAGAGTAGTTTTGATAATTGGAGGAAAAAGAATCAAGTGATCTAGTGACTTAATATTGTTTATAAAGGATGAGTTAATATCTTGGTATAAGTTGATATGAATTTTATCAGCTTGTTAGCTCGATAGTTGCAATTCGATCATTTGAATATATGTTAGGACATTATATACTCGGAAGGCAATAGTCACTTATAAGTAGTTATTGGAGTTAAGATAAGGTGATCGTATTATCTATAGTTGATATCGCCCATCGGGTTATTATGTTTTTGGTTTATGCATGTATAAGTTAGAATTATAGATATGTTATATTTAATGAGCTTTTCGAATGAGTTATATATACATATATATAATTCAATTGTTCGAATATAAA
Source organism: Cryptomeria japonica (assembly GCF_030272615.1). Taxonomy (NCBI): domain Eukaryota; kingdom Viridiplantae; phylum Streptophyta; class Pinopsida; order Cupressales; family Cupressaceae; genus Cryptomeria; species Cryptomeria japonica. The sequence continues at coordinate 614,232,908 of NC_081413.1, forward strand.
TTTACAAGCATTTGAAAACAAAGTATATATTTATACATTTAAACATAAAATTTCTAGGAAGATTAATGTTTAAAATATTAAATGAAGGTTATTAACTAATTATTAAAACATAATAATGAAATTATATTAAAGAAAGCAAATAAAACAATTTCGACCTTATAAAAGGTGGCGGGACTTAAAGGTCATAGTTTGGTAAATGGTGGTCGATGGTAATATCGACCACCCCCCTTAATATAGGGAGGGGTCAGTATTACCACCGACTACCCTCCTCCTTCATAGACCACGTCTCCCTCTTCCACCATAAACTCTGCAGCCAGCGAGCGAGGTGAGGGTTACTACGTGTACACTACAGTCAGTGAGTAATGGATGACACCTCTCGCAGTCCAAAGCAATAAACAAAACACCTCTCCACGTCCAGTTTCTCCATGAGCTCCAGTTCAATGGCATCTAACAGCAGATTGACTGATTAAGGAGGGGATTAGACTGGCACGTAAGGTGGAGACTGAAACATAAATATTAGTAGACTCAAGACCTGGCAGATTGAACGCACAAGTCGTTGTTTGCAAACGCATCAGTGATTGAAGTAATGAATCGATCTCTCCACCCAGCCGATAGTTGTCATAGCCACAATCAAGGAGCACAGAGAGTTGTAGTTAACCGAAGATGGACTCCTCACGTGGAGGAAGAAGAAGAATTAGAGGTAAAAGAGTTTTAGTTGATTACTATTACTAAGCCCCAGATTTAGGAGAGCGATGGATGATTTTTTAGTATAAATAGGGGTGTGAGTAGAGAGGAAAGGGAGAGAAGTCTTTTGTGACATCCAAGGAAGGATGAAGGATTGTAGAGAGAAAAATAGAGTTAGAGAGGATAGTGTTTTTTTTAATAGTATCAAGAGAGAGTTGTGTAGAAAGGATAGTGTTTTTATAGTATCAAGTGTGAGATGTTTAGAAAGGATAGTGGTTGATAGTATCAAGAAAGTTGTTTGCCTGTTTTCCTTGATAGAGCTAGAAGTATTGGTGAAAAGGATCTTAAGCAAGGCGCATCTATCGGCGAGAGGGCGTTAAGGTCTTGCATATTGATCAACACTTAAAATAGGTCAAGAATTTCTTAGTTTACGATCGTTAATATTTACAATCTCTGTTATATATCATGTTATTGTCTTACTTATGAAATAGTTATGGTTATGTTTGATTTATCGTTAGGGATTGTTAAATAAAAACATATAATAGAAATTGCGATTACGTTATGACTATAGAAGTGGAATAGTGTTTGAGTTCAAATTTCACACTTATTATATAGAAGAAATGTATGGTTGCTTTCAAAACCTAGTTATTAAGATTTATCAGACGTAGCTCTAGGAGAGGCTGGGAAGTAATAGTTTACTATTGATACGTTACAGAGATGGTACGAGTTAAACAGATAGCACGCAAATCCGTAGCAGGTTATGCTCACTACTTGAAAGTGAAGAAGGATTCTTTGACACCTGTCAAGCCCGTTGTGGATGACAACCCTGCTGAAGAGAACCCACCTCCAGAAGAGAGCAAAGAAATAGAAAAAGGTCCTATTCAGAGTTCAACTAAAGAAGCTACCATTGAGAAAGGAAAAGAACCCAAGCCAGAGTGCTCGCCTAAAAAGCCAATAGTTATAAGTTCTGACTCGTTGGAGGGGTATACCCCCTTAAGTGATAATGAGTCTGTGGGGTACTTTCCCCGAAGTGAAAGCAAATCTGAAGGATATACTCCTTTAGATCATGTAGAGTCTGATGAGTGCACTTCTCCGTATTTTCTAGAAGAATGATGTAACACTCTAGTGTAAAAATAATAATAAATAAATAAAAATAAAGACATTATTCTATGAAGAAATGTATTATGTCTTGTTGTAAGAATTCCTTGATGAAATAAATATATCTATTTTAATCTTCGTCTATTGTATAAATGGAAATTATTAAGGTGGCGTACCTATAGTAGTTAACAAGAGTAATTGAAACTCTTAGACTTGTCAATAAGTGTAAAATTTTGTGTTATACCGACCATATTGTTCTTCAACGTATATTCGTATTTCAAGTAAATTTTGTGATAGGTGTTGGTACATAAGATTACCTTGTTTTATATTGTGGTCGCAACTAAGTACATTAAGTCATGTTGTCAGTATGTCTTGTGTGCTGTGTCTTGGCCAGTTATTTAGATGTTTAAACTTAAGGAAATGAGCCACTGTGAGTTGTTCGTAATGGTCAACCTTAGGTTAGATAATTATGTATCTTTCATTCGAGGTAGGTCAAGATTGGGAATGGCTGTCTATGTTGCCATAGAGTTCTGTAGATAGAACTAACCCGTAGTGTCCTAAGAGAGAGAGTGGCTTCTGAGCGGGGGCCGTGCCCAAAGTGGTGATAGGATAACCCGTTGGAAGTTGGTTAAGAAAGTGAAAATCTAATAAATGACTAGGGAAGGGTAGAATAAAAGTAAAATAAAACAATGTGCCTCATACATAGGTGAGTGCTAGTACAGGACTCATAATGTAGCGAGAAGGCCTGGAATGGCAAACTTACCACCTTGTCTTCGTGAGAGGATTGGTAAAGTCCACATGAGTCTTAGTTGGAATTGGAGGTTCGGGAGAGGTTACTAGGATAACCCAGGATGGGAGCCGAGACCTATGGAGGCTGTACCATGGTATCCACCGTAAGACATGCGATGACACTTTCTCCTTAGAGTCACTAGTGTTTTGTGAGTTAGGTCACATAATTGTAAGTGGAGTCTTGTAGTCCTTTCATTCTTGTTTCATTTTTCTTGCTTGAGGGTTATCTACTATCTCTAGCACGGTGGGGTGGTTCCCTTTCAGAATCTCATGGTCGGGTAGTAGTGTCACTTCCCATCGGATGTTCTGGTACGTATCTTCAAGTGAAGGAGGACTTCACTGATGTTCTTGGATCATGATTCATGTACTGACTCTTGTTCCTATCCTTTACTCAATTGAAAACTAGAGGTTTTAAAAAGAAACTATATGTAACTTTCATTTTGTAACATTTTAGCTCATGATGTAATTTCTTTTGTAAATCATGTATTTTTGAATATTGAAAGCAAAAAAATATTGTAATATATGCTATTTCAATTACTGATTTCTGATGTATATAATATATGATTGCTTGAAGTAATTTAGATTCTTCCATTGCGGAAATTTTATCTTAAATATTTAATTTATGAAGTAATATTCTTTGGTAACCCTTAGGAAATTCAAGTGTTAGACTTCCGCTATGTTATTAGATGTGCTAAGGTTTAATTCATGCACTTGATTTTAAAAAAAAAAAAAATTCACCCTTAGTTGCATAGATCGTGATGTTTTCCTTTAGGGTTCCTGATGGGGCATTACATTTGGTATCAGAGCATAAGTTTCAACACTGGGTACTCTGGGTTTGTAGTGTGCCTATTCAACTTGATTTTTTTTATTTAGGTCTTAACATTTGTGTTTTTTTTCCTTGTTTATCCTTGTCATAAATCTGAATCTTTTCTCTTTTGTAGTACTCGGTCATGGCTAGGAGAGCTAGGGAGGTGGCCGTATGGGTGGTCGCAATAGAGGCAGAGGTAGAGGAAGAGGTGGAGGACGAGGTCGTGGTTCTGATCATCATAGTCCTTCACCACCACCTACTCATGTTAGTGTTGAGCCAGAATAGTTTGTTCATTAGGACTTACCTCGTGCAGAAGAATAGGTTCCTGAAAGGGAAGAGCTAAGACAAATGTTTCAGGAGGTTCTTGCTAGGTTAGGCCCTAGGCCTGAGGTTATTCAGCCAATGCCAGAAGAGAGAGAGAGGGAAAGATCACCTAGAAGGAGAGAGATTGCAATTAATGAAGATCCAGTTTCTTTGGGTCACATAAAGGACTTGATGAGGTCCAACCCTCCTTTCTTTAATGGTATGGGTATTGGTCTAGAGGCAGAGACTTGGCTTATCAGTCTGGATAGGTATTTTTCTATGTTCCCATATAGTAGCAACACCAAGGCAAGATGTGCTATTATGCGTCTCGAAAACTTTGCGTCAATCTAGTGGAGACTGGAGGAGGAAATGATCGGTGTGTGCATTAACACTGTGACATGGGAGCTATTTCTGGAGAGATTCAGGGCACGGTTTCTCTCGCCCCAGTGGAAACAGACTCGGGCAGATGAGTTCCATGCACTGCGACAGTATGGTATGACAGTAGACCAGTATGAGCACAGATTCTATGAGCTCAAGCAGTATGCTGGAATTGGTAATAATGAGGCTATGCTTGTACAACATTTCTTGAGGGGCTTGAATGATCGCATTAGTGGAGGTGTTAGGGTGTTTGAGCCAACTTTAGTGGAGACAGCTGTGGCAAAGGCCAGATTGGTAGAGCTAAACCTTAGCCGTGCTCTTGGTGGGCAAACAGGTGTGTAGATAGGGAGTGCTCCTTCCAGTGGAAATAGAGCTCATGGTAATTAGTTTCAGTCAGCTATACCATTTAGAACTCCTCAGGCACCTGCTAAGGGGGAACCATAGCAGCAACAACCATCAAAACCAAAACAGTTCTAGAGCCAGAAGGGTGGAAATGCTCAATTTAAGAAAAATAGAAATTGGCAAAGAAGCAGACAGGGCCCTACAGGGGAAACCTCACAAAGTGCATCTCATGCTCCTAGCCAAGGAAATTATCAGCAATCCAGTGGTCCGACAAGTAATAGAGGAGCTTGCTTCTCTTGTGGGTAGTATGGTTACAGAGCTACGCAGTGTCCTCAGCGTTTCCACAACATAGGTAGTCAATGGCTGGCAGCGTCAGAGCCTACAGTGGGAGATGCGGGCAGATCTCACAGAGTGTTCGCAGTGGTGGATAACCGCCAAGCTGATCATCAAGGTACAGTTATAGAAGTAGTAGGTATGTTGCGTGGAATCCCTATCTCTATACTCTTTGATTTTGAAGCTTTGGATTCTTTCATTTCTTCATCTATTGTGGAGCGGTGTGGACTCACGTCTGCTAAGGAGATGAATAGGTGGCAAGTAGAGTTGGCTACAGGTGTCCGTGTTTCTACAGATGCCTTTATCCCCAGTTGTGAGTTGAATCTAGGAACCATAGTTACTTCAGTTGACCTTCGAGTCATTCCTTTGGGTTCTTATGGAGTTGTGTTGGGAATGGATTGGCTGTCTTCTCATAATGCTCATGTAGATTGTCGCAAGAAGACAGTGGAGTGTTTAGATGACCTTGGCAAGGAAGTGAAAATTGTTGGAGTTCAGAGACTAATATCCTTACGTATGATCTCTGCTATGCAACTTAAGCAGTGCATGCGTAGAGGGTGTCAGCTTTTTGCAGTTACTCTTGAGGACATGGATGAGTTAAAGAGTCGAGAAATCACTCTTGATAGTCACCCTATTCTTCAAGAGTATGCTGATGTATTCCCATTAGATATTCCTGGTATGCCTCCAAAGAGAGACATAGACTTTCACATTGATTTGGTTCTTGGTGCAGAACCTATTTTGAGAGCTCCATATCGGATGACCACTCAGGAGCTGAATGAATTGAAGTTACAACTAGAAGAATTGTTAGCCAAGGGATTTATTCATCCTAGTGTTTCTCCTTGGGGTACGCTTGTTATCTTTGTTAAGAAGAAGGATGGTTCTCTTCGGTTATGCATTGATACCGACAGCTGAATAAGGTAACCATCCGGAATCGATATCCTTTGCCTCGTATTGATGATCTTTTTGATCAGGTAAAGGGAGCCAAGATATTCTCTAAGATTGACCTAAAATCTGGATATCACCAATTGTGTATCCAGGATGCAGATATTCATAAGACAGCATTTCGCACTCGTTATGGTCACTATGAGTTCACAGTAGTACCATTTGGGTTGACGAATGCACCTTCAGTTTTCATGAGCCTCATGAATGGGGTTTTTTGCACCTACCTTGATCATTTTGTCCTTGTGTTCTTAGATGACATATTAATTTATTCTAGAACTATGGAAGAACATGAAGGTCACTTACGACAGGTAATGCAGTGCTTGAGGGAAAACCAACTTTATGCTAATTTGGCAAAGTGTGATTTTTTTCAATCAGAGGTAAACTATCTTGGTCATATAGTTTCAGGGGAAGGTGTATCCATGGATCCTTCAAAGATCCAAGCCATTGTTGATTGGCCAGTGCCAACCAGCATTTTTGAAGTTCGGAGTTTTATGGGATTGGCCGGATACTACCGTCGATTTGTTCAAGGCTTTTCCCAGATAGGTCACCCGATCACTTCTCTACAGCAGAAAGGGAAGAAGTTTGTTTGGTCAGAACAATGTGAGTCAGCTTTTCGTACCTTGAAGGAACTCCTTGTTAGTGCTCTGATTTTGGCAGTTCCTGATCCATCTAGAGATTTTATAGTATGCACAGATGCCTCTTTGGAAGGTATAGGTGCAGTGCTTATGCAAGATGGACGAGTGGTTGCTTACGAGTCTCACAAACTCAAGAACCATGAGTTGAACTATCCAGTTCATGATTTGGAGTTGGCAGCTGTAGTTCATGCTTTGGTTAGATGGCGTCATTTTCTATTAGGGCGTCATTTTGAACGGCATAGTGATCATCATAGTCTACAGTATATTTTCACACAACCAAATTTGAATGCTCGACAATGGAGATGGATGGAATTTCTCTGCGAGTATGATTTTGATGTTCGATATATTCAGGGGAAAGAGAATGTGGTGGCAGATGCTTTGAGTCGTAGGCGGCATGAAGTTTGGGTATTGTCCCTTGGACTTGACTTGAGAGAGAGGATTCTCAAAGTTCTCCCTCAAGATACGTGGTATCAAGATGTTAGAACCATGATACAGTCCGGAAGGCCTTTAGAGGGAAGATATTCTAGATATAATCTTGAGGCAAATGGACTTCTTCGTCACCATGGGCAGATCTATGTACCTTCTTTAGAGGGTCTTCGCATCTTGATTATGACTGAGGCCCATTGTGCACCTTATTTATCACATCCATGTGTCAAGAAGATGCACGCAGATCTTAGACAAATTTATCATTGGGAAGGTATGAAACGTGACATTGCTAATTTCGTGTCAAAGTGTTTAGAATGTCAGCAGGTGAAGGCAGAGCATCAGCACCCGGCAGGGCTTCTTCAACCTAATTTGATACCAGATTGGAAATGGGATATCATTTCCATGGATTTCATCATTGGGTTGCCTGTCTCTTCACGTCGGCATGATGCCATCATGGTCATAGTTGATAGGTTGACTAAGATTGCTCATTTCATTCCTATTCGAGCTTCCTATATAGTAGCAGTGGTGGCACAAGTCTTCTTGGAGGAAGTAGTGAAACTGCATGGTATTCCGAGGCAGATCATCTCTGATAGAGATCCTGTCTTTACTTCAGCTTTGTGGACCTCACTTTAGCATGCTTTGGGAACTCAGTTGAACTTTAGTTCAGCCTATCACCCAGAGACGGACGGTCAGACAGAGAGAGTGAATCAGGTTTTGGAGGACATGCTTCGCATGTATGTTATGGACCAACAGTCGCCTTGGGAGGATTATATCTACCTTGTAGAGTTTGCATATAACAATGGATATCATAGCTCCATAGGAATGTCCCCCTTTCAGGCATTATATGGTCGTCCTTGCCATACTCCTTTGAGTTGGGATCGGTTAGAGGATAGGGTGCTTATAGGTCCGGATATTCTTCGAGAGCTGGAGCAACAGGTGGGGCGAATTCGAGAGCATTTGGTAGCTGCACAGGATAGGCAGAAGAAGTATGCAGATGCTCATAGGATAGATCATCAATTTTCTATTGGTGACCATGTGTTTCTGAGAGTGCATCCACGGAAGAGTCCGATCCGTTATGGGAAGGGTTCTAAGTTGGCGCCTCGGTTTGTTGGCCCTTTTGAGATTCTTGAGAGGATAGGTCCTATTGCTTACCACCTTGCCTTGCCACCGAGTCTATCCCGCATCCACGATGTTTTTCATGTTTTAGTTCTTCGACCTTATCACCCTGATGTGACACATGTTCTTGATTGGAACTCTTTACAGGTCGAGGATGGGCAGCTTTCCATGGAACCCGTGCGCATTCTTCAGTGTCGGGATTTGATCCTCAAGGGTCGCACCATCGACCAGGTAAGGTATGGGACCCAAATGATGAGACCTCAGCAACTTGGGAAGATGCAGTGAAGATGAGAGAGTTATATTCATATTTGTTTTAGGCTTCCAGGAGTAAGCCTAGTCTTGGGGGGGAGAATGTAGTAACCTTACTCATTTGAACTGATATTTTGTTCTTATTATTCTCAGTGGATACATTATCATTGGTTATTTAGAATTGTATAACATTGTTCCATGTTTATCTGATTATGAGACATATGATTTATTTGCAGTATTTATGTACTTACGTTTTATGGTATTATATGGTTCATTGCTATGTACTGACGCTTTACTTCATCTATGCACTATGTGTTGTGTATCTGTGAGTGTATGGGATGCATGGGGATGATTTTGCTTCACTCATCTCGGTGAGACAGGGAATGTCGTGAATCTCCTTCATCGGTGTGTATGTTGAAAATTCTATATATGTATATATGCATGTGTGGTCGGTGATGCAGGATGTTGTAGGTACAAGTACCGGGTAGGTACGGGGTATTGTCTCCACCTGGCTACACAAGTCTGAGCATGCCTTATATTTTCCGATGGAAGTGAAGGAGATAGTAGTTGACCCTATTTTTAGTCAGTTACACTCGGGTGAGTGCCTTCAGTTAGTCGTTCTGTCAATTGGTTTGGTCTTCATATTTTATTGTTTGATCTTTATAAAAGTCGCATGATGCTTGCTCAGTTTGCGTGTCCAGTGTTCCCAATTTTTGTATGTTAGTGGTAAATGTTACATTTATTACATCCAAAAGAGTAGTTTTGATAATTGGAGGAAAAAGAATCAAGTGATCTAGTGACTTAATATTGTTTATAAAGGACAAGTTAATATCTTGGTATAAGTTGATATGAATTTTATCAGCTTGTTAGCTCGATAGTTGCAATTCGATCATTTGAATATATGTTAGGACATTATATACTCAGAAGGCAATAGTCACTTATAAGTAGTTATTGGAGTTAAGATAAGGTGATCATATTATCCGTAGTTGATATCGCCCATCGGGTTATTATGTTTTTGGTTTATGCATGTATAAGTTAGAATTACAGATATGTTATATTTAATGAGCTTTTCGAATGAGTTATATATATATAATTATATATATATTTTTCAATTGTTCGAATATAAATTTACACGCATTTGAAAACAAAGTATATATTTATACATTTAAACGTAAAATTTTTAGGAAGATTAATGTTTAAAATATTAAATGAAGGTTATTAACTAATTATTAAAACATAATAACGAAATTATATTAAAGAAAGCAAATAAAATAGTTTCGACCTTATAAAAGGTGGCAGGAGTTAAAGGTCGTAGTTTGGTAAATGGTGGTCGATGGTAATATCGACCACCCCCCTTAATATAGGGAGGGGTCGGTATTACCACCGACTACCCTCCTCCTTCACAGACCACGTCTCCCTCTTCCACCATAAACTCTGCAGCCAGCGAGCGAGGTAAGGGTTCCTGCATGTACACTTCAGTCAGCGAGTAATGGATGACACCTCTCGCAGTCCAAAGCAATAAACAAAACACCTCTCCACGTCCAGTTTCTCCACGAGCTCCAGTTCATTGGCATCTAACAGAAGATTGACCGATTAAGGAGGGGATTAGACTGGCATGTAAGGTGGAGACTGAAACATAAATATTAGCAGACTCAAGACCTGGCAGATTGAAGGCACAAGTCGTTGTTTGCAAATGCATCAGTGATTGAAGTAATGAATCGATCTCTCCACCCAGCCAATAGTTGTCATAGCCACAATCAAGGAGCGCAGAGAGCTTTAGTTAACCGGAGATGGACTCCTCACGTGGAGGAAGAAGAAGAATTAGAGGTAAAAGAGTTTTAGTTGATTACTATTACTAAGCCCCAGATTTAGGAGAGCGATGGATGATTTTTTAGTATAAATAGGGGTGTGAGTAGAGAGGAAAGGGAAAGAAGTCTTTTGTGACATCCAAGGAAGGACGAAGGATTGTAGAGAGAAGAATAGAGTTAGAGAGGATGTGTTTTTTTTTAATAGTATCAAGAGAGAGTTGTGTAGAAAGGATAGTGTTTTTATAGTATCAAGTGTGAGATGTTTAGAAAGGATAGTGGTTGATAGTATCAAGAAAGTTGTTTGCCTGTTTTCCTTGATAGAGCTGGAAGTATTGGTGAAAAGGATCGCAAGCAAGGTGCATCTATCGGTGAGAGGGCGTTAAGGTCTTGCATATTGATCAACACTTCAAATAGGTCAGGAATTTCTTAGTTTACGATCGTTAATATTTACAATCTCTATTGTATATCATGTTATTGTCTTACTTATGAAATAGTTATGGTTATGTTTGATTTATCGTTAGGGATTGTTAAATAAAAACATATAATAGAAATTGCGATTACGTTATGACTATAGAACTGGATTAGTGTTTGAGTTCAAATTTCACACTTATTACATAGAAGAAATGTATGGTTGCGTTCAAAACCTAGTTATTAAGATTTATCAGATGTAGCTCTAGGAGAGGTTGGGAAGTAATAGTTTACTATTGATATGTTACAGAGATGGTATGAGTTAAACAGACAGCACGCAAATCCGTAGCAGGTTATGCTCACTACTTGAAAGTGAAGAAGGATTCTTTGACACCTGTCAAGCCCATTGTGGATGACAACCCTGCTGAAGAGAACCCACCTCCAGAAGAGAGCAATGAAATAGAAAAAGGTCCTATTCAGAGTTCAAATAAAGAAGTTACCATTGAGAAAGGAAAAGAACCCAAGCCAGAGTGCTCACCTGAAAAGCCAATAGTTATAAGTTCTGACTCGTCAGAGGGGTATACCCCCTTAAGTGATAATGAGTCTGTGGGGTACTTTCCCCGGAGTGAAAGCAAATCTGAAGGATCTACTCCTTTAGATCATGTAGAGTCTGATGAGTGCACTTCTCCGTATTTTCCGGAAGAATGATGTAACACTCTAGTGTAAAAAAAATAATAAATAAATAAAAATAAAGACATTATTCTATGAAGAAATGTATTATGTCTTGTTGTAAGACTTCCTTGATGAAATAAATATATCTATTTTAATCTTCGTCTATTGTATAAATGGAAATTATTAAGGTGGCGTACCTATAGTAGTTAACAAGAGTAATTGAAACTCTTAGACTTGTCAATAAGTGTAAAATTCTGTGTTATACCGACCATATTGTTCTTCAACGTATATTCGTATTTCAAGTAAATTTTGTGATAGGTGTTGGTACGTAAGATTACCTTGTTTTATATGGTGGTCACAACTAAGTACATTAAGTCATGTTGTCAGTATGTCTTGTGTGTTGTGTCTTGGCCAATTATTTAGATGTTTAAACTTAAGGAAATGAGCAACTGTGAGTTGTTCGTAATGGTCAACCTTAGGTTAGATAATTATGTATCTTTCATTCGAGGTAGGTCAAGATTGGGAATGGCTGTCTGTGTCGCCATAGAGTTCTGTAGATAGAACTAACCCGTAGTGTCCTAAGAGAGAGAGTGGCTTCCGAGCGGGGGTCGTGCCCAAAGTGGTGACAGGATAACCCGTTGGAAGTTGGTTAAGAAAGTGAAAATCTAATAAATGACTAGGGAAGGGTAGAATAAAAGTTAAATAAAACAATGTGCCTCGCACATAGGTGAGTGCTAGTACAGGACTTATAATGTAGCGAGAAGGCCTGGAATGGAAAACTTACCACCTTGTCTTCGTGAGAGGATTGGTAAAGTCTGCATGAGTCTTAGTTGGAATCGGAGGTTCGGGAAAGGTTACCAGGATAACCCAGGATGGGGGCCGGGACCTATGGAGGTTGTACCATGGTATCCACCATAAGACATGCGATGATACTTTCTCCTTAGAGTCACTAGTGTTTTGTGAGTTAGGTCACATGATTGTAAGTGGAGTCTTGTAGTCCTTTCGTTCTTGTTTCATTTTTCTTGCTTGAGGGTTATCTACTATCTCCAGCACGGTGGGGTGGTTCCCTTTCGGAATCACATGGTCGGGTAGTAGTGTCACTTCCCATCGGATGTTCTAGTACGTATCTTCAGGCGAGGGAGGACTTTGATGATGTTCTTGGATCGTGATTCATGTACTGACTCTTGTTCCTATCCTTTACTCAATTGAAAACTAGAGGTTTTAAAAAGAAACTATATGTAACTTTCATTTTGTAACATTTTAGCTCATGATGTAATTTCTTTTGTAAATCATGTATTTTTGAATATTGAAAGCAAAAAAATATTGTAATATATGCTACTTCAATTACTGATTTCTGATGTATATAATATATGATTGCTTGAAGTAATTTAGATTCTTTCATTATGGAAATTTTATCTTAAATATTTAATTTATGAAGTAATATTCATTGGTAACCCTTAGGAAATTCAGGTGTTAGACTTCCACTATGTTATTAGATGTGCTAAGGTTTAATTCATGAACTTGATTTTTTTTTTTTTTTAAATTCACCCTTAGTTGCATAGATCGTGATGTTTTCCTTTAGGGTTCCTAACGGGGCATTACAATGAAGGTAATGCATTGGCCGATTGCCTCGCTAATATGGGTTGTAACAAAACTGTTATCGATTCCTCTCAATTGGGGGATGATTTGATGAGCTTCCCAAACCTATTAATTATAGCCTGTAGAGAGTTGAGGATTTAATCTTTCTTATTATATGATTGCTCATTTATATGAGTTGATATTCTCTTCTCTTGGTGAGGTATTTCTTTTCATAATTCCATTTGGTTTTGATTTGAGGTACTTTTCTATACTTGATCATCACTTGGCATTCATTAATGATGAGTTGGTTGTTATTGATGTTGTTCATGTGTTTGGTACTCTCTTCTAGTGCAAAATCTAGAGATATTTATTTTCACATTGGGAATCTGTCCTTCATATGTCATTTAAAGTCTGATGTAGCGTTGTTTTCATGATTATCTTTGTATGCCACTTCTTTCGGTTTGTCAGTTTTTTATGATATATCTCCTCTTTCTTTTCATTTACGACATAAAAATTTTGAGCTTCATTTCTCTCTAGCATTTTCGCATTCACCTCTTCTCCTTTGGCATTTGTCTATAATGCTGGACTGCAAATCTCATGTCGTTGGTGTCAATCATGTTTTGGAACCTTGCGTTTCTTGTAAATTCTCTGCGTTCTGTAGTATATATATTTTGGTTGCAGTTGTTTTTTGGTGCAGGGGCATGTCAATTTGGATTGCAGAGTTCTTTGTTGCAGAGGATTCTTCACTACTTCTCTTCTATAATCATGTTGATGAGCAATGACCAGAGTTTTTCTTGCTGGTTCTTTTCTCTCGAAGCTCAGTTTGAACCAGTTTTTAAATATATTGTAAAAAATATTTATTATTAATAAAATATATCAAGTGGCATTGCCACCTTGCTTTAAAAAAAAAAAAAGGTTAATGCTAGTGTTAGGGAAAGCCTGCAAGAAATGGGACCGCATATAAGTCATCCACTCTCTACAATTGAAATGCCAAAATGGAAAAGAACACCTAAAATTTGAAATTGTATTTCAGAATAAAAACAAAATATCTATTAACTTCATATGAATTGTTGTTCATAGATTAATGAATACTTCGAGCTAATTTCTAGTGCAATTCATTTAGAATTTGATATGGCATATAGCTTGTGGGAAAAAATATTCATATACTATTTTCTTGAAAGCTAAAATTAATCTTTTTTTGATAAGGTATGCTCTCTAGCATGTGATACATGTATTAATCAAGGTCTTAGTCTGAAACTGTGTCTTTTTGTATTGTGATCTCATTATATTTAATAGAAAAAAGAATTGTATATTAAAATTATATATATATACATATATATATATATATATATATATATATATATATATATATATATATATATATATATATATATATATATATATATATATATGCATGTATGTATGTATGTATGTATGTATGAGATTTTTTTTTTTACAATTATCTATTTGAGAATATATTTCAAGACAACTTAAACCCAATTTTAGGTTATATGGTTATGATTTTCTCACCAAGGTTTCCATTTCAACCTATAATAAATAATTAATTCAATAGAGTGGTAATTTTAGTTTTCACAAAATTATCATGTTTAGAACTTGTAAATTTTGATTTATGTACAATCTTAGAATGAAGAATTGTCCATGTCTATAAAATAATACATATTGTATGTTATTTCAAAGTATAGAAAGATTTAATGTATCTGTAAAAATTTGATTAGAAGAGTCTAACTAATTCTTATAGCATATAAAAAATAAATGAAATAAAATTGTAATGAGAAAGAGATAACACGTTACATTTTGTATATGAAGATGGATCTTTTAGCTTAGAAATCCTACTAAAATTTTTTTATTATTAAGAAAATTTAAAGTAATATTTTTATAAACAAATATATCAAGAAACTAGTTTTCATAACATTTTTTTCCCTTCCTTCTTTTCATAATGACCTTTTGTGCATTACAATGAATTGTTAATATACTCCACATATAATTTTGCCTCTTACACATTGTAATGCCTAACAAAATTGCCTAGAGAAATACACTAATTACATGCAAACAGAGATAAAAATGAAAAATTTAAACATCATATAATGCAACATTAACAACTGTTGGTGTGATTAATTATTCATCTTGGATATTATTACACCTTACTTAAGTTTACTTAGGGTAATGCATTTCAAGTAGTTTGGGTATGAGACACTTGGGTGTTTGTGCCACATTGGGATAGTGTGTGTAGGAGAATTTTCACCTTTTGTGGTCTTATCTTGTTGTTACATTCCACATTCGGTGGGTGATCCACCTCATGTAAAATATTATATTGTTTCTCCTACCTACCACACCTATTTCCTACCTACCCTTGTTTCTTATTCATCCACATGTCATGTTTGTGTGCTCACATATCCATATAGCCTTGCCTATATCAGCAGGCTCATATTAATTGTATGTATTAATTGATTGATTGATGATCCAGTTGATCAGTATTTTCATCTTGATAGCATACAGTTTATTCCTATCAATATTTTGTCTCTCTATTTTGTAATTTTTATTGAGCTCTTGATCTTGGCAAAATCTCACAACAACTAACTACTCATTAATGACTCAACCACTGGATTTTGAGGGCCTCCCCTTTCACTGCAAAAAATATTTCACCACAGGTCATTTAGCACTAGACTGCTCACTTTTGCGCCACAAGGGGGTTCCTACTTGGTGGAAGGATGCCACCCTAGATCACTTGACTATTTATGCTAATGACTCATCCGATAAGCCGCTCTTCGTCGATGATGTTGTCATTGATGTTACTGTTGTTCATGAGGATTCAACTTCTGCAGCTCTTGATTTGGGATCTACTCCTACTACCTCTGACGTGTAGCTCCAGTCTACACTTTCTTCTTTTTCTCATGATGCCACTCCTCTGCAGTAGCCTACTATTTTTCTGCAGCAACTGGCTACCACCTTGCAACTACGCCCTCCTCAATCTACTGTTGGTTCCCAAGCAGGTACCTTACCGCTTCATGACCACTCTCTTGATAGTCCCAATGACAGTATCACCTGGACTGTTGTTTATTACAGGTGAAAGCGAAAATCTTCCCCGCTCTCTAGACCCCTCCACGTCAAGGCTCGAGTGTGCCTACCCCTCCTTGGGTTGGGTCTGGGTTGTTGATGGTTTCTAAGGTTTTCTGTTATTGTAATTGTGTTGTTGATAGTCTCTGACTCTGTTCGGTAGATGTTTTGTTGATAGTCTCTGACTATGTTCGGTAGATGTTTTGTTGATAGTCTCTGACTATGTAAAGGGTTGGTGCCCTAGATAAAAAAAAATTTTAAATAAAAAATAACTAACTACTCAAACGCATTTATCCATCCATTTACAAGATAATATTTAATCTTTATGAACATTATCACAAAAGCACATAGTGCAAGCGAAAATAAACACATTACAACAATAGCATTCCTTGGGGTATCTTAACATCATTACCTAGCCTAACCACAAACAATAACAACATGATCACTTCCACATCTCAATGCATACTATCTCTATCATTATTTGATTCCTCCATGCAGCACATATGATCATTTACTATCCTTATTATAAACACATCCATTAACTATGCTTACATTAGCCACCCCATTAGGCTTATTTTAAAGCACCAATACCAAATGTTTCTAATCCCAATCACTTATTCATCTCCAACATCATAGTCCAATTCCATTATGACCTATCTCATTTCCATTACTTTACATGATACCAAATGCATAAAAATATACCCAATACCATTTTAACATAATGAATCAATATCCAAGATACACATGATACATCATTATGTTTACTACTATACCATCTACCATTTCACATGAATACAATATCCATTTACATCAAGGAACATAGCTCTCAATTACAAATACAATTACATCATAAATTCAATACATAAATGAGTCGTATGAGTCATATACAACAAGCTGCTACAAGTATCCATCCATATCTGACAAGACAAGAGATCCACATCCACGCAAGAGCATCAAAAAAAGAACATCCCAATGGAAAAAGGCATCAAACCACCCGACCATGTGGAACCATAGGGAACCACCCCTCATGCTAAAAGATGACACAAGATCCCACTCACACTCTAGATCTAGGTTGACACCTAACAACCAAAGGACACAACACAATGCTAAGGATGCAAATCATTAAGCTCAATACTACCAACATGAAATATTTAAAGGCAACACACCAAATCATGACTCAAGGTGCTAGAACCTACATGTAGGTAAAAGAGTGTCATCACATTGGATAAACGGGAACCAAGGCACCCATCCCGGCCATCCTAGATGTACATGTGGAGCCATCTCAACCTTTATGGAGTAAGGGAGATTAGCTTACCTAGGTTGCCAAGGCCTTCCCAATCCTATCCCGGATTAATACCACTAGGAAATGAAGAGGGGCCACCAAACCTTATCTTATCTTATTAAGATGAGCTATTCTACCCAAACCCCAAGAATTATTAGTTAAGTTATCACTTGATTACAAAGTAAAAACTCCCAATGAGATATTTCGGTGATCTAGACTCTGGATAACCTAGTTTTCTACTCCACGCAATCCCAATCACTCACTTGGAAGCCCACTCCCCCTAACATGCACCTAGACCTTAGGGTCACAACATAATATCATTTGACATAAAATGTCACAACATGACCAAGGGCTGACAACAAATCAAGACCTAGTAACCAAGGTTTCAAAACAAACCAATAACAATAATGCATCATCCAAACCTCTTAGGAAATATGCAATAATCCACCATAAAAGAATGTTACCAAAGAGAAAGTTTAAGCAATCACAAATAATCCAAATTCAGTCGATAAACTAGTCATGGGATAACTCAGGAACTCTAAAACCCAGAATGACAACCATAGAACTGGATATCAACTCAAAGAGTTTGAAATAATCAAAACACAGGTGACAGAACAATATGGTTCTTTCATCAAGAAGAGTAGCACATATAACACGTACATTAGCACATACGACTAACACAGTAGTGCATATAACATGCACATTAGTGCATACGACTAACACAATAACGCATATAACACGCAAATTAGTAGAGACGGAAGGTAGAAAATTCAGCAAGGCAGAATAAAATACCGAGACTAAATAAAGTGTCAAAATTATAATCAAAAGAAATGCCCAAACAAATAGAAGGCAAGGAACCAAAATGCACACAAAATGAAGTCGATTCAAGAGGTAAATCATAGTTTAAGGATAAAGACTCCCTACAACTACATATTCAGAATTCTGGGAATAAAACTCATGAAATCTCCATAATGACAATTGCATAAACAACATGACAAATAAACAAGCATTCCAAACCATCATGAACACATAGGGATCTACAGCCAGGATACAAGTTCCCAACGTAATCACAGAGAAATAAAATTCCATTTGCGGCAGGAAAAAACCATAGAATAAAACAATATAAATACTTCCCCCAAAACTATATATAAAACTACATTAATTTATTTCCAAAATCTCAAACCCAAAGACTTCCTGAATACAATCTTTCAGGAAAACACACTGCATACACTCCTTTGAAAATCAAATGCAAGAATCACAAGGATAATATCCAACCTGGAAGTCTAGAAGTTATAGCCAAATAAAATTGAAGAAGAGCAATCCAAATTCTAGCCAAATCCAACAAAAATCCAAAATCCAAATCTTCAGACATAGTAATTTCTCTCGGAAGCTAACCTGATAGAATTTCCAAAAAACCAATTAAATAAAAAATCATGGCCAAACTATATAAAAATGTCGACCAATAGAAATAATTCATTAAAAACATATTGCATACCTACCATACCATAAATCAAGGCAAAATAATATAAAATATTATATTTTAAACTTACCAAGCTCACAGCCAAAGGTAAATAGGGTAGGTAGATTTAACAATTATTTAATCAACCCAAGAAGGTAAAAAGGAAATAAAATAATATAATCAACCAATATAAATAAAACCATAGGAATAATTAAATATAAAGCCCAATAATTAAATAATCAAAAGAATATAAACAAATCTCCATATTAATATAAAAACCACAAATAATTAAATAAATAATAAATAATCCTTGGTAGACAATAATGATATTAAGTCATTAATTGAAATATAAAACCAAAGGATATAATAATAATAATAATAATAATAATAATCACATATTAATGTTAAATATTTATATCAACTATTTATTTAATTAATTATTATAAACTACATTAATCCATTGATTTAATTTAACATTATTAAACTATATAAGCTAATTACTTAATAATTAAAACAATCAATAATCATACACAAAAAGCAATCTTACATATGATAACTCAAGAAATCACTTGTCGCTAAACAACATCTCACACCAAGACACTACACTGACAAGGGTAATCAACTTAAACCTAGAGTATAGAGTGGGTTTTCATGTCATCTTCTATCAACTTGCCATTGGGATGAAGACACACTCGAACATGTGAAGCCAAGTGGAGTCGATGTCTGGTACCTACAAACTTGACATCTCATGTACAACATATGTATATATATATGTATATATATATATGAATTGCAATGACATATCGTGTTCATGAATGAGTGGTAGAACATTGTCCCTTTCACAAACACAGTAGAAGGAACTCACAATCAAACAAGCACTGCCATAGTCATCGCCATATCATAAAATAGGGTTAGTACATAGTATGATATCATCAAATCACCATAAGCAAACATGAATCACACACATATAAAATCAGTACATATCAATCATCAAAGAGTAATTCATCATCACAATAATCTAGGAATGTATAATCATGATCTCAAGCTCAATATAATATATCTAATATCAATAGTGAAGCATCTAAATCATAGATAAATCCATAAGCATCTATCAAAATCATCATAGAATAGTTTAAGCTATGTTAATATAGTCTAGCAATGCACAAAAAGGAAAGCTAAGCTATGCCAATATATGAAGATGGATCTTTTAGGTTAGAAATCCTACTAAAATTTATTTATTATTAAGAAAATTTAAACTAATATTTTTATAAACAAATATATCAAGAAACTAGTTTTCATAACATTTTCTTCCCTTTTTTCCATAATGACCTTTCGTGCATTACAAAGAATTATTAATATACTCCACATATTATTTTGCCTCTTACACATACAAATTATATGTTATATATTTGCATTGTGATATATTATTTTAATATCAATATCTATCTAAAGTGATGAAAGCAGTTCGTGTTTAGGTCACAACCTTTCACTTATAACTTATGATTATTAAATTAATTAATTAAAAAATTAAAATTTATAAATTTATGACTGATGCCATATTAATATTTCAAATGTGATCACAAGTATGTCCTAAGATCACCAAATAATTAATCTAAAAACTATATATGAAATAGTCAAGTTGAACTATAAACTAAATATTTTTGCATACCTATATGCTTTGAGCAATACAATTAACCATTAGGAAAACTGGCAGTCTATCTAAAAGAATTTTTTCAACTAAAAAATGTTTTTCATATAAATAATATAGGATGCAATTCTTTAGATAGTATATACTATTGCAAGCTCTCCCCTTTCCAATAAATCATCTATGTCCTTAAATAAACTCTCCAAGTTTGAAGTTGGTTTTAAATGATGTTATAAATAATTTATATTCCAATTTTAGAAAATGTAAATGATCTTTTAATATAAAACACAATGATTTTATCCACTTAATTCATTAATAAAAGATCACAAATATAACTTTATTTGTAATATAAATGGTCATTAAAGTGATTTTTTAATTTAAGTTATACAATTAAATGACCAACATTATCCTAATTTAAAGATCCTTTAATAAACACAAAAAGAGATGGGAAGGTTATATTGTTGGCCATTTGGTGGAATTGATTATGTGTTGCATTGATGTCTTGTCATTGATGCCAACACTAGTTGTTTTGATGCTTTACCGGCACCCTTTTGGTCCCGGTAGGTTGAGTAGTTTCTGGTTGGTTTGGATCCGGCATGATCCGGTAGGCTCCAGTATGGTTTGGTTATGGAATTGGCTTATTCATGATACTCATGTTCATATTCAGTAAGTTGGTTTTGGTCTGGTGATCGGATGCTATCGTGTTTGCTTGGAAGCTTGGCTACTAGTTCCGGCAAGGGTTTCACCGGCAGAGCTTTTGATGAAGATATTTGGTGATATGCATAAGTGGTGCTGATGGAGTTTGAGGATGTTGTTGGTGATCATGTTCGAGACTTGGTGGATGGAGATCATTGCTTTAGCTTGTGGACCTATATTGGGTCTTGGTTCATCTAGGTTATGGACCGACATAATGTAACATGTGGATTGGATCTCTCAATGTGTTTTCGAGATGTCTTATGTGTTGGATATTCTTTGTTTGGGCTAAGGTCGACATGCTTTATAATTATGTAATTGCTTTATTGACTGGTAGCCAACCTGATTGTTTATGATCGAGGGTTTGTATATAGAGATGTAATATCTCATTGTAGATCAGATATAAGAATGGGATATGGATATGTAATGTGCGAATAATGTAATATCATTCAGGCAGAGGATTTGGTCGATCATTGGAGATTGAATTGGTTTTATGTAAGAGGATTTGGTCCTCTGGTATTGAGCTTAACCAGAACTGTACTCAGGCATAGGAGATGTTATCTTTGCAATTCAAACACTTCTTTGGATTGTAGTCTGGATTTCTATGTTGTCAGCGAGGCTCCTTTTGTGATGAGAAGTGCACTCTAGGTTGTTGGCCTTCCTACAAGTGTAGGCCGCTCAATTGTAATTCACATACTTACTGCAAAAGTATTATCTGACTGTGGGTAGGCTTCCCACCATGGTTTTTCCCTTTACCGGGTTTTCCACATATAAATCTTAGTGTCATGTGGATGGTATTTATTCTATGATTATTATTTATGCTTAATTGATTTAACTGTTATTCTGGTATTTGGTTTAAGCATTCTAGTATTAATGTTTTGGGTTTTGATATTAAAATTTTAATTGTTTAAGGTTCTAGTAATCTATGACAACCGATTCACCCCCCCCCTTCTCAGTTGTCTTCTAGTTATTTGAATTGTCTAACAATTGGTATTAGAGATTTGGTCCTCTCTACAGAAAGGTTAACCGCTTGAGGAAGATCTTATGGTGTCTAACAGTTCAAGTTCATCCAATTCATCTGGAGCTAGCTTTCGGAGGGATATTTCTAGGCTTGATGGAATAAATTATACAGTATGGAAGATTTCGATGGAGACTCATTTGAGATTTCTTGGCAAGGAGATTTGGTAGATCACACAAAATGGTGTCACACCTTATAATCCATCATCTAGCAATCCTCCTCCGAAAAATTTGGATAAGGAGCTTGAGAATGATTGTAGAGCAAGAGAAGCCCTCTTGTGTGCACTTTCTGATCAACAAATGATGGTATTGACTAACAAATCATCTGGAAAGGCCATATGGGATAAGTTGGAGACTCTTAATGAAGGTGACCCTACATTGAAGATTTCTAAACTTGATGGTTACCGGGTGAGATATGAAAACCTGAAGATGGAAGAAGATGAAAGGATTACTGCATTCATGGAAAGGGTAAATGAGATTGTTATGGGAATTCAATATTGTGGTGGAACTCTGAGAGAAGATGAAATTGTTTCTAAAGTTTTGAGAGACCTACCACTATCTTACAAGATGAAGGCTACTGCTATTAATGAGTTGAGAACAATGGCTAATACATTTGTCAACGGAGATACCTTGGTTGGGAAATTATCTTCTTTTGAGCTTGAAGAATTTGGACCTTCTGGAGTTGTGAGGATTGAACCTTCTTTTCATGCATTTGCATCAGCAACCGATAAGAAAGATTGGAAAGCTTTGTATGCAAAATAATTGGATGATATGAAGAGAGAAGATGATGAGTTTGAGCAACTTGAAGTACTATTTGCTAGAAGAGTACCTAAAGGACCGGTAGGAAGTAAGTATGAAGGAAAAGCAACTTTTAAATGTTTTGCATGTAATAAGATTGGTCATTTTGCATCTAGTTGTCCTGAAAGGAATTCAAGATTTGAAGAAAGAGTTAGAAGATCTTTTAAGCCTAACCCTGGATATCAGAACAAGTATAAGTACAGGAAAAATAGAGGCAAATCATGCTACATAGCGGATGAGGAAGGCATTATTGATTCTAATGATGAATCGGCATAAGACTATACTAGTGGTTCTGGAAATGGGAAGGAATGGGTGTTCTTGGCTATCAAGGAAGATATTTTGGCAGTGGAAGAGAATGTACCTGAAGAGAAGGCACTTGCCGCTAAAATTGAAGACAAGGATGAATGGGTAATTGATAGTGGTTGTTCACATCATATGACTAGAGATAAAGGGAAGTTTCTATCTTTGCAAGAATTTGATGGCGGTTAGGTTAGATTTGGAGATGACAAAGCATGTATGATCAAAGGAAAAGAAACTGTATCATTGGATGGTAAGAACAATACTAACAATGTTTATTATGTTGAAGGTTTAAGGTATAATATTTTGAGTGTAGGACAATTGGTGGATAAGGGATTTCAATTATAGTTCAAGGATGGAAAATGCAAAATCATTACCAGATCTACTTTGGAGATTGCAACCGGTACATAGATAAAAGGTAATATATTTCATTTTAATTCTAGTGAGAAGACATGTTTGATTATGCAAATTGATGAGAATTGGTTATGGCATAAAAGGTCGTGTCATGTGAATTTTGATTGTGAAGATCAGTTCAACTAAAGCAGTTAGAGATATACCTAAGTTTACGAAGCCCTATAATCCGGCATGTAAAGAATGTCAAATGGGTAAACAGGTCAGAACTAATGAATACTAAAAGGGGAGGGTGAATTAGTATACCAAAAATTACTAATCTGAAACACTTTATCAGTCTAGCGGTAAACCGATATAATAGTTTAACTAACAAACCGGTTAACACAAATGCAAACCAAACAACAAGTAAGGCATTCACCCACAGAAGCACAATCACCATAACAAAAGATATTTTGGCATGGAAACCCAAATGGGAAACCACAGTGAGATGAAACTCACAAGTAACTATCTACAGAATAGTAACCAGACCAGTTAAGGTCATACAATGTTCTTTACCAGAATAGATCATGTTAGGAATCTCAATCTCTGTTAGGAGATAAGTCTGATTAAAGACTACCTTGTGAGCGGATTTTAGATCCACAAATGTGAATCACCTTGTTAGAGGATTTACAAAGGCTTTTCTGGGCCTACCCGGTTAAGATTTTCTAACTTGTCAAAGATGTGAGTAATTAACAAGTGAATGATCTAGCAAATAGCACAGTCTGCTTGGTTAGATCCATGATAGCTCATTGCTAATGCATTTCAGCATTACTTCAGTCTTCAGTAAATCCACACTCTGTTACAGTACACAGAATTGACCTTTTCTATTAAGATTGCACATACAAGAACTCATCAACCACTACAAACCCTAACAGCTAATCACACTAAAACCCTAGACATGATGTCCTTAAAAGGAATCTGATTTCATGTCGGTCCAATAGGATTACATTGCAAGTTCCTAGGTTAATTGTATCTAGACACATTTGGTAACACGACACAAAATCATTGTCAAAGTGTCAGTGGATGGTAATTCATCACAAAGATATACCGGTTGGTAACTCATCACAGAGTATTACCGGTTTATACAACTTTACCGATTATCGATTGGTAACTCAGAGTAATACCGGTTTGACTATTAAATAGATTACCGGTTGGTAACTCAGAGTAATACCGGTTTGACTATTAAATAGATTACCGGTTGATAGAAATGAAGACTGGGAAAATGATAACTGTCACTTCTAGTTCCTTTTCTCTATTCCACTTGAGATCCTCGAACCGCTTGAGGTCCTCATGCCGCTTGAGATCGATAAACACTTTCTGCAAGACACCGATAGTCTAAAGACTATAGCATAATACTGGTTTGAAACAAATATCAGTTGAGCGTAGCTCATACATACAAAAAGTGATCTCATAGCAAGTGTGTGTCCATCAATGACAATCACAACATAATCATAAAAAATGCCAACAATCTCCCCGTTTGGCATTGATGGCAACACTTAGGAAAAATTTTGACGTCTAAGTGTTTTTACAAAAAAAAGATATGCCATAATCAAAAATACTCCCCCTAAGCATATACACTATCCTTTTGCAGAAAAGAAAATGTATACTAGTTCCTTACAGAGATAAACATGAGTATACATAGCATGCATCAAAATTTTAAATACCAGAATACTTCTCCCCCTTTGCCAACAATGGCAAAATGGCATTGAATAACCCCTATTTCTATTAGCTGAAAAAAATGTTTATGACAATAAAGAGTGAAACTTGTCAAAAACTAATTTAAAGTCTTGCATAAATTGCTTCTTAGATAAGGACCATGACTCAAGTAATGAGGTAGCAACCTCACTCTCCGTTTGCATCTGGGATACATGTTCCTCCATGGCATCCAAAGTACTCATCTCTTGAGTAACCGTCAAGGCATCCAGATTGAGATAGCACTTCTGAAGTATTTGCAGTCATGGTAGTAGAACTAATTGTAGTTCCTTAAAATCCTTGGTCCGGTTGTAGATCTCCAAATCAATTCTTACAGCCTGAAGTTGAAACCGGTGAACGATTTGCCCATAAGCGGTAAAGGAGTCATATGGGGTCTTGAAGGTGCTTATGAATGTCTACAAATCAGTTTGTAGTTTGTCTTTCTAGGAAAACACATCATCACAGAATAGATGGGGTAGACATATCTTACTGAGAAATGATTTCCCCTCATCCATTGCATCTCTGATGTCCTTCTTTGCCTTCTACAGATCGGACCGACGCTCATGTAACTTTTTCACCACGACAGTGTTCAAAGCCTTTTGATGCTCCTTCTTGGCATGTGCTTCGGCAACCTCTTCCAGGCTTTGTACATGGTCCTCTACAACTGTGTATAAGAGTTTCAATTGGGCCAAAGAGGAATCGGTATTGGGGAGGTTGGTTCCAGGTATCAAACCGATAAGAGTGTCCACTGCAGCTTGGATCACGTCTTGCTCCTTCTTCCTCCTTATCACCTCTAGGTGTTCTTGAGCAAGCTAAATGCTTTGTATCAGCTTTGATTCGTTAGCAGATTGGAGGTCAATTGGCTTGGTAATGTCAGCCAATTTGGCTTGACTACTGGTTGCCTTTTGGGTCTCCACCTGTGTGCTCTGTGTCGCTTCCTCCTTCTTTTTGGCTCTTAACTTATCTTCTTATGCCTTCTTTTGCTCCTCTACTTCTTGCTTTCTTTTCTCTTCTTCCTTCTTCTTCTCTTCTTCTTTTCGCTCCTTTTCTTCTTCATCCTTCTTCTTGTTCTCCTCTTCCTACTTCTTCTTCTCCTCTTCCTCCTTCCTCTTCTCTTCTGCCTTTCTCTTCTCCTCTTCCTGCTTCCTTTTCTCTTCTGCCTTTCTCTTCTCTGCTTCTTGTCATTTCTCTTCTTATTTCTTTTCTTCTTCCTTCTTCTTCTTCGCTTCCTCTTGTTTCTTCTTCTCCTCTTCTTTTCTCTTTTTCTCTTCTTCTGCCTGTTTCTTCTTTTCTTCTTCCTTTTGCTTCCTCTCTTTCTCTGCTTGCTCTTTGGCAGCCTTTTCTTTGTCCTATTTTTCTTGTCCTGCCACTTCTAATTGTGTACCCGGAGTGACATTTTCACCATTCAAGGCATCAACATCAATAGGGTCCATTTGATTAGTGACATGTTCTCCTTCACTATCATATACCTCATCTGGTTTATTGGTTGTCACTTCTTGCTCAGCTTTCTTGTTGGCTTCAGCCACTTGATGCAACCTTAAAGCAGCTTAGGCATGAGAGTGGGTATCTTTTACCACTTCAGGAACTTTTCCTTCTAGCAACAAGAGTCTCCTTCTTCTCATGAAGAAGAGACCCTTATATCTTTCCACTACTTCATAAAGTTCAGTTTTAGGCACATTAGGAAAGTATTGTGCAAATACTTCTATGGCAATGTGCCACTTTTTATTATAGAATTATACAAAGAATTAGGTGTCTCAGATTTGATTTCTAATGGTCACTGGTCATTAATTCATAAATAATTGATGACTTCCTGTTCAACTTCCTTCTTTTCATCATCATTAATATCATCAAAGCACTCTTTCAAATCACCAAGTACTTTTCTTCTAATATTCTTAATAGTTCTTTGACAATGTGTCAAAGGTTTGTCAGAGGAAATATCAATATTTACCGGTGCATATGTTGTCGGTTCATTCTTTGTCTTTTTCCTCATTTGCCTAGTCTTCTTAGGCTATTCTTTAGACACAATGTCCTCTGATTCTGGTGTAGTGTCTTTTGTCTTTCACTTTCTCTCAAAGACTTTGGCGGGTGCAGCTTCTGGTTTCTTCTTTGCTGGTGACTGCTTGGTCACTTTGGAACTTGTTGTGGTAACTGGTGTCGATACTGAAGGCATTGCCTTTCCCTTCTTTACTGATGGTTCTTCAACCGGTGTAACCCTTTCCAAATAGGTGTCGATTCTCTTTGCCTTTGGATCAAGGGGCAAGGCAAGTAGGGTAGAGGCATACCCATCTAGCATGTCATACATTACCTCATATCACATCAGTTCCACTTCTTCCTGTCTAGGCTCAACCACCTCCATTATGCACTCATCAACTCCGATGGTGAAGCAGATGTCATCTTCATATTTCTTGACAATATCACATGATATTCTCACTCTTTGGCTCATTTTGCATCTGAACTCATCAAAGTATTTGTTCAGAACTTCTGGATAACCAGTTCCAACCGCTTGAAGGCTTTCCTTGATTTGCTTTGTAACCGGTTGGTCGGCAGACCACTGAATATCTCTGACTCCTGGGAAGTAACCTTGGAAGTAGAAGAACAACCCAACCAATAGTTGTCCCAACTTAAATCTCAAGGTATTGTCCTGTTTAATCGAATTTAGTTTCACCAGAAGATGCCTTTGCATATAGGCGCATAATTCAAATGATCTTTTTCCAACCCGATCATTCTTTAACCAAAGAAGACCGCTTATCTCTGGGACCCGCCAAACCCTTTCGCCACTTCGCAAAGGTTAAAACACATTCAACTTGATCTCACGAAACCACATTGTCCGTCCGATCAAATGAAAATTGATCGGTGTTTAGCTTTGGTCCAAACCTATATGTTGGGTCTACCTTTGCCTTTCTCTACTTCACAGAAACTAAGTTTCGAGCACTTTTTGGTCACGAATCAATGTGGGCCATCAGATCAATAGAAAATCGCGTGATACTTATAAGGCCCGATAGACATTAGAAAAGGCAGATTAAAAGTGAACAAGAATAAAATATTTAAAGGGACCGCCTAGGTAAATGACAAGGGGGGGAACACTTTTATGATAAATGGACCCATAGCTTAAGTGAATAAAGTAACGCCAAATTAGAAACCAAAAGGGCTTTTCTCAGGTATTGAAGCGACTTAAAACCTAAACCCTGAACCTCTTAGGATTTAAAACAAATTGAAAGAACACAGACATACCAGACACAAAAGTTTCAAAAAACCTAGCCATTTATGGACTGAGAACATCCATTTTTAAAATAGTGATAACAGAACCATCCCTTTCGGTGAGTCTTTTTGCACCAATAGTGTTATATCCTTGAAGACCTTTTCTTGTCAATGAGAACCATCTCCACTTTCCTCGATATCTTTTATCGATGGAGTTACTGTCTTCAATGAGTCCTTTCTGAAGTTCATCAGTGTTTTCTTTCTTTGATGCCCCTTTTATATTGATGAGACATCGTTGGGTCTCATCGATACTGTTTGAATCTTAGATACTTCGATAGAATGCTTTTAGCCAAGAAAGAAGTCCTTAACGCTGGGTCCTGCCAAACCTTTTTGCTACTACGTGATAGGTAACTTTCGAGCATGTTGAGTTCATGAATCCATGCGGGCCATCCGATTGACTGAGAGTTGCATGACAATTACAAGGCTCGATGGTCATTAGAAAAGGCAATTTAAAGGTGAATAAAAATTAAAACATTTAAATGGACCACCTAGGTAAAAAACAATGGGGGAACACTTTGCATGACAAAAGGACCCATTACTTAAGTGAATAAAGTAACATGGAAATAGAATTATAAGGGATTTTTCTCAGACATTTTGAAAGTGATTAAACCTAAACCCTAAACCCTCTTTAGGACCCAAAGCAATAGAAGTCACAAGGCCATACCAGACCCAAGAATTTCATAGACTGAGCCAATTATGGAAAAGAATACCCATTTTTTAAACAGTGATAACAGTAACCTCTGAACCTTTATCTCTTCCCTCAAAAATGAAACTTGCCATTTGAATTCTTTCTCATATTGATTAGCTTAATAATATTTGTTCAATGTTTTTTATCGTTAAAAGATTACCTTCCTTTTAGATAAATTAGTTAGATTCTTATTATGTTGAAGAACATTTAGTTAGTTTTCTCCTTCAACTGAAGTAGTTATGTTTTATTTTGAAATGCTCAATTTTTTATCTTAATATAGATCGCAATTTATTTTCTTTAAGTATAGAATTAATGGAATATTACATATGGTATCAGAGCAACCAAGTTTGACATTGAACCTTAGGCTTTCCACCTATAAACAAAACTATATACATATGCAGGCGCACCATGGTTGAGATAATATGCATGCGCACTATATACAAAACTATATTCGCAAGTAAATATTTTATTCAAATCCACAATATGAAACACAAAGTTTTACTAGAAGAACACAAGTAACCTTATCTCCTTTAGATAATATCACAAGCAACTACCTACAGAAAGATGCAGTAATCCACAGCATATACATAAAGGAAAGATGACTGATTATATTATGTATGTTCGCAAAATGGTACAATAGTAAGCTTGAGTCTATATTCTACTTCTTCTCTAATGATCCTTATTGTTACCAAAATTCCCTCATTTATATGAGGGTATACATTGTCACTAAGCATCGTGGCTTTTCAGCACATAACTATTAATTAGCACTTTGGTTAACAAACTGGAAGATAAACAAGTTCAACATTCCTATGTGTTCAATGTACTTATCATCTTTATACATTATAATGTCATTGTTTAGTGTCCTCATGCTGCTTTCTATCTAGAAATGATTGGATATAATATTGTTAACACAAAGTGACAAATCTTTGTCTCGATCCAACTCTGCTACTACTCGATTCTTCTCATCATTGAACTCTTGTTTCCACTGTTCCAATGATACTAACTCACTATTACTGTAAAAAGAGGGCACCCTAGGGGTATTCCCATCGTCCAGCCTCTGATGCTCTTTCCTTAATTGATTTGCCAATTCATCATGGGACTTCAAGTGAGCCTCAGCTTCAATTTTCTCACCTAGATTCATCAGACTATTGTCATTCATCAAGCCTTCCAACTGAGACTTGAGCCTTTCATGCTCTTTCACAGCTTTGAATGTTCCAATGTATGTCTTCCAATAGATTTCTACAACCTGCATCATACTTTTGAATATATGGTCAACGACCTCGAGAACTAACTTATCCATCTTTTGTTGTTCCTTTTTTAGTTGCCGAGATGTCTTTTCAGCCCTGTTCCTCCAATACATAGCGTCTGTCAAGGCATCCATGGCATCTCTATCAACACCATATGTCATCCCTATTTGACTGGTACCTGTATCAATTTGAAGCAATCTTGCTTGCAGCCTCTATTTTTCTTCATCGGTTTTCTCATATAGGCTTTTCTATGTACAATTTTCTCGGACCAGAAACTCTATCTGATTTTGGTTCAGTTTAGCGACATCCAAATTTATTTTGGCAGTTGTTCTAGGGTCAATCTTTCCAACCTGCTGCACCATCAAATGTCCAAAAGTTTCTTTTGTATCAACCAATATAGGTCTTTTATCTTTGGGATAGATAGCCCACTATAGAAGAGCCTTCTGATCTGGATCATATCCTGATCCTCTAAAGAGTTTATCAATCTCTTTTGGCATCATTTTCCTACTTGGGTCCTGTTTCTTAAGGAATCCATCAAACAACAAGGTAGGGTTCATGTCCCATCCAGAGTATAATAGCACACTAGCTTCCTTAAGCAACTGTCTTCCCTTCTCAGGTGTCATTTCTCTCATCACAAGATCCATCTCCTCTTGTAACTTTTGAAGCTACTGCTCTTCTTCACTATTTCTCATGTTATTCCTAATTTGAGATCCTTTATGTTGATAGAGGAATGCGGTGAACTCCTCGGAAGCAATGAAGTCACTATCAGCAATGAAATCCTCATGCTCCGGGAATCTGATGTCAGCCACTGCTCAGACATTCAGTTGTCTTGTTGCCAAGTCTATCAGTGTATCCTCTGCATAACCAGGGGGTAATCCTCTCAAGGAGTGAATGGAATGATACCAGATGTGGAAGAAGGAGACATATGAACCAAAGGCTCTGTATTCCTAATAGTATTAATGTAATCCCTAAAAACATGAGGCGGGACTCCCTCAAGTATTTCCAATTCATGCTCCACAAGTTTGTTGGCCAACTCCAAGGGGTCTTCAATATTTTGTAGCACGTTCTCATCCATTTTCCTTCTATAAAGCTTCCATTTATAAGCCTGCATTTCTTTCTCAAACTTTATTCGCTTCACTCTGGCCTCTTCTCTGCCAATGTTCTTAATGAGGTCATCCGATAGGTAAGATTTATGCTCTCCAGCCTTCAGCTTTTGTGATGACCAAGCTATCCTTATGTATCCTTTAGGATCAAAATTGGGCCTTGGATCCCCCATAGCCATGCCATAATAATCCAATTTTGT
The DNA here is from genome assembly GCF_030272615.1 of Cryptomeria japonica. NCBI lineage: Eukaryota > Viridiplantae > Streptophyta > Pinopsida > Cupressales > Cupressaceae > Cryptomeria > Cryptomeria japonica. The sequence continues at coordinate 614,264,318 of NC_081413.1, forward strand.
CTGCAGCTGGCCATAACTCTTTGAACTTCTCACAATAAAATCTAAAAATACTCACAACCCAAGTACAATTGATTGTTTTCCATGGCTTGTCAAATGTTCTGTACTCACTATTGACAATTGCCTCACAATTTCCAGACAAGCCACTATGTTAGGGACTGTAAGTGGTAGTAAGTATGGTCTCCCTTCGAACCTGTATACCCTAACTTGTGTGTAGTCTGAAAAACAATACCAATCTCCCCAATTGTGTTCAATTGAGGGATCTTCAGCGAAATCGTTTGGTCTTAGGAATCTTTGAACCTCTGGTGCAAGGGCATGATCGGATGGGCATCCCAAGAGTCTATATAATGGCTTGACAAAGAACTCCTCAAAATGCCAATATTGATTATTCACATACCTCTGGTCCCATGAAGAAACCCATAGTTGCACTAGTTTTCTCATTTCAGCATTGTCATATGTCCTGACACATAACTCTTCTAGCCATAACCATTCATCTTGGCCCACATACAATAGCATATGCATAAGTAAGGAATAATTCTTGAAATGAACATTGATGGCATCCCCCTTTAACTTTTCTAACCCATGATTCAAAACCTCAACCAAATAAGCAAAGAAATCAAAGAAGTGGGGGTCCTTAAACTGCAAATTGGCACAAAAGACCATGGCTGCAATATCCATCAAAGGATGGGCTTTTATCCCTAGCACTTGGGCAACACAGTAATAGGTATACTTGAAATATGGATGGAAAGAGTTGACATCATAGGGAGCTTTGTCATCCTGACCCAGTGGCACTAAGGACCCTGCATTCCTAGGTCTATGTATAAGGAGTCTCCACGTTTTGTAAATGTGCTCTAGGTTAAAATATTCACTTGTTAACTTCTTGAGGTCAATCAATCCTTCAAATCCCCAATCCAACTCGAACACAATGTCAATAACCTCCTTTGTGATTGCAAGAATTGGCTCACCCATGTAGTTATATATGGTCCTGGTTTTAGGGTCAAAAATTGTTTGTCAATGCCTTCATGAGCTCCACATTCACGAATACATTAGCCACAGCTAACCTTCCTAAGTTCAATCACCATAAATTGTTGATAGGTTGAGGGGAAACTCTTCTGTTGTACCCATATATGAATAATTCATACCCTCTCAACTCTGTCCATATGTCTCCAAGATCCTCAAACCGGTCCTCCAGGCCTTCCTCATCAGCTCTAACCTTCTTGGACCTCAAACTGGATGATGGGCACTGGTCAATCAGGTCTTGGGCCAAAGAACGCCCTTCCCTTTTTTGTCTTTTAGGTTTTTCTTCTACAGCGATAGGTTCTTTTCCCTTTTTGGTCTTATTAGTTTTAGATGATAATTTCTTTTGAATTTTGAAAAAGAGGTATGTGTGCAAACAACTTACTTGGAATTACTAAGCTTTATCTGTGAATTCGCCCAATTCCTGCTTTCAGTTCGTTGCCTATGAATTCCTTAATGTTGTGCCCTTTGATGGTTGATCCACTACTTATGGCGTATTTAATCAGTTAGTAATGGCACTTTGGACAACGGTCTCTCAAGTACACGTTTGAATTTAATGGTGATGTGACCTTCCCTGGGATTTGTTTATGATTTTTACGGCAATCAAGAATCATTTCAATGAGGATATGTCTTTCGACAATTTGTTTCTTTATTCCATCGATCTCTTTGTTTCTATTGACAATACTTTTGTTTCAAATATTACTTCGATCAAGTATTTTTTCCCTTCATTGAAATACTGTATTCGGTCGGTATGGCTATCTCCTCATCGAAACATATCTGATATCCATTAGGTCTTATGTTGAAGAAACCTTGAGCTTCGGTGTCCTCCTTTATTTTTCCATCGAAATACTTCTTTCATCGATATCACTATGTCCCGTCGATGAATGAGTCTATTATCTCACCGAAGATTTTCTTTATTTTCCCTTATCGTTCTTCACCAATAAAGTTACATTGACAAAACCACACATATCAAGAACATGCCTTTTAACCTCCTCGAAACCTATATCCTCATCGATATCTTTTATTGATGTAGCTTCCTTTTGTCTGATTGATAGTATTCTTTCGATGAAAACACTCCTTTCGCTGGGTCCTTTTTATGTTGCACCGATAGTATTATTTCCTCGAGAACTTTTCCCATCGATGAAGACCCTCTCTACTTTCTTCGATATCTTTTCTCGATGAATTTTAACCTCCTCAAAACAAATATCCTCATTGATATCTTTTATCGATGTAGCTTCTTTTTGTCGGATCGATATTATTCTTTCGATGAAAATGTTCCTTTCGGTGGGTCCTTTTTATGTTGCACCGATAGTATTATTTCCTCGAGAACTTTTCCCGTCGATGAAGACCCTCTCTGCTTTCTTCGATATCTTTTGTCGATGAAGTTATTATCTTCGGTGAGTCCTTTCGGTGTTTCCTTCCTTCGATGGCTCTTTTATAACGATGATAAAAAAAAAATTCATAAAAAATGATCATTGTCAGAATTACGACAAATACCAAGCTTTCGACCGACGACATCTTTGACCATTGGTAGAGTCCATTGGATTGTCGAATTTCTGATGGGCATGGCATTGTCAACCAATCCGACGCCAAGTTTTCGACGGTGGATTTTGTTGACACTCCGACGAAAATTCATCGAAAATCCGACAAACGGCCGTCGAAAATCAGCTCCGAATGTACTAGTGAGGGCACAGATGCCAATGCGGCATGTTGTTGTTTGTACGACCCACGAACATAAAATCCCAGAAAGACTTTTATGCACACTTCCCAACACGTGAGACCTATTTTTCACCTATGCACATTGAGATGGGAAAAATGTTGAGGGTTGTATAGGGGCCTGCCTCAGTCAAACCCCCACTTAGGTGTTTCCACCACCATGGAAAGCCAGATAGATAGATTGGAAAAATAAATAAATTGGTAACTTGGTAAATTGGAAAGATGCAAATAGAAACTATACTCTTCCTAAAGGAAGCAAACCCCTATTGCATATAATGTAAAATTGGTAAATTGGAAAGATGAGTGCACCTAGATAATAGATACAATTAAAATATGAAAGATATATTGTATGCAATGATAGAAGATAAAGAGAAATAAAAGCGTGTAGCCAAACCCCTCTTTGCTTGAGTTACGAGCGTGATAAAGCCCTTGGTATGTGATTGTTGGTGAGATTTGCTATGCAATAGTTGCAGCTAGATTTTGGTAGAAAACATGTCCAAGAGAGTAGAGAGAAATAGTACAATATGAGAGCCAAGAACCCAAGATGGGAACCCCTCCAAATGAGCTTGGAAGAGTTTTTAAACCCGAAGGAGCCGCGGAGAGTCGTTACGAAAAATGCAAGTGAAAGGACACAAGTCGGTCAACATCTAAGTCTCTGCCAGATTCGAGATTCTATATGTTTAGAAGCCCAAAGGGATTTTTGAGGCATATACCATGATGTCAAAATAGAAAAAAATTTATCGTGGAGTTTGGTATTAATGCACCAGATGCCATTCATAAGTGTCATAAATACACTAGACGCAATTTAGGACACTGCATATGAATGTCCATATTTAAGGTAGTCCAAGAAATTGGTGTTTAGATCATAACCTTCATTTTATAACCTTTTGATTATTAAATTAATTAATTATTTATAAAATTAAAACTTAATAAGTTTACCCCTAACTTAATATTATTAGTGCCATATTAATATAAGGCTAAACCTTATAAACTATAATCTTATAGATTTTATTTAAAGCTATTTAGTTAAATGTGGTACCTAATGAACATTACTCTCTAAAAAATTCCCTTTAATGTTTATATAGGGTTCATGCTATCAATTTCTTTTAGATAGTCTTATATTAAATATTTTTACAAATGGAATAATGAATTTAGAGGAAGAGATATATAATAACCACATGTCTTATAAATAATGAATGTAAAATAATTGTAGGTATTATATACAATGTCAATAGATCTTACATGTCCCCTTGGGTCTTATCTAATTCATGTAGGTCTTGCATGTGCTCTTAGTTCTTATATACAAAATTTATTCGTAAGAGATATCATTGCCATGAATACTCTCCCTAGATAAAAAATTATTAAGGACAAACATTATAATAGATGCACTACATAGAGGTTTTGTTTATGTTTGTTGGGATTCAAGCCCAGGTCCCCATGATCACATACATCTACCACTTGGTCATCAATATTAGAGACTAATTTTTCTATTGAGAACTTTTTCTTGAATGAGTTGTATATGAACTGCAATATTATTTTTCTTTGATGTTAGTAAAGACTCTTTGAAAAGAATAATACATATGTGAATATCATATTGACTAGTATTCATATTAATCTCATTCAATAACCTCCTAAGCTACATTGATTAATTTTTTTGTTTCTATTATAATTTTATTCTAAACCTCTAGATATATTTAAAAATTAGAGAGGGCTTCCTTTTTAAGTGTTATTTGATCCATGTGATGGCACTTACATCATATTTTGAAACTTCATAGCTTGAGGTGTAGTATAACAAACATAATCAAGATAATAACTAAACCTTTTTTTTCTATTTTTTGTGTGGGAATAAAAAATATAAAAATTAAATGAACATATTTTTAATGTACCATATTTTCAATTATCCATAAAATTATCTGCATATGTTGCAATAAGCCTAGAAACTATAAGGTAGAAAAGGTTCTAAATAATTATTTATACAAACTAGAATGAATATTTTCACATAATGATTTAGGATCTAACAAATTTCTATTTGAATGTGTACAACAATAGATTAACAATATGTCATACATACTAAGTTTTAAATAATATTGAATGTTTGTCTAGTTTGACAAATCATAAATGAGTGACTATCCTAAAATATAGACATTCCCCTAAAAAATGATGAAGAATGTCCCAATAAACTCCTTTAAATTTCATTTTCATAGAAGATCATTTTAAGTAGTAAATATTCATTTTACTAGATATATGTAGTCAAAGAGTTGTAATAAATTCTCTTAGTAATTTAGGCTTGCCCCCTAAACAATTTCTTATGATGACAACCACATATTAGAAATAGGTGTATCATGCCTAAGAATTTTAGAGGATTTTATCAATACATGAAATTTATAAAATTATTAAATACATTCTAATACAACCATTTTTTATCATGTGAATTATATAATAATTGTATACCTTTTTTACACTCTCAAAATGTTGCAACTTCTAGTTTTGACATTACTGAATGACATTACATTATCCATTTGTTTGGGACTCTCAAAATCACTGAAAAAATTATTAGTTTATTTACACTCTCAAAAAACTATTTAGGGTAAATGCAATTCAAATGAAGTTAATGCATTAAATCCATGAATTTATACGATGGGAGAAGGCCACAATAATTTGTCTCGATGAGATCATTATAGAATTGACATATATATCAATATAAACTTGATAGAAATGTAATTAAAATGAATGATAATGAATACTTTATAAAAAAATATTGTATCTTTTGAGAGAGGTCGACTTCAACAATATCAAAGATTTACCAATCATTCCACTATTTCTTATCAACTCATAATTGCACGTCTAGTAGGATAACCACTCCACCTACAACCTAGACACAGATAAGATAATAATGTGACAAAATTTTGACATACAATACTAACCACTAATCTTTTTAAGTATGATCTCATTTGTCATTTTATAAATTGTCATATAAAATTCTCTAATGATTGAAATCTACAAATATCAAATGACATGAGTCTCTTAATAATTTCTTCCAAAATGAATTATTTGTATAAATAGATCACATTAACAAAGGTCATCAAGTATCCTATTAAAAAATTGTGTATTTGACATATAAAAGTAATATGTTAGATCCCCACATATTAAAAAGATGCCCATCCACAAAAAGTAAAAGATGCTCACTATAAGGAGCCAAAGCTAAACTAATACATAATAATAAAGTGATAAATTGAATCACGAATAAAGAGATGCTCAACCAAAAGGGTCAAAGATGCTCCCTAAATCCATAAGAAGTGGATATGAAGTTTTATGTTAGAAAAGATAATATTTTTTTTATATCTACTCTCAAGGTAGAGAGACATTATACACATAAAAATCAACCTTATTTAGAGTATTCTTATAATTAATATTTTTTTTTATATCTACTCTCAAGGTAGATAGACATTATACACATAAAAATCAACCTTATTTAGAGTATTTATATAAGATTTAGAAAGTAAATTCTTTAATATAAAATAATAACATTTTTGAGTTGTTTAGTTTAATTTTAAAATGTATGTAAAAATAAATATAAAATATTAGAGATTTGTAGTTCAATTGATTGAAGAAAATTGATGATGGTGATGGCGTGTTCCTTGATTACACTATGTATCAAGGTTCAAAATTCTATAGGTGTGATATAAGGGATGAGGTTGGGATCATGTTTAATGTGACTTTGACAAAATGGATTCCTTTTATCCCTTTAGTCTCAACCAAATAAATATCAGCATAGACTTGTGTTCCTCTATCAAACAGTAAACAAACTCGTAGACAATATGAAATTCTAAAAAGAATATAAAATAAATGAAAAATAAGATTATTTTTTTGCCATAATATTTACCTAAATAAATAGATATGTATTATAGCATTAGATAGATTAAAATATATATAGTTAAACTATTTTATAAGAATTTTAAAATATTATTAAAAAAACATGGCGAGTTCAAGGTTAATGCTAGTTTCTTCTCTGTTTTGTCTGCCATTCGTTGGTTTTGTTCTGTTAAGTTTCTTCCCAGTCCTTTCAAGGATTATTGGTTTTTTTAATTTCATTTTGAACCTTTTTAGTTCTCCTCTGCGAGTTTTTTTCAAATTTCTTGTCCTTCGGTTCCGTTTCCAAAATTGTTGTTACCTTCGAATGATTGCACAAATCATTGCTCTGTTAATTCTTCTCCTCGTTCTTCTTTTGTGGGTCTGGCGGATGATACCAAAATTGTTCATAGTTTTATTTTTTATAGTGATTCTTTTTTGCCCATTCCAAGGTCTCCTTCTTCTCTTTCCATTTCTGAAGAGAAGATTCAGTTTATTGCTTCAGATATTTTATTTTCAGTTTCTTCTGATCTATTTGATGAGATTGTTGCAAAGGAATTTCCTGAATTTTCTTTTTCTTCTGCTTCTGCTTCTTCGGGGTTTGTCCACAATGGTTGTCATGTTTCCTCTTCTCAGCCAAATTCAGTTGAAGGTGTGGATGCGAATCTAATTGATGGTCCTTCTTCAACTATTTCTAATGTGTATGGATTTGATTTCTCTCAAAAGCTAGCCTTGGAGCAATCTCCTTCTGTTTCCCCCCCTATTGTTAAAACTCCTAAGAAGAGGGGTCGAAAACCAAAATTGGCTAAAATCAAGGAGGAGATTGCGGCTGGTATTCAATCCACTATTGTAGAGAAATTTTCTTTCCATGTCAAAACAAGGAGGGCATGTTGCTCTCCTTGTGATAAATGAGGATTTTATCTTGGAATGTCAGGGCCTTAAATGCCCATGACAAAAGGGGAAGGATCAAGAAATTTCTTGATTCTTCAAAAGTGGACATCATCTTATTGCAAGAGTCTAAACTTTCTTAGGATTCTTTTGATAACATAATTTCCAAATGGTCCCTTTGGAAAGTTGTCCATGTTCCTTCTTTGGGTGCTTCTGGTGGTCTTATAACTTTATGGAATCCTAAATCAGTTAAAGTTGAGATGTTATCTTTTGCTTCTCATTGGTAGTTGTTAAAGGTTGAATGGTTTGAAGTCTCCTTTGTTCTGTTTAATATTTATGTTCCGACTTCTCCTTCAGATAAAACCAACTTATGGGATTCCTTATCTGAATTGTTTTTACGATATGATGATTTTTTTATTGTTCTTGGAGGTAATTTTAATGCTCTCCTTTCCTCAAATGAAAAAAGAGGGGGTAATCCTACTGCTCAAAAGGTTATTAATGATTTTTCTTCCTTTGTACAAAATAGTGTGTTATTCGATATTTTCCATTCTAATAGTTCTTTCACTTGGACTAATAGGAGATCTAAATGCCAGATTGCCTCTCGCCTTGACAGATTTCTTATTTCCCTAAACCTACATTTTATTTCCCTCTGTTAGACCTTCTTTTAAGTTTGAGAAACTGTGGTTCACTCATCCTAATTTTCTTTCTTTATTAAAGCAATGGTGGATAAGTGCTCCGTTTTGTAAAGGTACGAAGATGTTCCAGTTTTATTCCAAACTGAAATTCGTGAAATCTAAATTTATGGCTTGGAATAAATTGGTCTTTAAGAATATTTTTCATGAAAAAGAGGCAGTTGCCAATGATTTGAAGGTTGTTAATGAGGAGATTATTAGACATGGCACTAATTTCTCCACTAATGATGCTCAAAAGAAATCGCAAGCTTACTGGGAGATCCTTTGCTCCCGGGTTGAAATCTATTGGTAGCAAAAGTCTTGTGAGGTTTGGCTTAAAGAAGGTGACAGGAATACTGCCTTCTTTCAAGCAGAAGCCAAACTTAAAAGAGTTGCTTCTACAATTTTTAGTATTAAGGATTCTAAGTCTGGTTATGTCCTTAATTCAAATCAACAGATTAGAGAGGAGGGGGTGTCTTTTTTTAAGGAATTGTTATCTCCTTCTTTTTCTTCTTCCTCCATGGATCATCATGTGGATTTGCTTTTAGATTCTATCTCCTCCCTTGTTTCCCATGAGGATAATGACTTTCTTATGAGGCCTTTTTCTTTAGATGAGCTTCATTTTATTATTTTTTCCATGGCCCCTGACAAAGCTCCAGGTCCTGATGGGTTTACTATCTTGTTCTTTCATAAATGTTGGGATTTTATTGGTTTTGACTTATTAATGGCTTTGGAAGAGTCTAGGAGGGGTGGGTATATCCTTAAAAAATTTAACATCACTTGTATTTCCCTTATCCTAAAATCTAAGAATCCCCAAACTTTTGTTGAATTTAGACCCATTTCTTTGTGCAACTCTATTTACAAAATCTTCACCAAAGCTATTTATTTAAGAATTAAGATTCTCCTTCCTCATATCATCTCTCCTCAACAAGAAGGTTTTGTTCCGGGTCGGGAAACTCATGAGGGAGCAATTGTTGCTCATGAAACTTTACATTCCATAAATTCATCCAATATCCCAGCTTTTGTGGTCAAACTTGATATGATGAAGGCTTATGATAAAGTTTGCTGGGCTTTTTTGCTCAAAGTTTTGAGAAAATTTGGTTTCTCTGAAAGCTAGTGTAAATGGATCAAGAGTTGTATTTCTACTGCTTCATTTTATGTCATCATTAATGGAGCTCCCTTTGGATACTTTTCTTCAACCTAGGGTGTTAGACAAGGAGATCCTTTATCTCCTTTCTTATTTATCATTATGGCATAAGCTTTTAGTCAATTGGTTATTAAGCAAAGGGATCCGGGCTTTTGGCAAGGGGTATTAATTCCTAACTTTGATATGTCAATCACTCATAACCTTTTTGCCGATGATACATTTTTATTTGGGTCTTCTTCTATTCAAGAGGCTACTTATATTAAATTTATTCTGGATACTTATACTGGTGGATCTGGCCAACAAATTAGCCCCCATAAATCCAAGATCTTTATTTTTAATACTCCTCAGTTGGTGGCTGATAGACTTGTGAATATCTTAGGTTTCCCAGTAGACTCTCTTCCTTCTGCCTATTTGGGGATTCCTTTCTTTATGGGATCTGCTAAGTCTTCTATTTGGAATTCGGTTATTGAGAGACTTAAATCTCGTATTTCTGCTTGGAAGTCTAGGTGGTTGTCTCTTTTAGGTAGGATACTTCTCATTAAAATGGTCCTATCTGCCATTCCCAATTACTATATCTCAGTTCTTCAAGCTCCCAGATCAGTCATC